>NC_136263.1:191661245-191998745 GCF_964187855.1 Myxine glutinosa | reverse complement strand
TCGTTCTTCACAGTTATTCTTTGGTAATTGTTTTGCTCATTTTTATGACAAATTTGGTGGCCCTCTTATACTCCAAGGTATTTGTAAGATTCTTCATTGTCTAGCTCCTGTATTGTTGTATTTAGCTTGATTTTATGTCGTCCGTTTTTGTTGGTCTACCTTGCACGAATGTGCACTTGGCCAAATTTCATTTGGAGGTCGTCAGAGAACCATTTCAATAATTTCAGGTGTTCTGCCAATATTTCTGTCATTCGGTACAAAGAGTTTTAAATTATCAGGTTTAAAATTAAAGGTTTTAAATTTATTAAAATTCAGGTTTTAAATAACGTTTTTTTAAAGTTCAGTACAAAGAGGAGATGACAAATTCTGTTTCCGTTTCCCTAGTTCACGATATAATTTTTTCTGGTTGTTTTTAATCATCTGGCCTTGTTTTCTCCTCATAGTTTTTTCTATTTTCCTTGCTATCATTCGGATTTTCCGTTTATTTTCAACATCCATTACCTCTCGGTCTCAGGGCTGGATTTAGACATGTGGAGGCCCCCAGGCAGCCTTCAGTAGTGGAGGCCCACCCTACCTTAGAATACTAAAAATGTGACAAGACATAGTTACAGTCATCCATAAAGTATATTTTTCAAGTACAAAGAATCTGAATAAAAATGTACATCTATAAACATCATGATCAATCTATATAAGCACCTGCACAAACCCTGGAACGGATTTTATCTTCGGCCTTCCGTACCGTCCTAATGGTTGATTCATTCACTGCGATCGAACTCGATTTGCGATCGAACGATCTGCGATAAGGGGTGCGATCTGCGATCTGCGATCTGCGATATGTGACTCGAACTGCGATCGCCGATGACGGCAGGTGGCGATTCGTATCATCGTATGTATAAATTAAATATTAATTAACCCTTGTCCACACAAGACAAGGGGGTCTTTTTAGCCTTGTATTCAGCCTAAGGACACCTGCCTTGTGTGTACAAGGGTTAGGTAAAGTACAGTACAGTAAACAAGGAATAAGAATAATATAAATCTTTGGGAAAACACCAGCCACGATCGCGTAAATGCAAAACACACCCTTGCGTTGGGGAGGTTTTGACGCATTTAATTCAGCGCATAAATTGGAAACCGTGTTCGAGGAAGCCGCGTTGGAGGAAGTTTTACTGTACATTTTTCCTAACAAATTTTTTTTTTCATGAAATATGTGGAGGCCCCCTGGTTGTGGAGGCCCCTGGGCAACTGCCCAGCTTGCCCATTCCTAAATCCGGCCCAGCTCGGTCTTTATCTTCAATATTACATTTGTATTTTATTTTCTGGGTACTCCTCTTTAGTTTGGGGCTTTGATTTCCTCTTTGGAATTGCTGTATTTGTCCTGTCTCCTTTCTGAGCATCTCCCTCTGTCTCTCGAGTCGTTGCTTCCATGGTGGTGCTTGGTTTTTAAAAAATCTGTGGAACCTGTTCTGTTCTTTTGGTGTTTCGTTGTTACTTTTTCCTGAATGAATAGTGCTGCTGTAAATTTCATTATGTTTATTTATTTCAGTTTAAAAGATTTGTTTGTTCTTTAGATTAGTGTTTTGTGCATTTATTATTACTAGGGCATGCCCGTACTATATCTATATCTAAAATTATATCCCCCCCCCTCTATTTACATGAAATGGTTTGGTCCAAAGCGAACGGCTTGCGAGTGGTGACAATCCCCCCCCTCTATTTACATGCAATGGTTTGGTCCAAAGCGAACGGCTTCCGGAGTTTGGTAAAGAAATCGCCATCGCGTGCACAAACGCGCAGGAAAGCGAATGAATCGCAAATTCGTTTTTATTAGTTGTAAAACATAGTTTAACGCCAACATAGTTTGCAAACGTGAAATAAATGAATACGCTCTCAAATGTGCCATCCGAGGCAGAGTGTGCCCGCCACGTTCGGCACACGCAATCGTTCGCTGCTCTCTGATTGGTTGAATCGTTTTTTGGACATAGCTCGGTAAGTAATTGTCCGATTAATATGAAACCTTGAAAAGGCACATCCTCGGGTCCCCAGCAATATACCTGGCAAGTTAAAAGTATATCGGACCCGTGGTTGTCGAGAAACAGCGGTCACAGACAAACGTACAGACAGAGATTACTGGAATTATAGATAGACTAGGGCATGCCCGTACTATATCTATATCTAAAATTATATCCCCCCCCCCCTCTATTTACATGAAATGGTTTGGTCCAAAGCGAACGGCTTGCGAGTGGTGACAATCCCCCCCCTCTATTTACATGCAATGGTTTGGTCCAAAGCGAACGGCTTCCGGAGTTTGGTAAAGAAATCGCCATCGCGTGCACAAACGCGCAGGAAAGCGAATGAATCGCAAATTCGTTTTTATTAGTTGTAAAACATAGTTTAACGCCAACATAGTTTGCAAACGTGAAATAAATGAATACGCTCTCAAATGTGCCATCCGAGGCAGAGTGTGCCCGCCACGTTCGGCACACGCGATCGTTCGCTGCTCTCTGATTGGTTGAATCGTTTTTTGGACATAGCTCGGTAAGTAATTGTCCGATTAATATGAAACCTTGAAAAGGCACATCCTCGGGTCCCCAGCAATATACCTGGCAAGTTAAAAGTATATCGGACCCGTGGTTGTCGAGAAACAGCGGTCACAGACAAACGTACAGACAGAGATTACTGGAATTATAGATAGATGTCGTCAAATTAGTCGTGGTCTTTCTTCAAGTAGTATCAATTGCACCTCCTCTATCTTATTAGCCAGCTCATCTTCCAGATCACGCTGTTCCTCATCATCCTCCCCCTCCTCCTCGCCTCTATCTCTCTGTACCTGTTCATCCTTTTGCCCATTACCATTTGTATCTGTTTGTGTTGTAGCCATGAATCAGCCTCCTTCACTGTCCATCCCCCTCACTTCAAATGCAGAGCACCTTCTGCTGGTTTGTAGGTTGTTTGTCTTTCTTTAGCCATTAATTTCATTTTAGCAGAACTCAAGTTAAGGAAAGGTGGAATTTGAAGGATAAACTCATTTTATGCGTGAAGTTGACATTTATGCAAAAATTTAAACTTATAATTTTAACTTGTTTTCATTCAGCGATAAAACTAAGGAATGTCGAGTGTTTCATTCCTTGCCTTTTATAACATTAAAACACACTTCACCTGCCTTCTCTGATCACTTTCATAGAAATTTATGAAGGGGGAGAGAGAAAAGGGTAGGAGGGCAACTATTAATATGGTATACCTGTGAGCGATGCTACCTTTCAAATACATGAACTAACATAACACTTTAGAAGAAGAAATAACAGCTCAGAATATTGTGTTTTTCAACTCATTTTTAAAATTGTTTTCCCACATTGCAATTTTAAAACATTAATCTGTATTATATTAGCCGTAGGTGATTCTGTCTTTCTGTCTGTCTGTCTGTCTGTCCGGGGGTGTGGCTGTTTATTCATATAAACAAATATCCACCATTTTATAAACTCTCATACCTTTGAGGCCTGTTTAGTTAGGCCCGTGCTGTCTTGCTCTCAGTTTTATTTCAACTCTAATTCGTTATATCATTTCATTTTTCACAATCGCTGACATAGTTTTAGACTCGGTTGAAAAAAACCGGAAATAAAATCCCATGAAAGTTTCCGTTTATAGAACGAAATGAATTCTCAAAGGCCTGTAATTTCAAGGCCATTGAGTCTCTCTCACGCCTTTATCTCCAATCTAACTCAACATCTGATTTCATTTTTATCGATGGTTTTAGACTCGGTGTCAGCGATAATTGAGAACATTCACGCACACGCAGGAAAATGCAGATATAGAATTTTAAAAATCGCACCACAATGTATCATACACTGCCAAACATGACACAGATGGCAACATGTCGACAGGTATTAAAAATTCGCTTTTTCTTTTCCGTTAAGATATATTAATTTTCTGTTTGATGACAGTCGTCACAAAAACGTCAACAATGATGCCGACATATATTTCTTCGTTCTTATTTCATTCAACATTATTATCCGAAAGTGAAGGTTCACATGTTCATTTCACGTGTGCAAAAACAAACTCCATTTCACGTGTGCATGGACGTGTCAATCACATATGTAAAATAAATAATTTAACAGACGGGAAATTGCTGAGAGACATTTCGTTCGCGGCAATTATACACCGCACAAAGGAAAATTTTCACCGGGAAACCGAGTGAATTCACCGAGTGAATGTCATCGAATTTCACCGAGCTTCAGGAAATTCCAAGAGATATTTCTTCGTTTCTATTTTATTAGTTACTAGCAGAAGTACCTCACATTGCCGGGCAGGGGGAGGGGGGAAGGGCACGTACACTTTAAACATGTATATACATGTGAGATGTAGGATACATACATGTGGGATGTGTGTAGGTGTACGTGTGTGTGTGTGTGTGTGTGTGTGTGCGTGCGTGCGTGCGTGCGTGTGTGCATGTGTGTGTGTGTGTGTCTGTGTCTGTATGTGTGTATATATATATAATATATATATATATATATATATATATATATATAAATATATATATATATATATATATGTGTGTGTGTGTTTGTGTGTGTGTGAGTGGGTGTGTGTGTGTGTTTATATGTGTGTATGTGTATCTGTGTATGCATGTGTGTCGTGTACATGTGTGTGTACGTGTGCGTGTACGTGTGTATGTGTGTGTGTGTGTGTGTATACTGTATATATATATATATATATATATATATATATATATATATATATATATATATATATATATATATATATATATATATATATATATATATATATATATATATATATATATATAAAGTCACGTGAAAAAGTAAGTACACCCCATGTAAATTTTGTCTTTTTCAACATATTTCAACATACAGCTATTTGATCTTCATTTCAACGATATTGATAGATAAAGGTGATATAATACAACAAATATAATGAAACACTTACATTTTGTAGTCCAATGTATAATTTAACTAAACATAAATGCAAATTTCGCATGTGGAAAGAGTAAGTACCAGTACACCCTTGGCTCTAATAGGTGGTATTGCCCCCTTTGGCAGAAACAACCTCAAGTAGGCGTTTCTTATAACTGTCTACCAGTCTCTGACATCGACTGGGAGAAATTTTTGCCCACTCCTCCATGCAGAATTCTTTCAGCTGTGCGATGTTTGAGGCGTTTCTTGCATGCACAGCTCGTTTCAAATCCCCCCACAACATCTCGATGGGATTTCGATCCGGGCTTTGACTTGGCCATTCCAGAACCCTCCATTTCTTTCTTTTCAGCCTTTCCTTGCTGGATTTACTGGTATATTTAGGGTCATTGTCATGTTGCAAGGTCCACCTTCGGTTGAGCTTCAACTCTCCGACAGATGGCCTCACATTATCCTCAAGCTCCCTCTGGTACAATGAAGAATTCATAGTGGATTCTATGATGGTGAGCTGCCCAGGCCCTGATGCAGCAAAGCTGCCCCAAACCATAATATTTCCACCACCATGCTTCACAGTTGGTATCAGGTTCTTGTGGTCAAATGCTGTCTTTGGTTTTCGCCAAACATGTCTTCTGGTACTGTGGCGAAATAGCTCTACCTTTGACTCATCTGTCCAGAGCACATTGTTCCAGAAGTGCTTGTCTTTGCAGAGGTGTTCATTGGCAAACTTTAGTCTTGCCCTGATGTTCTTTCTGGACAGCAAAGGTTTCCTCCTGGCACACCTCCCATGTAGATCAAATTTGTGCAGCCTCTTTCTCATGGTAGACTCGTGCACTTTGACATCAACAGTGGCAAGAGCTACCTGTAGGTCCCGTGATGACATTCTGGGGTTTTTAGAGACTTCTTTCAGCATCTTGCGGTCTGCTCTCGGGCTGAACTTGCTGGGGCGGCCTGACCTGAACAAGTTGGCAGTTGTTTGGAATCTTCTCCACTTGTAGATGGTCTTCCGGACAGTCGAATGATTGATTTCAAATTGTTTGGAGATCTTTTTAAATCCCTTCCCAGACTCGTAGGCATCTATAACCTTCTTTCTGAAGGCCTCAGAGAGCTCTTTTGATCTAGGCATGGTGACGCCGCACACTTCAACAACAAAGAGCAAACCAAACGAAATGTCTGAGGTTAAAATAAGACAGGTTCCTCCAAGATCCTCTCTAACGATGTTCTAATCATTTGCACCTGAGCTGGTGCACCTGATTCTAATTTTAGGTATTTGAAGTAGTGATAAATGTAGGGGTGTACTAACTTTTTCCACATGCGAAATTTGCATTTATGATGATTTAAATTATACAATGGACTACAAAATGTAAATGTTTCATGATATTTGTTATATTATATCACCTTTATCTATCAATATTGTTGAAATCAAGATCAAATAGCTGTATTTTGAAATATGTTGAAAAAGTCAAAACTTTACAGGGGGTGTACTTAATTTTTTACGTGACTCTATATATATGTGTGTGTGTGTGTGTGTGCATGTGTGTGTGTGTGTATGTGTATATATGTGTGTGCACGTGTGTGGGTGTACATGTGTGTGTACGTGTATGTGTGTGGATGTATGTATGTGTATTTGTGTATATATGTGCATATATATGTGTGAGTGTGTGTGTGTGTGTGTGTGTGTGTGTGTGTGTGTGTGTGTGTGGATGTATGTGTATGTTTGTGTGTCTGTAAGTAAGAGAGAGACAGAATTGTGAGGAACAGAAATGAAAAACGAGATGTGTTTGTGTGTATGTGTATATGTGTGTGTGTGTGTGGGTGTACATGTGTACGTGTGTGTGTGCGTGTATGTACGTGTGTGTGTGTGTGTATATATGTGTGTGTGTGTCCGTGTGTGTGTGTGTGTGTGTGTGTGTGTGTGTGTATTGTGAAACTGAATGTGCAGGTGCAGCATCTTTACTCAATATGTCGAAATGTCACACACGTCCATGCCCGTGGGATTCCCACCGGTGACCCCAGTCGTTGTGTTATATTGCAGAGCAAAAATAAAGCCCAAAACCCAGTACGTACTCTGGTACAGAACCCAACAGCAACAATTATACAGAAACTGATAAAATATGTGAATGACTTTGGGGGAATCGATTGTTCAACCATCACTTGAATATTTACAGATTTAAAAAATCTGCAATGGGCTAATGTTTGGGAAAAATAAATTGATCTGTATATTTTACTGATCAGAACACCGGATCAGACCACCGGAGCACCGGTCCGAACATCATTTCGGTCCACCAGAACATTCTTATAATTACACGAGTACGATGATCAAAATGGCAGTTATAATGTTGATTTAAATTTTCTCTGATAGTATTTTCACAATGTTATATTCTTTTCACCAGAATCCATCCCCAAGGTTTACAATGGGCTCTGACAATGATATTCACCATTGAAGAGATAAATAGAAACGTTTCACTCCTTCCCAACACGACTCTGGGATACGACATGTACGATTCTTGTTTTTCAATCCACATCAGCATGGAGAGCAGCTTGTCGTTTTTGAAGAACATAATCCACTCACATGTGCAACCTGAAGGTTTCTGTACTCCACGAGTGGTTGTTGGAGCATATGCTTCGAACACTATCAAGTTTATTAGCCCATTACTGGCTCAGTTTAAGCTTCCTCAGGTAGAAACAGCTTCCTATTTTTAACTTGCCTCCTCTCGTGACTGCCTATTGATTCTGTGCAGTTTGTAAAAACTCTTTCTTCATAATATCATGCTATATTGAACATCCAGACAAACTTTTATTCAGTGTAATTTGAACTAGTCAATGATGTGTCTTTGGCAGTTTTTCATTGGTTGTACACCGCTGCTTTCCTATTCCATCTGCAGGCGCTACATGGCGTCATCGCCAGGCACCGAACGGGGCCCGGCGATGACGTGTGCCGAAAGTAGTACTCAGTTTTCACTCCGTTTGTTTGTTTGGTTATTTGTTTGTTTGTTTGTCCGGGCAATATCTCAGCCATCCTTTGAGCTAGGAAGCTGAATTTCTGGCACAATAGTGAGCACGTACTTTGACAAAAACGTTATTTTTTGTTTCAAAATTAATTGATTAATTATTTAATTATTATAGATTTATTAAGTACATGTTTTCTTTCTCATCTGAACAATATCTCATGCAGCTTTTGACCAAGTAAGCTGATATTCGGACACAAAATTGACCACGCGATTTGGCTGTAAAGGATATTTTTGATTTATCAATTTAGCGATTAATTTATTTATTGCTTCATCAATGAATCAATTATTTATTTTCTCGATTATTTAACTGTTTAATCAAATTTCAAAAAGTTGCAGCTTCAGATGAAACAATGGTGTTTTACGTATGCAATTAGCCAATTGATTATGAAATTAATTATTTTACGATTTTTTTAATTTTATTACGAAATTAATCTCATCGCTTATCGCTCAAATTAAGAGCATATAGTATGAACTGTGCATGTATGCATTTTACGTGTTGTCACGCTTGTGTAGTGGTTGTCCGATCGGTTCAAAAATCCCACACTCCTGACACCATTTGGCATGTCCGCAGCTAGTTATCACCAGCCCTGGACAGATGAACAGAACCAGCTTTAACTCCTGAGGCGATCTCCAAATCTTGCGGTTATGACATGCGAGGGATGGAAGAAACATGAAGCATTCAACTTCACAAACACACGGGTTTATTCCGAAACCCAACCAAGAACATGACAACGAAAATGTAATGATAATTATTTACAAGAAAATAGAGCAAGGAATGAAAATAACGAAAATAAATGCTGAGGTAAAATGCTAAATTAAGGTACCTCCACACTGACGCAAACACGCACACTGGGTAGAGTAATGAAATGAAAATTCCCCTTCGGCACTAAGCTGGCCCCAATATGGATCCTGTGACAAGTTCGGCGGCTGTCGAAGCCCGCAGCCAAGCCTGGCAAAATGGCAACAACGCTGCGCATTGAAAACGCCGGTATCTAGGCAAGTGGCGAGCATGGCTCTCGTTCCCTTCTTTTTCCGTCCACCACTTCACACTCCTTTGGCATGGGAAAGGACAGCACAGCCTTCAGCTGCCCGATGAGCCCAGTAGCCAACGCCTCCTCGTGATCGCCACAGAACAACATAAACGCTCTCCTTAGCAGAACACAAAATGTCCAAGCTCCTTCTTTCCGCTTGCACTCGTGATTCGCTTGCACTCGCACATGGAACGTGAATACTAGCCGGCTGTTGTTTTGCTTCGCTGGCAGTTGTTTTAAAAGTTAGGGATGGCCACAAAGGGTATCACGAACAGGGAAAATTAGCCTTAAACCCCACTACTAATTAACACGTCATCATCCCTCAAATGATGAACATTTAAACAAAATCCTAAGCTACATTTTCCCTACGTATTACATCGAAATGCTCCTCCACGTCACACCGTCCATACTATGTCTATTCAATCCTACCTTTCCTGGAGTATTCTCTTCCCTACCCCCATAAACATAACAATACATTAAATCCTCGCGTGAGCAAAGTTTGAATAGTGATGTTACATTGATGGGATGACTGTCTGCCTGAATGCAATTGAGGTTGCAGATCTACTGATATAGGTAATCTACTGATGTGGATCCATGACTGGTGTTGTGGATCTCCTGATATAGGTGTTCTACTGATGTGGATCCATGACCGAGGTTGTGGATCTACTGATGTCAGTGATCTACTGATGTGGATCGATGACCGAGGTTGTGGATCTACTGATGAAGGTGATCTACTGATGTGGATCCATAAACGGCATTGTGGATATACTGATGCAGGTAATCTACTGATGTGGATCCATGACTGAGGTTGTGGATCTACTGATGTAGGCAATCTACTGATGTGGATCCATGACTGAGGTTGTGGATCTACTGATGTAGGTAATCTACTGATATGGATCCATGACTGAAGTTGTGGATCTACTGATTTAGGTAATCTACTGATGTGGATCCATGACTGAGGATGTAGGTCCACCATTTGGAGAGGTCCTGGGCTGAAAGGATAAAAACCTCGAGGAAGAACGGTGCCCAGCTGATGATCCGTGCAGTCAGGAAACCAGTCAATTCCTTTTCGGATAAGATTTTTATTTTGGATAAGGCAAAAATGTTTTGAGGTTTACATTTAAAATGAAGTTAAACATAGGATGTTGTGAAATTAACATCATTTGCAGTAATCCTTCAAATTGTATGTTTTCTTTGCAAAGAGCACACACGAGCCTTAAAGTTCAAGACGCCACAGGAGAATGCATTGGTGTGTGTGTGTGTGTGTGTGTGTTTGTGTGTGTGTGTGTGTGTGTGTGTGACTGTGTGTGTTTGTGTGTGTGTGTGTTTGTGTGTGTGTGTGTGTGTGTGTGTGCGTGCGTGTGTGCATGTGCGCGCGTGTGTGCATGTGCGCTTTTGTGCATGTGCGCTTGTGTGCATGTGTGTGTCGAAACTGCATTGTAAAAGCGAAACCGAGTTGTCAAAGGTTCAGTTTAACATCTCCCCAGGAGGTGCATGAAGAGGAATCTGCATTCCCTTGGTTTGTTTTGAGTGCGCATATGGTTTGGTAAGGGTTGACAGGTTTTATTATCGATTCATTTGTATTAGTTATTGAGATTGCTCATTCCTATTGTTTTTGCTTCATGTAATCCTCCCCCCAAACATTTGTTTTGTGAATAAATATATCTGGTCTCGGGGTGGATTCTGCTAGTTCTGGTTTCCTCGGTTTGTGGTTTAGGCTGGTTGTAGTGTCGTTTGGAAATCCCGTTCCAACCGCCCTTTGGACCCAAGGTTGGCTCAGCCAAATTGGATAGGTCGTGAGCATCTATCGGTAATTCCTCAGGTTAATTCCGCAATCCCAATGGGGATTGTAAGGTGGCAAACAGGCCTGAGAACCTGCTCAGGACTGTATACTTATCTGGCGGTGTAGGTCATTTTGAAATGTCCGAACAGAATACCAAGAACGGTCCTGTGGCTGTAAATATATGCAAGTTGTTTTAGTACCATCTCATGGCAATGGCACAATTTCCTGCAAACCATTCGTATTACATTAACGCAAACATCAATGTTATATTTTTTATCACAATTCAAGGTTAGTTACAGTGGAGCCTGCAAATGTCTCAGTGATAAAAAGAGATTTCCATACTTTCTTCATACATGTTCAAGTGATGTTTATTTTGTAACAGCCATGATTCACCTCGTGAAATACCTTGGTTGGGTATATGTTGGTGTACTAGCTGTGGATGATGAATATGGCAGAAATAACATGATTCAGTTCCTAAATGATGGACCGCACAATGGGATATGCATTGCTTTTAGTCAACTTTGGCAGGAAGAACTCGGAATGAAAAACCTTCAAACTGTTGGTGAGAAATATTTTGTTCCAAGTGATGTACAGTAGATGTTAAGATGCATTTGCATAATGTTTATCAAATAGGAGAATAAAAATAATTGTTTTTTGCAATACTACCATTTGTCCATTAAGGAAAACAATAAGCAAGCAAATAAATAAGCAACCAAGCAAATCGGTCTTGCGGTCTTGCCGGCGAGGTTACGTTTTTTCGAAGCTGTCCACGCTCTACACACTATCGAAGTTAAGTAATTGTTCGCCTTTGTATTTTCCTCAAAACTGTATTTATTTTATGGTGTGTGTACCTACAGTGGGCCCCTCGGAAGATTCTCGGTGTAAATCTTTCATACCTGTGCAGAAAATCGTGTTAATTCGTGTCGTGTCTTTTGAGGCTTTGTACCGTACCGTGTCCTACCTTGAGGCTTTGTTTTTTCTATCAGCGGTCCGTCGATTGTGCTCCAATTACTTTCGTTCTCTGTTTTTCCCAGTCTTTTCACCCCATACTTCCTTGTTTAAAATCTCAACCAAAAAAAAAAACCAAAAAAACAATTCCTTCTCTGTTTTTATTCGTTGTTCTTCTTCGTTTATTCGTTGTTCTTATTCGTTCGTTCTTTCTTCGACCACGTGTTTCTCCCCCATTTCCCCAGATAGTTTTCACTGTTAAACTTTAAAATGTTTAAACTTTCCCCTGAAGTACTGTATTCTGTCGTATATTATAACACCTTTTTCTTCTTCTTCTTTAAAAGGATGCTTTCGACTTTCTCACCAAATCTATTCTTTCCAAAAAAAAAATCCATCTCTTACAGTGCCTCTTTCATACATTCCCTAAACTCACCTGCACTCCACCCCCCCCCCCCCGCCCCCCCCTCCAGCGTCCTTAAACGTATTTTTGACTCGAAGGTCACAAGAAACTCATTTTGCAATAAATGTTCATTTCCCATTAATCGTACACTTTCCAAAATCCAATCTCACCCTCCCCACCAAATCTTCCCCATCACCCCTCCTCTCCAAAACTTCCCCATCACCCATCCCTTTCAAATCTCCCCCCTTGCCCCTTCCCTCCTAAACTCTCCCCACACCCCTCCCCTCCTAGACTCCCCCTCACCCCTCCCCTCCTAGACTCCCTCCTCACCTCCAAATCTCGCCCATCTCCCATCCCTTTGAAATCCCTCTCCTTGTCCTTTCCCTCCTAAACTCCCCCCGAACCCCTCCCCTCCTAAACTCCCCCTCGCCCCTCCCCTTCAAATCTCCCCACCCTCATTTCTTCTCCATTTCTCCCCTCTCACCCCTCCTCCTCAAAGCGTCCTCCCCACTTCTTCCCCCTTCCAACTCCCACCTCCATCTCCCCCAACCTTCTGCCTCGATCTTCCGCCTCCTCAAATAACACCTTACTGTGCCTCACCCAATCACCATCAAACCTTTTGTCCACCCCATCCTTCCCTTTCTCCAAGATATTCTGAAATCTCTGACACACCTTCAACAGCTCTCCCTACCTCTTCCTCCTCTTCCACATCTTACCCTACCCCTCCATCCCCCCTGTTCTGTATCCGATGCTCCCCCTTCCCCTTCTTCTTCATTAACGGAGTGGACCTCAAACATCCGGGGCCTTCGTTCAAACTTAACTGATCTCTCCATACAGGTTGCTTCTGACAAACCAGATGTGATCTCCTCAACAGAAACTTTCCTCCTTCATGATGTCTCTGATTCCTTAGTATCTCTCCCGGGTTACTCCCTCCTCCGGTATGATAGACCTGAGCCTCGTCCTGGTGGTGGGGTTGCTATCTTTATCAAAAACTCTTTCTCACTCGCCCTGCACTGCCCGCTCTCCACCTCACCCCCAGGAATACCTCTGGCTACAGCTTCCCCTTCGCTCCCACCTTTTGTACATATGTGTGTTGTACCATCCACCAAACAGTGATGACTCCATCTACATCTCGCTGTCTGATCATATGGACCAACTTCTATCTACTCATCCCAACTCTCTCTTCCTCATATGTGGTGATTTCAATTGTCACCATGCCAGTTGGCTGGGTGTGGGTACCGCTCTCACCAGCCATGGCTCCTCAGCAAAGGACTTCTGCGACTCACTGGGACTGACACAATCTGTCAATTTCCCGACCCGGATCTCAGTCAACGGAGCATCCTCTCTTCTGGACTTGGTTATGACTAACTTCCCTGAAAATGTCTGCTGCTCTTCTGCTCCAATCAGCTCATCTGATCATGTGCTTGTTAAAGCGGACATCTCTCTGACCATTCTCAGGGAGCCTCCTCAGCGTCGACGAGTCTGGCATTTCACTCAGGCCAACTGGCATGGTCTTCAAGCAGCCATCAATCATCTGGACTGGTTTCCCATCTCTACCGCCTCTGACATCAACTCATCCTGGGAATTCTTCCAAAGAATGTTTAATTATTCAATTAATAACTAAATTTTTTTTTTTTTCAGTTACAGATTCTGATGAAATGGTGGTGATTTATGTGTTCTGTGACCGAATTGATTAATAATTTAATTTTTTAATAATTATTATTTATTTATTTTCATTATTAATCATTTATTTATTTTCTCTCATTTGGCCAATATCTCAGTCACCTTTTAAGCTGCGAAGCTAATATTTGGACATCACAGTGTCCAAGTGGTGTGGCTATCAAGGATATTGTACACCGCACCTTTCCTATGCCATCTCCAGGCATTGCAAATCGTCATTGCTGGGCACCGAAGGGGGCTCGGCAGTGACGCACGCTGAAAGGGAGTACTCAGTTTTCACTCTCGTTTGTTGTACACCGCTCCTTTCCTATGCCATCTCCAGGCATTGCAAATCGTCATTACCGGGCACCAAAGGGGGCTCGGCAGTGACGCACGCTGAAAGAGAGTACTCAGTTTTCACTCTGGTTGTTTGTTTTCTTGGTTGTTTTCTTGCTTTCTTGTTTTCTTGTTTGTTTTCTTGTTGTACACCGCTCCTTTCCTATGCCATCTCCAGGCATTGCAAATCGTCATTGCCGGGCACCAAAGGGGGCTCGGCAGTGACGCACGCTGAAAGAGAGTACTCAGTTTTCACTCTGGTTTCTTGTTTGTTTTCTTGTTTTCTTTCTTGTTTGTTTGTTTGTTTGGTTGTCCGGGCGATATCTCAGCCATCCTTTGAGCTAGGAAGCTGAAATTTCGGCACAATAGTGAGCAAGTCCTTTGTCAAAAACGGTATATATATTTTTTTGATTAATCAATAAATTGAGGAGTTATTTAATTATTAGCGATTAATTAAATACTTATTGAATTAATCAAATTTCCTTTCTCTTCTGACCATTAACTCAGGCACCTTTTGAGTTAGGAAGCTGATATTTGGACATGCCAATGACCAGGTGATTTGGCTGCAAAGGATATTTTTGATTTATTAATTAATCAATTAATCGATTAATTATTTAATTATTCGATTAATGACAAAAAAATTTTTTTTTTTTAAAGTTACAGATTCTGATGAAATGGTGGTGGTTTATGTGTTCTCTGACCAAATTGATTAATAATTTAATTTTTGTATGATTATTATTTCTTTATTTTCATTATTAATCATTTATTTATTTTCTTTCTCATTTGGCCAATATCTCAGGCACTTTTTGAGCTGGGAAGCTAATATTTGGACATGAGTGACCAAGTGATGTGGCTATCAAGGATATTTTTGATTTATTGATTAATCATTTCATCTATTAATTATTTATTGATTAATCGATTAATTATTTATTGAGTAATCAATTAATTATTTAATTTTTTATAAATGACTTATTTAATTAAATTTCTAAAAGATACATCTTCGGATGAAGCACCAGTGGTTTAGTTATGCGATTAGCCAATTGATTATGAAAATATTTTGTGATAATCTTTTATTGATTTTAATTATACAATTAATCAATCAATTAGTGTGCACCTCTCCCTCCCAATGCAGCCTCAATGAGCTGCACTGCGGTATTGCCGGGCGCCACAGGTGCCCCGGCAATGCCGTGCTGCAGCATATTTAATTATTTGGCATGGGGCGGTGTACTTTGAATGTATGTGTACTTGTTTACTTGTTTTCTTGTTTTCTTTCTTGTTTGTTTGTCCGGGCGATATCTCAGCCATCCTTTCAGCTAGGAAGCTGAAATTTCGGCACAATAGTCAAGTGAGCAAGTCCTTTTTCAAAAACGGTATTTTTTTTTTGATTAATCAATAAATTGAGGAGTTATTTAATTATTAGCGATTAATTAAGTACTTATTTAATTAATTAAATTTCATTTCTCTTCTGACCATTAACTCAGGCACCTTTTGAGTTAGGAAGCTGATATTTGGACATGCCAATGACCAGGTGATTTGGCTGCAAAGGATATTTTTGATTTATTAATTAATCAATTAATCGATTAATTACTTAATTATTTGATTAATGACAAAAAATTTTTTTTTTTAATGTTACAGATTCTGATGAAATAGTGGTAGTTTATGTGTTCTCTGACCAAATTGATTAATAATTTCATTTTTTTATGATTATTGTACACCGCACCTTTCCTATGCCATCTCCAGGCATTGCAAATCGTCATTGCTGGGCACCGAAGGGGGCTCGGCAGTGACGCACGCTGAAAGAGAGTACTCAGTTTTCACTCTGGTTGATTTCTTGTTTTCTTTCTTTCTTGGTTGTCCGGACGATATCTCAGCCATCCTTTGAGCTAGGAAGCTGAAATTTCGGCACAGTAGTGAGCAAGTCCTTTGTCAAATACGGTATTTTTTGTTTTTTGAATAATCAATTAATTGAGGAGTTATTTAATTATTAGCGTTTAATTAAGTACTTATTTAATTAATTAAATTTCATTTATCTTCTGACCATTATTAACTCAGGCACCTTTTGAGTTAGGAAGCTGATATTTGGACATGCCAATGACCAGGTGATTTGGCTGCAAAGGATATTTTTGATTTATTAATTAATCAATTAATCGATTAATTATTTAATTATTCGATTAATGACAAAAAAATTTTTTTTTTTTAAGTTACAGATTCTGATGAAATAGTGGTAGTTTATGTGTTCTCTGACCAAATTGATTAATAATTTAATTTTTTTATGATTATTATTTATTTATTTTCATTATTAATCATTTATTTATTTTCTTTCTCATTTGGCCAATATCTCAGGCACCTTTTGAGCTGGGAAGCTAATATTTGGACATGAGTGACCAAGTGATGTGGCTATCAAGGATATTTTTGATTTATTGATTAATCATTTCATCTATTAAGTATTTATTGATTAATCGATTAATTATTTATTGAGTAATCAATTAATTATTTAATTTTTTATAAATGACTTATTTAATTAAATTTCTAAAAGATACATCTTCGGATGAAGCACTACTGGTTTAGTTATGCGATTAGCCAATTGATTATGAAAATATTTTGTGATAATCTTTTATTGATTTTAATTATACAATTAATCAATCAATTAGTGTACACCTCTCCCTCCCAATGCAGCCTCAATGAGCTGCACTGCGGTATTGCCGGGCGCCGGAGGCGCCCCGGCAATGCCGCGCTGCAGCATATTTAATTATTTGGCATGGGGCGGTGTACTTTGAATGTATGTGTACTTGTTATTTATTTATTTTCATTATTTTCTTGCTTTCTTGTTTTCTTTCTTGTTTGTTTGTCCGGGCGATATCTCAGCCATCCTTTGAGCTAGGAAGCTGAAATTTCGGCACAATCGTGAGCAAGTCCTTTGTCAAAAACGGTATTTTTTTTTTTTTGCTTAATCAATAAATTGAGGAGTTATTTAATTATTAGCGATTAATTAAGTACTTATTTAATTAATCAAATTTCCTTTCTCTTCTGACCATTAACTCAGGCACCTTTTGAGTTAGGAAGCTGATATTTGGACATGCCAATGACCGGGTGATTTGGCTTCAAAGGATATTTTTGATTTATTAATTAATCAATTAATCGATTAATTATTTAATTATTCGATTAATGACAAAAAAAATTATTTTTTTTTAAGTTACAGATTCTGATGAAATAGTGGTAGTTTATGTGTTCTCTGACCAAATTGATTAATAATTTAATTTTTTTATGATTATTATTTATTTATTTTCATTGTTAATCATTTATTTATTTTCTTTCTCATTTGGCCAATATCTCAGGCACCTTTTGAGCTGGGAAGCTAATATTTGGACATGAGTGACCAAGTGATGTGGCTATCAAGGATATTTTTGATTTATTGATTAATCATTTCATCTATTAATTATTTATTGATTAATCGATTAATTATTTATTGAGTAATCAAATTAATTATTTAATTTTTTATAAATGACTTATTTAATTAAATTTCTAAAAGATACATCTTCGGATGAAGCACTAGTGGTTTAGTTATGCGATTAGCCAATTGATTATGAAAATATTTTGTGATAATCTTTTATTGATTTTAATTATACAATTAATCAATCAATTAGTGTACACCTCTCCCTCCCAATGCAGCCTCAATGAGCTGCACTGCGGTATTGCCGAGCGCCGGAGGCGCCCCGGCAATGCCGTGCTGCAGCATATTTAATTATTTGGCATGGGGCGGTGTACTTTGAATGTATGTGTACTTGTTTTCTTTCTTGTTTGTTTTCTTTCTTGGTTGTCCGGGCGATATCTCAGCCATCCTTTGAGCTAGGAAGCTAAAATTTCGGCACAATAGTGAGCAAGTCTTTTGTCAAAAACAGTATTTTTTTTTTTTGATTAATCAATAAATTGAGGAGTTATTTAATTATTAGCGATTAATGAAGTACTCATTTAATTTATCAAATTTCCTTTCTCTTCTGACCATTAACTCAGGCACCTTTTGAGTTAGGAAGCTGACATTTGGACATGCCAATGACCAGGTGATTTGGCTGCAAAGGATATTTTTGATTTATTAATTAATCATTTAATCGATTAATTATTTAATTATTCGATTAATGACAAAAAAATTTTTTTTTTTAAAGTTACAGATTCTGATGAAATAGTGGTAGTTTATGTGTTCTCTGACCAAATTGATTAATAATTTAATTTTTTTATGATTATCATTTATTTATTTTCATTATTAATCATTTAATTATTTTCTTTCTCATTTGGCCAATATCTCAGGCACCTTTTGAGCTGGGAAGCTAATATTTGGACATGAGTGACCAAGTGATGTGGCTATCAAGGATATTTTTGATTTATTGATTAATCATTTCATCTATTAATTATTTATTGATTAATCGATTAATTATTTATTGAGTAATGAATTAATTATTTAATTTTTTATAAATGACTTATTTCATTAAATTTCTAAAAGATACATCTTCGGATGAAGCACTAGTGGTTTAGTTATGCGATTAGCCAATTGATTATGAAAATATTTTGTGATAATCTTTTATTGATTTTAATTATACAATTAATCAATCAATTAGTGTACACCTCTCCCTCCCAATGCAGCCTCAATGAGCTGCACTGCGGTATTGCCGAGCACCGGAGGCGCCCCGGCAATGCCGCGCTGCAGCATATTTAATTATTTGGCATGGGGCGGTGTACTTTAAATGTATGTGTACTTGTTGTACACCGCTCCTTTCCTATGCCATCTCCAGGCATTGCAAATCGTCATTGCTGGGCACCGAAGGGGGCTCGGCAGTGACGCACGCTGAAAGAGAGTACTCAGTTTTCACTCTGGTTGTTTGTTTCTTTGTTTGTCCGGGCGATATCTCAGCCATCCTTTGAGCTAGGAAGCTGAAATTTCGGCACAATAGTGAGCAAGTCCTTTGTCAAAAACAGTATTTTTTGTTTTTTGATTAATCAATAAATTGAGGAGTTATTTAATTATCAGCGATTAATTAAGTACTTATTTATTTAATCAAATTTCCTTTCTCTTCTGACCATTAACTCAGGCACCTTTTGAGTTAGGAAGCTGATATTTGGACATGCCAATGACCAGGTGATTTGGCTGCAAAGGCTATTTTTGATTTATTAATTAATCAATTAATCGATTAATTATTTAATTATTTGATTAATGACAAAAAAATTTTTTTGTTTTTTAAGTTACAGATTCTGATGAAATGGTGGTAGTTTATGTGTTCTCTGACCGAATTGATCAATAATTTAATTTTTTTATGATTATTATTTATTTATTTTCATTATTAATTATTTATTTATTTTCTTTCTTATTTGTGCAATATATCAGGCACCTTTTGAGCTCGGAAGCTAATATTTGGACATGAGTGACCAAATGATGTGGCTATCAAGGATATTTTTGATTTATTGATTAATCATTTCATCTATTAATTATTTATTGATTAATCGATTAATTATTTATTGAGTAATCAATTAATTATTTAATTTTTTATTAATGACTTATTTAATTAAATTTCTGAAAGATACATCTTCGGATGAAGCACTAGTGGTTTAGTTATGCTATTAGCCAATTGATTATTAAAATATTTTGTGATAATCTTTTATTGATTTTAATTATACAATTAATCAATCAATTAGTGTACACCTCTCCCTCCCAATGCAGCCTCAATGAGCTGGACTGCGGTATTGCCGGGCACCGGAGGCGCCCCGGCAATGCCGCTCTGTAGGATATTTAATTATTTGGCATGGGGGTGGTGTACTTTGAATGTCTCTGTACCTGTTTGTTTTCTTGTTTGTTTTCTTGTTTGTTTTTTCCGGGCGATATCTCAGCCATCCTTTGAGCTAGGAAGCTGAAATTTCGGCACAATAGTGAGCAATTCCTTTCTCAAAAACTGTATTTTTTGTTTTTTGATTAATCAATTAATTGAGGAGTTATTTAATTATTAGCGATTAATGAAGTACTTATTTAATTAATCAAATTTCCTTTCTCTTCTGACCATTAACTCAGGCACCTTTTGAGTTAGGAAGCTGATATTTGGACATGCCAATGACCAGGTGATTTGGCTGCAAAGGCTATTTTTGATTTATTAATAAATCAATTCGTCAATTAATCGATTAATTATTTAATTATTTGATTAATTACTAAAAATTATTTTATTTTTTTCAGTTACAGATTCTGATGAAATGGTGGTGGTTTATATGTTCTGTGACTGAATTGATTAATAATTAATTTTTTTAATGATTATTATTTATTTATTTTCATTATTAATCATTTCTTTATTTTCTTTCTCATTTGGCCAATATCTCAGGCACCTTTTGAGCTGGGAAGCTAATATTTGGACATGACAATGACCAAGTGATGTGGCTGCAAAGGCGATTTTTGATTTATTAATTTATGAATTAATCAATTAATCGATTAATTATTTAATTATTTGATTAATTACTAAAAAAAAAAAAATTCTTTTTAAGTTACAGATTCTGATGAAATGGTGGTGGTTTGTGTGTTCTTTGACCAAATTGATTAATAATTAAAATTTTTAATGATTATTATTTATTTATTTTCGTTATTAATCATTTATTTTTGCACACCGCACCTTTCCTATGACATCTCCAGGCACTGCATGACGTCATCGGTGCCCAGCAGTGACCCATGCTTTTTTTTTTTCTTTTTTTTTTTTAAATACAAGATCGAGGCTCGTGAAAGAGGTAACATTAATCACACAAAAAGACAAACCGACACACAAAACACAAAAAACAAGGGGAGCGGCAGACAAGATGGGGAGAGAGGGGGAAGGACACAAAAGAGAGGGGGAAGAGGGGGAAGGACACAAACACAACATTTGAGAGCAGGGACATCGGGAGGACTTGGGGGGAGGTGGGAGAGGATTAATACATATGAACACTGCAAGGACTCTGGGGTGAATTACCGGGGGTAGAAAAGATCAAGGTTTTCGATGGGGGAAGATAAGAGATGGTGGTGAACAGCTGTTTTAAAGACCTGGAGGGAGGAGTGGGATTGAAGGGAGTGGGGGAGTTTGTTCCAGAGGCGGGAGAAAAGGGGAAAATGCTGACTACATGCTGTCTTTGGACTACATGCTGAAAGGGAGTACTCAGTTTTCACTCCGGTTGTTTGTTGTGCACCGCTCCTTTCCTATGCCATCTACAGGCGCTGCATAACGTCATTGCTGGGCACCGAAGGGGGCTCAGCCGTTCCGCACGCTGAAAGAGAGTACTCAGTTTTCACTCTGATTGTTTTCTTTCTTTCTTGTTTTCTTGTTTGTCCGGGCGATATCTCAGCCATCATTTGAGCGAGGAACCTGAAATTTCGGCACATTAGTGAGCAAGTCCTTTGTCAAAAACGGTGTTTTTTTAATTTTATTAATCAATTAATTATTAGCGATTAATTAAGTACTTATTTAATTAATTAAATTTACTTTCTCTTCTGGCCATTATCTCAGGCACCTTTTCAGTTAGGAAGCTGATATTTGGACATGCCAATGACCAGGTGATTTGGCTACAAAGCTATTTTAATTTATTAATTAATCAATTAATTATTTAATTATTCGATTAATTACTAAAATAAAAAAATAAAAAATTCAGTTACAGATTCTGATGAAATGGTGGTGGTTTATGTGTTCTGTGACCGAATTGATTAATAATTTAATTTTTTAATGATTATTATTTATTTATTTTCATTATTAATCTTTTTTTTTTTTCTTTCTCATTTGGCCAATATCTCAGGCACCTTTTGAGCTAGGAAGCTAATATTTGGACATGACAGTGACCAAGTGATGTGGCTATTGTAGTAGCTGATTTCCAGACTCCTTTCTCAGCGAGACTTCTCGATTAAGGATTAAGACAACCTCACTGGGTTCAAACCGAGATTTATTCAGATATTGCGGAGAGAGGGAAACAAACATTATTACAACTACATGCAACAAAACACACACACAAATGACTCGTCGTTCAGTGAAGGAAAATCTCTCTCTCCTCCAGTCTTGCAGTCTTCTGTTAAATAGGAATCGTACCTTCTTATCTTCCACCATTGGAATCTGGGGCCTAGACTTTCTGGCGCCTCTCAACATCTGTTTGTCATCATAGAGACTCAAAAGTTGATAAAGTCAATCCCTTGAGCCCCAGTAATGGGGTGGTGCATACTGACTTCGAGCTAAGTCAGCATTCTTGCCTCCGTTCACATCCTTAGAGGTCACTGGGTCATCCCACAGATGTCCGACAATTGTCAAATCTAGGTTCCATGCATATTTCGTTACATGCTTTGAGAACTCATTTACAACTTTTGAGTCTACCAGAGTCCGAGCTATACTCTTGAATTCCTAAGTTTGTAATACATAGAAATACACACATCTCAATAATATAATTACTCCTTTTCTGCAAGATCATTATGAACCATAGCATAGTATTATTAAGATTGAGCAAATGATTAAACTATTTCTAATTATTGTCATTACAATACATTTTATTAATTAAGTGGGTCAGGGACAAGTTTGAATTTGACTGTCTGCGATAACTCGCCGACTCCTAACAAATGTAGAGGTCTTCATAACTTCTATAATTCCTCAATTTTTTCTTTTTGTTTAAATTAAAACAACTAATTTAAACAACAACCTTCAAGGTACTCAAATTACAAAATTTGGTGATCCAATTTTCAATTCCTAAGGCATACACCGTCATCCTGGAAGAATCTGATCATAAAAACATTTCTTTGTTCGTTGACTGTTTCCATATGGATAATTCAGTTCATTTCATTTGCATCATAAATATCTCTAAAAACAAAACTTCACCTTCACCAATACACAACAATTTCAATTCACCATTTTCAAAATAATAAAACATCTGGAACATTTGGCAATTATTCTTCGAAAATACGTTTTGCTTCTGAACAAATGTTGACCTTCTGTTTGAAAATCAAGTATGAAACATTTTCTTCTGATGTCTTCATAGCACCTACACTATTTCGCGTAGGGTTTCCGCTGTTGTAATCGCTGGGTGGAATCATAAACTGACCCTGCTCTGCATGTAGCATCCTTGCCACTCTTGCTGTGAGCCATAGTAGTTCTTGAACAAGGCCTTCATCCAGTTGTAGTTGACTTGCCTCCTCACTCATCATGAGCGTGGAGCAAGTATTGATGTGATGTTGGTTGACCAGAAAGATGTGGAACAGAGATGACAGATGCATCCACAGCGATGTTAGGACCATGGTGTTCAAGTTATCCATGGCCCATGCCAGGAGCAACCAGCAAAATCATGCACAGCCGTTGTAGAGGAAGAAGCACAGCAGTCCATTTACAGATCCACGCTGGTTCCCCGGAAGTTGGTGGAGCAATGACACAAGTCACCATATCCAGTAGAAGTTGCAGGTAAGATGTTGTCATCCCACAATTGCTGACATGATGAATGTTCCAGACATTTGAACAGAAGCAAGTTATCAGCCTTTCTTCCATACGTTGCAATGTGATCCAGGCAAATGGTCACATGAATTTTCCTTGGTGAAGGTAAGCATCCGTCTCCAATCTTGCAAAGGAGAATGTCTTCATCATTCTTTGAGAAGGAGGGTGTATGCCAAGATTAACTTCATTTTTATCCACAAATTTTCTTTCTCGAACTTCTTCCCAATGCCGTTATCACTCCATTTGAGATGTGATCTGGTCTTATCCTTTACTCAGCCACATCTGTATCTGCTTTCAACACACTCTGAATCAGATAGGGTACATCTTGACATGAAATTACCATTTTTAACTAATCATGTATATCTTAAAACAGCTTCACATTTAACAATTTGCTGTTTTCCTCAAAACATTCAAAAAGTTATATTCATTTATATACTTCACACAGACAATATCCAAATCAGGTATGTATTTTCACATATATCACAAAGACATAAAGTCCAACATCAGATGTGTTTAATTTATGATATCTCCACCAACTCAGATATATCCAACCTTCTGATTAATTAATTGACAATTTTAAAATTATTTAAAATTATATGGTCCTCGTAATACAAATCAATGAGGAATGTAATCACTATCTTACCTTCTATATCAACAATTTACCTTATATTACTACCAAACAGGTATGAAATGAGTCCTTCATATATCTCACAAATGCTTAATTCATGTATTTAAAATCATTCATTAATAAAATGTTTAAATCACAAACAGGAATACCTAGTTCCAATAATGTATTCATTATCATAGATATCCTCACTTTTTTTTTTTTACTTAGGGTTTAATCAGTAGTTTCTACAATACTGTTTGATTTTTAAAATGGTGCGTGAAGTTACATCAGTTTTCCTGGTTTCAAACTTTGATGATATTAGTTCACTGATCTTATAAGACCGACAATACATAACATCCTTTTATCTTATCATTCTGAATCTGCACTGTCCATCTGTATCATTGTTCGATTCAGTCTCTTTATCAAAGTCACCATTTCATGGTTAGTTATTTTGTTCAAACACAGTTACCAAAGCTTTTAAGCAAGCCACCATATGGGTGTTTGTATTATTTACATCATGATTATTGCTTTCTCAATTTTCACTTCAATAAACAGATATTCAAGTATCTTAGCTGTTACTTTTCCAAATATATATCTCTCTCAATCTTACAAAACATTTGTACAATCATGGAATTTTGCTCCCTTATCCCTTAACTCTTTAGACATTTTATTTACAAGCATTTCATGTACTTCGTAAAAATAAACATATATTCACGTGAAAAAGTAGGTACACCCCATGTAAAGTTTTGACTTTTTCAACATATTTCCACATACAACTATTTGATCTTCATTTCAACAATATTGATAGATAAAGGTGATATAATATAACAAATATCATGAGACATTTACATTTTGTAGTCCATTGTATAATTTAAATAAACATAAATGCAAATTTCGCATGTGGAAAAAGTAAGTACACCCCATGTAAAGTTTTGACTTTTTCAACATACAACTATTTGATCTTCATTTCAACAATATTGATAGATAAAGGTGATATAATATAACAAATATCATGAACCTTTTACATTTTGTAGTCCATTGTATAATTTAAATAAACATGAATGCAAATTTCGCATGTGGAAAAAGTAAGTACACCCTTCGCTCTAATAGGTGGTATTGCCCCCTTTGGCAGAAACAACCTCAAGTAGGCATTTCTTATAACTGTCTGCCAGTTCTCAGTTGACCATTCTCAGGGAGCCTCCTCAGCGTCGACGATTCTGACATTTCACTCAGGCCAACTGGCACGGTCTTCAAGCAGCCACCAATCATCTGGACGGGTCTCCCATCTCTACCGCCTCTGACATCAACTCATCCTGGGAAATCTTCCAAAGTAAATTGCTCTCTCTCATGCACAGATTTATCCCATCTCGTCTTCAGTTGTCATACCCTTCCTCCCGTCCATGGTACATGGATACTTGCCTTCGTCTCCTGGAAAGCTAATCCCACGGAAGGAAATCTCATTTCCTTTCACAAAGCCCGCAACAAGTGTGTCTCCACCCTCAGGAGAGCCAGGAAACAATATCTCTCCATTCTCAAGACAGAACTCTCCTGTCTGTCTCCCTCTTCCAAATCCTGGTGGCGTCTGGTCAAATCTGTTTCTGGTGTTTGTTCCCCCTCCATCCCCTACCTCACCTCAAATCGCTACACAGCTGACTCCGCACGTGAAAAAGCTGAATGCCTCAACTCTGTGTTTGCCTCTAAATCTTGTGTCCCAAACCCATCCCTCTCTGTACCCACCGTACCCAGTCCTACCCAGCTGCTCCTGGACTCCGTGTCCTTTCCTCCTGACAAGGTGGAAAAGTTTCTGTCAACCCTCGACTCTGATTCTGCAACTGGACCTGACGGCATCAGCCCACGGGTCCTAAAATCATGTTCTGCCGCTCTTTCACTCCCCTCTCTCTGTTCTCTTCACCCTCTTTTGCCCAAGGTCATCTGCCATCTGCTTGGATATCAGCCAACATCACCGCTTTACATAAAAAAGGTGCAAAAACAGATCCTAGCAACTATAGACCAATCAGCCTTCTCCCAATTATCAGCAAAGTCATGGAATCCATCATTGCTTTGGATATGAAATCTTTCCTCTTCTCCAATGGCTTGATCTCTGATCATCAATTTGGTTTCAGACCAGGTCACTCTACTCTGAACATGCTGCTTCTGCTGTCTCAACAATGGATGGAGGTCCTCAATGCCAAACAGGAAATTAGAGCTGTCTCCCTTGACATATCACGTGCCTTCGATACGGTCTGGCACCCCGCTCTGCTCACCAAACTCTCCTCCTTTGGTATCCATGGAAATCTCCACGCATGGCTGGCGGACTTCCTCTCTAGTCGTAGTCAACGCGTGGCCCTGAATGGGTTTCTCTCATCTCCTCTTCCTGTTCAGGCTGGAGTTCCCCAAGGCAGTGTTCTGGGCCCTGTGCTTTTTCTGGTCTTCATCAATGATCTCTCTGACTCTCTTGAAAATCCTCTCCATCTCTTTCCTGATGACTCCACTCTCTGCCGCTCCATTCCTCATCCCTCAGATCGGCAGTCTGCAGCCTCCTCACTCTCGGCAGACCTGGACAAAATCACAGACTGGTCAAACAAGTGGAACGTGTCTTTCAATCCTGACAAATCTCACACTCTTACGATGTCTCTCCGAAAAGACCGACTGGACAACCCTCCCATCCACTTTCTGAATAATCCTCTCCAAGAAGTTCTGTCACTCAAGCTTTTGGGTCTCACTATTTGCCATGATGTTTCCTGGGAAAACCACATTTCAAATCTGGCCTCCAAAGCCAGTCGCCGAATGGGAATCCTCCGTCGTGCGAAGTCCTTCCTTGGCACACATGAGCTCCTCACCACATATAAGGCTTTCATCCGCAGCTCAAGGGAATACTGTTCCCCCCTCTGGGCTGGTGCTCCTGCCTCAAACCTAGCTCGTCTTCACGCTGTTGAAACCAAAGCGTTCAGAATAATTGGATTCTCCCGCGATGAAGCTACCTCCGAGGGCCTTTCACTTACTCACTGCAGGCAGGTTGGTGGTCTTTCTGCCTTCTACCGACTCCTCTCTGGCCTTGCTCCTCCAGCTCTCTCTGGGCTCTGTCCCCCAAATATTCCTACAGGTCACACAAGATCTGCCTGCAACCCTCTTATGGTTAAACTGCCAAAATCAAGACTCTCTGCTCACCTTCACTCCTTCATTCCTCATTTCTTCCACCTGTGGAACAAACTCCCTCACTCTCTTCAATCCCACTCCTCCCCCCAGGTCTTTAAAACAGCTGTTCACCACCATCTCTTATCTTCCCCCATCCAAAACCTTGATCTTTTCTACCCCCGCTAATTTCACTCAAAATCCACTTTTTTGAAATACCAACTTCATTCCTGGAAGTCCTTGGTGTACTGTGTTTATACTTCTCCTACCCCCACCCCCCTTCCCACGCCGCCTTCCCCCAATCCCTTTCCCTCCCACACATTCCCGATGTCCTTGCTCTCAAATGTTGTGTTTGTGTGCTTCCCCTTCTCTCCCCATCTTGTCCACAACTCCCCTTTTTATATACTTTGTTTGTTTGTCTCTTCGATTTCTTTTTGTGATAAATGTTAGCTCTTTCACGAGCCTCGATTCTGTATACAAAAAAAAAAAAAATTTTTTTTGTCTCTGACATCGACTGGGAGAAATTTTTCCCACTCCTCCATGCAGAATTCTTTCAGCTGTGCGATGTTTGAGGGGTTTCTTGCATGCACAGCTCGTTTCAAATCCCTCCACAACATCTCGATTGGATTTAGATCCGGGCTTTGACTTGGCCATTCCAGAACCCTCCATTTCTTTCTTTTCAGCCATTCCTTGGTGGATTTACTGGTATGTTTAGGGTCATTGTCATTTTGCAAGGTCCACCTTCGGTTGAGCTTCAACTTTCCGACAGATGGCCTCACATTATCCTCAAGCACCCTCTGGTACAATGAAGAATTCATAGTGGATTCTATGATGGTGAGCTGCCCAGGCCCTGATGCAGCAAAGCTGCCCCAAACCATAATATTTCCACCACCATGCTTTACAGTTGGTATCAGGTTCTTGTGGTCAAATGCTGTCTTTGGTTTTCACCAAACATGTCTTCTTGTACTGTGGCGAAATAGCTCTACCTTTGACTCATCTGTCCAGAGCACATTGTTCCAGAAGGGCTGGTCTTTGCCGAGGTGTTCATTGGCAAACTTTAGTCTTGCCCTGATGTTCTTTCTGGACAGCAAAGGTTTCCTCCTGGCACACCTCCCATGTCGATCAAATTTGTGCAGCCTCTTTCTAATGGTAGACTCGTGCACTTTGACATCAACAGTGGCAAGAGCGACCTGTAGGTCCCGTGATGACATTCTGGGGTTCTTAGAGACTTCTTTCAGCATCTTGCGGTCTGCTCTCGGGCTGCACTTGCTGGGGCGGCCTGGGCTGAACATGTTGGCCTTTGTTTGGAATAATCTCCACTTGTAGATGATCTTCCGGACAGTTGAATGATTGATTTCAAATTGTTTGGAGATCTTTTTAAATCCCTTCCCAGACTCGTAGGCATCTATAACCTTCTTTCTGAAGGCCTCAGAGAGCTCTTTTGATCTAGGCATGGTGACGCCGCATACTTCAACAACAAAGAGCAAACCAAACTAAATGTCTGAGCTTTAAATAAGACAGGTTCTTCCAAGATCCTCTCTGACGATGTTCTAATCATTTGCACCTGAGCTGGTGCACCTGATTCTAATTTTAGGTATTTGAAGTAGTGATAAATTTCGGGGTGTACTTACTTTTTCCACATGCGAAATTTGCATTTATGTTTATTTAAATTACTAGGGCATGCCCGTACGTGGGTGCCCGTTCCTTGCCAAAAAAAAACAAAAACGCTACCCGTACGCTCTACCCCGCCCGTACGCCCGTACGCCCGTAAACAAAAAAAACAACGCTCTTCGCTTCCGCCCTTCGCTCTGGGAGAAATAATGCGCATAAGAAATCGAGAAATTATTATTTTCTCCGGAAGAAATCGAATTACGAACCGTAATGGCGCACGCGCTCGGCTCGGCTCGCAACAACGCGTTCTGTGATTGGCTGCCGGAAGTGAAGTCTTCACTGTCCGGAAGGTCGCAAATCGCAGTTACGATGAATCGCAAATTAGTTTTATTTAGTTTTAAAACATAGTTTAACGGCAACATAGTTTGCCAACGTGAAATAAATGAATACGCTCTCAAATGTGCCGTCCGAGGCAGAGTCTGTTCGCCACGTTCGGCACACGTGATAGCTCGCTGCTCTCTGATTGGTTGAATCGTTTTTTGGACATAGCTCGGTAACTACTTGTCCGATTAATTTCAAACCTTGAAAAGGCACATCCTCGGGTCCCCAGCAATATACCTGGCAAGTTTCAAGTATATCGGACCCGTGGTTGTCGAGAAACAGCGGTCACAGACAAACAAACACACACACAGACACACACACACACACACACACACAGAGATTACTGGAATTATAGATAGATACAATGGACTACAAAATGTAAATGTTTCATGATATTTGTTATATTATATCACCTTTATCTCTCAATATTGTTGAAATGAAGATCAAATAGCTGTATGTTGAAATATGTTGAAAAAGTCAAAACTTTACATGGGGTGTACTTACTTTTTCACGTGACTGTATATATATACAGATCTTATATATACAGATATATACAGATCTTATTATTCATCCAATGGTTTTCCTTGCCAACTGTCCTATTATAACATTTTAATACACCTTTGGAAATATCTTCCCACAAAATGGAGCAATAAATTCCCTCCCTTACTTGTTAAATTCTCATCTGTAAATTACATATGCAATTACAGTTTTTTCCCAATTTGTCTGGCCTTTACGGCCATAGAAGTTCCTGCTAACATGCAGTCCCTTTTTATCTACCAAGCAAGTAATCTTCCACATAAGACCTCTACCAAATTTGAAAATCTGGGATTTCTGATTATATGGATGCATACGCTCAGGACATTTCAGGCTGCTGTTAACAATCCACTGCGATAAATTAATTCCTTTGCCCACAATTAATTAATTAGTACAAATTGAGGATGTTATCCCTATCATGGTATACTGTCGTTTTCAGCAATCTTTTGAGAGAAAAAAATACACACAAACTCATGTATTATTTATATTTGTTTGCGTTGGAACCATTATTTTCATATCAAGGTGGGTGTCAATTTCATAAAGTTTGTCTCTTAATTTTTACAAACGCAGATACACAAATAGACAAAACAAATTCTTGGAAAACCCCGACAATGTCCACATTGAAATCACCCTTTGTCTCCCACAATAACTTATCCAAATTTGACAGCACACCCGTTTACATGCCAGTCGACCACTGACATATCAATCGTCCAAAAACAATCGTCCGAAATTCCCACCTGATCATCATGTGACTCCCATCACTTGGTTCCCAAAAAGAAATTTGCAAGCCAATTGTTTCAAACTTTGTAAGTTCAAAAATTGTTTTGCCCAAAATGCTCCCTAAAACCCCATTTATAATTGGCAAATATGAGGCTTCCAGAATTAACTCTAATCCTGGATCTTTTAATTCAATGTTCCCAAAATTCTCCAATTTCGGCATTTGATCAATTAATTATTATATTGCTATTAAGCAAAAATGAACCATTCTTGCTCCGAAGACTTTTCAACCACAGGAAGCGTCGACAGTTGCTCATTTTGGTCTAGTGATCTGGTCTGTTGAAGCCAATCGTCATTTGGGATCTGCAGCAACGAAGGCCTAATCGTTGTCTGAGGTGCGGGTGAGCGCTGGTACCCTTGATCTTGGTTCCCCTATGAAATAGTCTCCTTTTTCAATACGGACAATGTTGTCTCCAGTGTCCCAATTCTCTACACTTGAAACACCGGTCCTTGTCATTGCCTGTTCTTTCAGGCCTACCTATCCTGTTACTTCCTTGTCGATTAGGTCTCTGATTTTCCCTTGGATCATAAGAAAATTCTCTGTACCGTTGTATTTGGGGAGACAAATGGGAATCAGATGGGGGCAAATGTCATTTTCACTCCTACATTCGAAGGCAGTTGTGCATGTATCTCCTTCAATGTATCCTGTATCCTTTTTAGTTTAAGTTCTAGGCCCATTATCCTTTCTTGCTTTTCCCACTTCCTGGGCTCAATATCCCAATGATGGAATGCCAGCCAGTCTACCGTTAGGTTCTGTCTCCTCCTGGCTTTTAATTCTTGCCCTAATTTCTCCAATCGACTTCACTCAAATGTACCATCTCTTGGAAACTCCTTGGCATGTCCTTTTGTCCACAAATACCAGTTCTCAACATCCTTAATGGCCTCTATACCACAATGGCTGTCCATATAATATGTACAAGTACCTTTTTGTGGAATATCTGATTCAACTTGTCTACCCTTACAGGCCCTATTTCCCATTATGCCTATATGAATGTACTAGGTAAACTACTATGATCTGCACTTCTGCGTACACCTGTACACACCATCCGCTGTGTGTACTACAAATAAAATCGACTGGGGTTATTCCACCTTGAACACCGTAACCTGTATGTTGCGTCTTCTGAGGTTGGTATGACAGTCGTTCTTCACTGGTGATTCCAGGAAGAGTCTCTCCAGCTTTCAATTGACGACTGCAGCTGAGTCCAGGAACACCTCCTTTTTGTACAACCGTTTCACCAACCGATCCCCAAACTGATCAGGCAGGTAAATCACCACAGATAGGTGGAGAACCACATATCGGTCCCTCGTCACCAGAGCCAAAACACTTTTGCGGAGGCCAGGTAATTGCGTTCCCTGTTGAAAAGGCACGCCAGATGTTAAGCACATATAATATTGTAACGAATGTGGAAACGTTACAATGTGAACGTTACAAAAGTACGGTAACACCCTGTTAATGTAAATAATGGTCGCAGTCGGCGTCCTAGTTAATTCCATGAAACTTACACGCAGGTCACGATATATCTTTTAAATAGTGTATTTCCTTATTCCATGTAGGCTAAATATGTGTTTCCCACTAGATTGACTTTGCATTGTATCAAACAAAATAAGCGTAGGCCCTTCCAATTTCCCCAAAACCTCCCTTCCAATTGCCTTCCGCATTTTGGGCGGTTTTCTTCAAACCACCATTGGCCACGAGGTAGGTTTGGGGAAGAAAGGCGTGTCTCCACCTCGTCATAAGAGGGAAGGAGTGAACCAGCCCTAACAGCCAATCAACACCGCGGTGAGCGACCCGGTAGGCGTGCCCTCGGAGCCGGCGGCTTGATTTCGCCCGAGGTGATAAAAGCGACTGTAAGGGACTGCTTTATGAGATGACTTGGAGATGACCCTGGGAGATGAGCAAAGAGGCTGCACCAAGAGAAGCGGTGAGATGCGAAACGCTCCAAGCCAAAGAGGAGAGGTACTCGGCCAGGAAACCAGCTTTGGAGAGACGCGCTGAAAGGAGGGAGACGGCTCCACCCCAAGAAGAGGAGCAGGTGTGCCGAACCAGCGCGTGACGTCTACCGCAGCGGATACACGACGGAGGGTTTCCCGCCAAAACCGCGAGGAATTGCGAACTGCGGCCTCCCGACCTTGCCTCCCTCTCAAGCAATCCATCTCAAGCCCTACCTGCCTGCAATATCCCCTGTGTAAGTGTGAACGTCCTGTCCTACTCGTTGTCTTGGGGCTAAGTAAAAATGAATAGTGTAAGTTAACGATTCGCTGTGTTACTGCTTCTTCCATCCATTGCTTGTGTGTGTATAATAAAATCTGTTCTTCCTCCGTATTCTTCTTCTTCTTCTTTTCTTTCTCTTTCGGTCGCTTTAGAGATTTCCCGATTGAATATCTGTGGGGCGATCTGGTCAACGTCGGGTGAAATCGGGTTTTAATCGGGGAGTAACTGTTCGGACGCGGTTAAATACACCACCGCTCGGTCAATATAACATCTAAAAACCGCGTCTGTAACAATATATATATATATATATATATATATATATATATATATATATATATATATATATTGTTACGGAACACAACGTCGGCCTCTGTTCCCCTTATCGAGGGGGGATTAGTCCCCTCGTTTATGACTGACCGACGTGGTCCCTGACGCTGCCCAGCTACCTCCGGAAAGGCAGGTGCACAGCCCCGTTCGTACCGTGGACAGATGTTTAATTGCCGAGCGGTTTTATCAACCGCGGCACAAACTATTAACAGAAACTAACCCGATTCCGAAACGTTGGCCAATTCGTGCCACAGGTGTTCAATGTGGAAACCTCAAAGACGAACGGATGTGAAGAAGAAGAAGGCAAAAGGTAGGATATACGAATAGGATTTATTACTATTATTTACACAATCAAAGAAACCAAGGAAGAAGGAAAGATAAGAAAATAAAGGCAGAAAGAGGGACGGACCAGAAGGACGCAGTGCAATATTAACTTATTCTAAACAAGCTTAACTTATACCCCAGGACAAGACACACAGAACAAACTCACGTACACAAAAGGATGGAATGGCAGGAATGGGTGGAGGGATGAGAAGGTTCAGGTCCGTGCAAACGGCAGAGCTGGAGGTGACAGCTCCGACTCCTCACACTCTGGTTTACAGAACGGGCGACAGGGAGATCAGAAGACCGCGGCACGTCGAGGTTCGTGTGCCCGCCCTGGTTGGTCTTCAGGGTGCTGGTTGGTATCGCGAGCAGGGCGTGCCGATTCTTACTCGCTTTCCTCTCCAGAGCTCACTCTCTCCTCCTCAACTGAACTCTTACGCACTTCCACTCTGCTGCTTCTCCTCCACTGGGCTCAACTCCACTCTCGGTGGACTGCTCTTCCTCCACTGAGCTCTGAACTCAACTGGTGGACTGCTCTTCCTCCACTGAACTTTCAACAACAACCACCGGTGGACTTCTTACGCACTTCTCTCTCCGACGCATCTCTCGTGAAAAGGCTTCACGTGTGCTTTTATATCGCCTGGGGCGATCAAGCCGCCGGCCTCCAGGACATGCCTACCGGGCCGCTCACTGCAGTGCCGGTTGGCTGGCACGGGCTCTTTTTCTCCACCCCTGATGATGATGGGCGACCACGCCCTTCTTCTCCGAGTTTACCTCGTGGCTAATTGAGTCTTGCGGCAAAAACCGCAACCCCAAAGCAGCAGCGGCGAATGCAGTTGGCAATAGCTGACAAAAGGGGTATTGGAAGGGAATCTACTTCATTTGAATTCCGTGCAATGCAGTGTTAACTAGTGGGAACAGAGTCTTAACCTCCATAGAATAAGGAGATAACTGTATAGAAGGATATATGATTGGCTACGTGATTGTATATGGAATAACTACGGGAACGACCTTTGACCTTTATACACAACAAATGGAGGAAGGAGGGTGATATTTTACAACAATTAAACACAATTCTCATATCCATAACAATATATATATATATATATATATATATATATATATATATATATATATATATATATATATAGACCTTTCCTTCGCTTTTCTCAACTTACCACCTTGCTCATTTTTCAAGGTATCTTCACATTGACATGAATATTTTGATTCCACATTGATTTCACAATGTGAAATTTATCACATTCTTTAATCAAATTAATCTTCCACTCAAATCAAAATCAAAAATCAGAATGGTTCGTCTTCTTCGATCAAATTTTTTTTTTCAAAAAAATCAAAGTTATTTTCACACTATTCTGATATCCACTCTAAACCATTTCCCTATCAAATCTTACGGAGGAGCCTGGAAGAGAATCGAAAATCAAAAGCTCTATCAAATGAACAATATTGTGTTGGTCAAACCCACGAAAAAGCAAAAACACATCAGCAAAAAATTCCTAATAAAATCCAATAGAACACCATTTAGCTCAATGCAGCCTGATTCCTCATTTTACTGGTAGGAAACACAATACCGCTTCCTGGAGGCCCTCCAAGAAGCGACATATGCTTCCCTCTTGTCCTATTACCTCCATCAAAAGAGAGGATATTACATTTAAATCCATTTGTTTGTCTGTCTGCACAGAACAATTTTGATTTTCTCTGCATTCGTTGATACGAATGACAGGAACGTTCCATCACAGGTGCAACATCACCTGTACAAGTTTGTAAAATCATGATCATGTCATAGATCACATGGTATACTTGGTATAGGCACCATAATTGTTGTCACACAACATAATTGTTGTTGTCTTAAAATCACTGGAAAAAAAACACATCCTGGCGAGGGTCCACAATCTCTGATTGCTGTTTCCTAAGCTCCTTACAATGGTGATATTACCTACATAACATATCAATATTGATTTATAATAAAACAATAAAATTGGTGCTGATAACGCCAAGGTCGCGAGTTCGATCCCCGTACGGGCCACCAACTGTAGTCGCTGATTTTCCAGACTCCTTTCTCAGCGAGACTTCTCGATTAAGGATTAAGACAACCTCACTAGGTTCAAACCGAGATTTATTCAGATATTGCAGAGAGAGGGAAACCAACATTATTACAACTACATGCAACAAAACACACACACAATTGACGCGTCGTTCAGTGAAGGAAAATCTCTCTCTCCTCCAGTCTTGCAGTCTTCTGTTAAATCGGAATCGTACCTTCTTATCTTCCACCGTTGGAATCTAGGGCCTAGACTTTCTGGCGCCTCTCAACATCTGTTTGTCATCATAGAGACTCAAAAGTTGATAAAGTCAATCCCTTGAGCCCCAGTAATGGGGTGGTGCATACTGACTTCGAGCTAAGTCAGCATTCTTGCCTCCGTTCACATCCTTAGAGGTCACTGGGTCATCCCACAGATGTCCGACAATTGTCAATTCTAGGTTTGATCCACATTTCCTGACATGCTTTGAGAACTCATTTACAACTTTTGAGTCTACCAGAATCCGAGCTATACTCTTGAATGCCTAAGTTTGTAACACATAGAAATACACACATCTCAATAATATAATTACTCCTTTTCTACAAGATCATTATGAACCATAGCATAGTATTATTAAGATTCAGCAAATGATAAAACTATTTCTAATTATTGTCATTACAATACATTTTATTAATTAAGTGGGTCAGGGACAAGTTTCAATTTGACTGTCTGCGATAACTCTTCGACTCCTAACAAATTTTTGAGGTCTTCATAACTTCTATAATTTCAAGGATATTTTTGATTTATTGATTAATCGATTAATTATTTATTGATTAATTAATCAATTAATTATTTATTGATTAATCAATTAATTATTTAATTTTTTATGAAGGACATTTAATTAAATTTCTCAAAGATACATCTTCGGATGAAGCACGAGTGATTTAGTTATGCTATGAGCCAATTGATTAAGAAAATATTTTGTGATAATCTTTTATTGGTTTTAATTATACAAGTAATCAATCAATTAGTGTACCCCTCTCCCTCCCAATGCAGCCTCTATGAGCTGCATTGCGGTATTGCCGGGCGCCCGGGCCGCCCGGGCAATGCTGCGCTGTAGGATATTTAATTATTTGGCATGGGGGCGGTGTACTTTGAATGTATCTGTACTTGTTGATGAATCATTTAATCGATGAATTATTTTATGATTAATCAATTAATTTTATTTATTTATTATTAATGACATTTAATTAAATTTCTAAAAGATACATCTTCAGATGAAGCACTAGTGGTTTAGTTATGCTATTAGCGAATTGATTAGGAAAATATTTTGTGATAGTCTTTTATTGATTTTAATTTTACAATTAATCAATCAATTATTGTACACCTCTCCCTCCCAATGCAGTCTCTATGAGCTGCACTGCGGTATTGCCGGGCGCCAGAGGCGCCCCGGCAATGCCGCGCTGTAGGATATTTAATTATTTGGCATGGGGGCAGTGTACTTTGAATGTATCTGCACTTGTTGTGCACCGCTCCTTTCCTATGCCATCTCCAGGCATTGCAAAACGTCATTGCCGGGCACCGAAGGGGGCTCGGCAGTGACGCACACTGAAAGGGAATACTCAGTTTTCACTCTGGTTGTTTTCTTTCTTTCTTTCTTTCTTGTTTGTTGTGCACCGCTCCTTTCCTATGCCATCTCAAGGCATTGCACAACGTCATTGCCGGGCACCGAAGGGGGCTCGGCAGTGACGCACGCTGAAAGGGAGTACCAGTTTTCACTCTGGTTGTTTGTTTGTTTGTTTTCTTTCTTGTTTGTTTGTTTGTTTTCTTTCTTGTTTGTTTGTTTGTCCGGGCGATATCTCAGCCATCGTTTGAGCTAGGAAGCTGAAATTTCGGCCCAATAGTGAGCAGGTCCTTTGTCAAAAACAGTATTTTTTGTTTTTTGATTAATCAATTAATTGAGGAGTAATTTAATTATTAGCGATTAATTAAGAACTTATTTAATCTTACTATAATTCACCCGTAAATTACCCAATTCGGTAAATTACGTAAATTACCTGGTAATTGAATCTCCCCCAGGGCCGAGGCGGTGTGTGTGGTAGGGTTTGCTGTGGCAGCAGGTGCTCACCACATTGGCCAGCTGGTTTGGCTGTGCGTAGCACGGGTATTTCTCGAGTTAATCAAAATTTCCTTTCTCTTCTGACCATTAACCCAGGCACCTTTTGACTTAGCAAGCTGATATTTGTACATGCCAATGACCAGGTGATTTGGCTGCAAAGGCTATTTTTGATTTATGAATTAATCAATTAATCAATTAATCGATTAAATATTTAATTATTCAATTAATTACGAAAAAAAAATTTCAGTTACAGATTCTGATGAAATGGTGGTGGTTTATGTGTTCTGTGACCGAATTGATTAATAATTTAATTTTTTAATGATTATTATTTATTTATTTTCATTACTAATCATTTATTTATTTTCTTTCTCATTTGGCCAATATCTCAGGCACCTTTTGAGCTGGGAAGCTAATATTTGAAAATGACAGTGACCAAGTGATGTAGCTATCAAGGATATTTTTGATTTATTGATTAATCATTTAATCGATTAATTATTTATTGACTAATTGATTAATTATTTATTGATTAATCAATTAATTTTTTAATTTTTTATTAATGCCTTATTTATTTAAATTTCTAAAAGATACATCTTCGGATGAAGCACGAGTGGTTTAGTAATGCTATTAGCCAATTGATTAAGAATATATTTTGTGATAATCTTTTATTGATTTTAATTATGCAATTAATCAATCAATTAGTGTCCACCTCTCCCTCCCAATGCAGCCTCTATGAGTTGCACTGCGGTATTGCCGGGCACCGGAGGCGCCGCGCTGTCTGATATTTAATAATTTGGCATGGGGGCGGTGTACTTTGAATGTATCTGTACTTGTTTGTTGTACACCGCACCTTTCCTATGCCATCTCCAGGCATTGCAAAACGTCATTGCCGGGCACCGAAGGGGGGTCGGCAGTGACGCACGCTGAAAGGGAGTACTCAGTTTTCACTCTGGTTGTTTGTTTTCTTTCTTGTTTTCTTTTTTGTTTGTTTGTCCGGGAGATATCTCAGCCATCCTTTGAGCGAGGAAGCTGAAATTTCGGCACAATAGTGAGCAAGTCCTTTGTCAAAAACTGTATTTTTTGTTTTTTGATTAATCAATTAATTGAGGAGTTATTTAATTATTAGCGATTAATTAAGTACTTACTTAATTAATCAAATTTCCTTTCTCTTCTGACCATTAACTTAGGCACCTTTTGAGTTAGGAAGCTGATATTTGGACATGCCAATGACCAGGTGATTTGGCTGCAAAGGCTATCTTTGATTTAGTAATTAATCAATTCATCAATTAATCGATTAATTATTTATTGATTAATTGATTAATTATTTATTGATTAATCAATTAATTATTTAATTTTTTATTTACGACTTATTTCATTAAATTTCGAAAAGATACATCTTCGGATGAAGCACTAGTGGTTTAGTAATGCTATTAGCCAATTGATTAAGAAAATATTTTGTGATAATCTTTTATTGATTTTAATGATACAATTAATCAATCACTTAGTGTCCACCTCTCCCTCCCAATGCAGCCTCTATGAGTTGCACTGCGGTATTGCCGGGCACCGGAGGCGCCGCGCTGTCTGATATTTAATTATTTGGCATGGGGGCGGTGTACTTTGAATGTATCTGTACTTGTTTGTTGTACACCGCACCTTTCCTATGCCATCTCCAGGCATTGCAAACCGTCATTGCCGGGCACCGAAGGGGGGTCGGCAGTGACGCACGCTGAAAGGGAGTACTCAGTTTTCACTCTGGTTGTTTGTTTTCTTTCTTGTTTTCTTTCTTGTTTGTTTGTCCGGGAGATATCTCAGCCATCCTTTGAGCGAGGAAGCTGAAATTTCGGCACAATAGTGAGCAAGTCCTTTGACAAAAAGGGTATTTTTGGTTTTTTGATGAATCAATTAATTGAGGAGTTATTTAATTATTAGCGATTAATTAAGTACTTAATTAATTAATCAAATTTCCTTTCTCTTCTGACCATTAACTTAGGCACCTTTTGAGTTAGGAAGCCAATATTCGGACATGCCAATGACCAGGTGATTTGGCTGCAAAGGCTATTTTTGATTTATTCATTAATCAATTAATCGATTAATTATTTAATTTTTCGATTAATGACTAATTTTATTTTTTTAAAGTTACAGATTCTGATGAAATGGTGGTGGTTTATGTGTTCTATGACCGAATTGTTTAATAATTTAATTTTTAAATGATTATTATTTATTTATTTTCATTATTAATCATTTATTTATTTTCTTTCTCATTTGGCCAATATCTCAGGCACCTTTTGAGCTCGGAAGTTAATTTTTGGACATGAGTGACCAAGTGATGTGGCTATCAAGGATATTTTTGATTTATCAATTAATCGATTAATTATTTAATTATTCAATTAATTACTAAAAAAAAATAAAAAATTCAGTTACAGATTCTGATGAAATGGTGGTGGTTTATGTGTTCTGTGACTGAATTGATTAATAATTTAATTTTTTAAATGATTATTATTTATTTATTTTCATTATTAATCATTTCTTTATTTTCTTTCTCATTTGGCCAATATCTCAGGCACCTTTTGAGTTGGGAAGCTGATATTTGGACATGACAGTGACCAAGTGATGTGGCTATCAAGGATATTTTTGATTTATTGATTAATCATTGAATCGATTAATTATTTATTGATTAATTGATTAATTATTTATTGATTAATCAATTAATTATTTAATTTTTTATTAATAATAATAATAATAATTCATTTATTTTGTATAGCGCTTTTCCAGAAGCCCAAAGGCGCTTTGACAGAGTGGCAAACATAATGCATAACAATACATGAAAACAACAATTGCAAAAAGACAAGAATCAATAGGGAAATATTTAAAGCAAAAGAAGGGAGAAGGAGAAGAGATAGTCAGGGGTTAAATGCTGTGGGTTGAATGTTGAATGCAGTGTTGAACAGGTGGGTCTTTAGTGATGTTTTGAATGTGGTGAGTGAGGAGGAGTCTCTGATGGTGTGAGGTAGTGAGTTCCAGAGGGTGAGAGGGTGGGTTCCAGAGGGTTAATGACTTATTTTATTACATTTCGAAAAGATACATCTTCGGATGAAGCACTCATGGTTTAGTTATGCTATTGTACACCGCACCTTTCCTATGCCATCTCCAGGCATTGTAAATCGTCATTGCCGGGCACCGAAGGGGGCTCGGCAGTGACGCACGCTGAAAGGGAGTACTCAGTTTTCACTCTGGTTGTTTTCTTGTTGTGCACCGCTCCTTTCCTATGCCATCTTCAGGCATTGCAAATCGTCACTGCCGGGCACCAAAGGGGGCTCGGCAGTGACGCACGCTGAAAGGGAGTACTGTACTCAGTTTTCACTCTGGTTGTTTGTTTGTTTGTCCGAGCGATATCTCAGCCATCCTTTGAGCTAGGAAGCTGAAATTTCGGCACAATAGTGAGCAAGTCGTTTTTCAAAAAGATTATTTTTTGTTTTTTGATTAATCAATTAATTGAGGAGTTATTTAATTATTAGCGATTAATTAAGTACTTATTTAATTAATCAAATTTCCTTTCTCTTCTGACCATCAACTCAGGCATCTTTTGAGTTAGGAAGCTGATATTTGGACATGCCAATGACCAGGTCATTTGGCTGCAAAGGCTATTTTTGATTTATTAATTAATCAATTAATCGATTAATTATTTAATTATTCGATTAATGACTAATTTATTTTTTTTAAGTTACAGATTCTGATGAAATGGTGGTGGTTTATGTGTTCTATGACCGAATTGATAAATAATTTAATTTTTTAATGATTATTATTTATTTATACTCATTTATTAATCATTTATTTATTTTCTTTCTCATTTGGCCAATATCTCAGGCACCTTTTGAGCTGGGAAGCTAATATTTGGACATGACAGTGACCACGTGATGTGGCTATCAAAGATATTTTTGATTTGTTGATTAATAATTTAATCGATTAATAATTATTTATTGATTAATCGATTAATTATTTATTGATTAATTAATTAATTATTTAATTTTTTATTAATGACTTATTTAATTAAAGTTCTAAAAGATACATCTTCGGATGAAGCACTAGTGGTTTAGTTATGCTATTAGTACATCAGATAAACACAAAAATTGTGCATTTTATGAGAAAAGCGTGAAATTTTTAACATAGTTAGTGCATACCATAAGCATAAGGTTTATTTTCAGATGTGGAGGGAAGTCAGATTTGACCTCTGAGAACCGTGAGAGGTCAAATCCAAAATGGCCGCCAGTCCACCGAGTCTAATGTTCAAACGCGCTTAATTTTGGAACCAAATAGTGTCGAAAAACATTATAGGTTTCATTTCCAACTAAATTGCGGATGCCCAGAGGTGAATGATGCTTTCAATGAACTCCTAGGCATGCCAAGTGAGGTCAGTGAAGGCTCAATGTTACTGCTAGAGCGATTTGTGGTGCTGATGTACGATAGAACCAGTGAGAGCACGGAAGTGAATGATGCCAGGAAACAGCTCTTCACACAGAAGTGTAGAACTCTAGAGAACATTCCTCTATCCCAGGCAACACTCAAGCAGCACATCAAGCGCACTTGCTACCAGGCCAACTGTTGTAACCAGGCATTGGTCATGGATCCAGAGATGCCGGACCCACCTGACTGGGGCTGTACAAAGGAGACAACTGGGTGGCAGCCTCTTTGGACCACTCTTCCTGAAGCATCAAAATCGTGCCATGAATTGATCGACTGTGGCTGCAAGAAAGGGTGCACTGGACGCTGCAAGTATGCCAAAGCTGCATTCAAGTGCACTGCACTGTGCTTCTGTTCTGGAGACTGTTAGATTTAGATCATTACCAATTTTCATCATTGCACTTGATTTAATGTAAGCTTTGGTGGACATACTTGGTTAACTACAGTTATTTTTTCAGAGGTTATTGCATCACTAGCCGAAACCCGTGGAACATCCACGGAAGGGAGGATGTGGTGTATGGATAGAGTGTACCATTATGGATGGCATAGGGGATTTGCTTGTCCGAGTAAGAGTTAGGAAGAAAGATGAGAATGAAGAGTGCGTATATGAAAAACGATCACCGACACCAGCACAAATGCATGCTCTGGATTGTCCACTCAGTGGATGGCTTGCTTTCGCCTTCGCCTGTCGAATCAGCGGACGGCTTGCTTCGCCTTCGCCCAGCAGACGCCAATACGATGGCGTCGTAAGATGGCGTCGTATCGGCAGTTAATCGGATGCTTTTGGGCCCCAACGTCGGCTAATTCAGATTTTTCGAGTATGGCTGTACGTGATAAACAAAGAGCGCGGTTCGTAGATCGTAAATCCATTAGTGCCGTGGGCATCGGGTCACTGGGTGCGGCGTAAAAGGGATAACAAAGTCGAGTCCTTACGGTATTATTATATAGATTCCTTGCAGTGTAAACACTTTTTTTTCATCATTTCTGGTCTTTGGGTGTTCTGTACCTATCCCTCCCTGTACCTGAAAAAATAAAGTTTTAAAAGTTCAAATGAACTTTTTCCAATAGCAGTTCCAACTGCAGTATCATAAAAATAGATATTTAACGTAATTTGACCTTGTCCGTGACCTAAATGCATGTCCTTGAGTTCTGGCGATCTCAAAAGTATCACCAAATGAATGGGCATCCCCAATTGAGTTTGAAATGACACCTATAAGCGCGTTTGAACATTAGACCTGGTGGACTGGCGGCCATTTTGGATTTGACCTCTCACGGTCCTCAGAGGTCAAATCTGACTTCCCTCCACATCTGAAAATAAACCTTATGTTATATACTAACTATGCTAGAAATTTCATGCTTTTCTCAAAAAATGCACAATTTGTTAAAATATGAGAGCTTATCCGCTATACTATATTAGCCAATTGATTAAGAAAATATCTTGTGATAATCTTTTATTGATTTTAATTATACAATTAATCAATCCATTAGCGTACACCTCTCCCTCCCAATGCAGCCTCTATCAGCTGCACTGCAGTATTGCCGGGCGCTGGAGGCGCCCCAGCAATGCCGCGCTGTGGGATATTTAATTATTTGGCATGAGGGCGGTGTACTTTGAATGTGTCTTTACTTGTTGTACACCGCACCTTTCCTATGCCATCTCCAGGCGTTGCATATCGTCATTGCCTGGCACCGAAGGGGGCTCGGCAGTGACGCACGCTGAAAGGGAGTATTCAGTTTTCACTCTGGTTGTTGTACACCGCACCTTTCCTCTGCCATCTCCAGGCATTGCAAATCGTCATTGCTGGGCACCGAAGGGGGCTCGGCAGTGACGCACGCTGAAAGGGAGTACTCAGTTTTCACTCTGGTTGTTTGTTTTCTTGCTTTCTTGTTTTCTTGTTTGATTGTCTGGGCGATATCTCAGCCATCCTTTGAGCTAGGAATCTGAAATTTCGGCACAATAGTAAGCAAGTCATTTGTCAAAAACTGTATTTTTTGTTTTTTGATTAATCAATGAATTGAGAAGTTATTTAATTATTAGCGACTAATTAAGTGTTGGGCTAGCGGCTAGGGTGCCGGCTAAGGATCCTAGGATCCTGGGTTCGAATCCTGGTCGATTGCTGAATTAACGCCAGGGGGGTTGACTCAGCCTGTCATCCTTCCGAGGTCGGCTAATTGAGTACCAGTTCACTGGTAATTCCCTGTTTGTTGTTAAAGGCGGCAAAAAGGGTTGGCGTCAGGAAGGGCATCCGGCCGTAAAACATTGCTTCAAAAAGGGGACCGAAAAACAACAACAACCACGGTTCCCGAAAAAGGCCAAACCCGCTTTGCAGGGAAAAATGGCCTCTAAAGGTGGTTATAATTAAGTACTTATTTAATTAATCAAATTTCCTTTCTCTTCTGATCATTAACTCAGGCACCTTTTGAGTTAGGAAGCTGATATTTGGATATGCCAATGACCAGGGGAGTTGGCTGCAAAACGTATTTTTTATTTATTAATTAATAAATTAATCGATTAATTATTTAATTATTCGATTAATGACTGAATTTTTTTTTTTTTTAAGTTACAGATTCTGATGAAATGGTGGTGGGTTATGTGATCTGACCGAATTGATTAATAGTTTAATTTTTTTATGATTATTATTTATTTATTTTCATTATTACTCATTTATTTATTTTCTTTCTCATTTGGCCAATATCTCAGGCACCTTTTGAGCTCGGAAGCTAATATTTGGACATGAGTGACCAAGTGATGTGGCTATCAAGGATATTTTTGATTTATTGATAAATCAATTAATCAATTAATCGATTAATTATTTAATTATTCGATTAATTGCTAAAAAAAAAAAAAAATCTGTTGCAGATTCTGATGAAATGGTGGTGGTTCATGTGTTCTGTGACCGGATTGATTAATAATTTAATTTTTAATGATTATTATTTATTTATTTTCATTATTAATCATTTATTTATTTTCTTTCTCATTTGGCCAATATCTCAGGCACCTTTTGAGCTCGGAAGCTAATATTTGGACATGAGTGACCAAGTGATGTGGCTATCAAGGATATTTTTGATTTATTGATTAATCAATTAATCAATTAATCGACTAATTATTTAATTATTCGATTGATTGCTAAAAAAAAAAAAAATCTGTTGCAGATTCTGATGAAATGGTGGTGGTTCATGTGTTCTGTGACCGGATTGATTAATAATTTAATTTTTAATGATTATTATTTATTTAGTTTCATTATTAATCATTTATTTATTTTCTTTCTCATTTGGCCAATATCTCAGGCACCTTTTGAGCTGGGAAGCTAATATTTGGACATGACAGTGACCAAGTGATGTGGTGATCAAGGATATTTTATGATTTATTGAATAATCATTTAATCGATTAATTATTTATTGATTAATCGATTAATTATTTATTGATTAATCAATTAATAATTTAATTTTTTATTAATGACTTATTTAATTAAATTTCTAAAAGATACATCTTCGGATGAAGCACTAGTGGTTTCGTTATGCTATTAGCCAATTGATTAAGAAAATATTTTGTGATAATCTTTTATTGATTTTAATTATACAATTAATCAATCAATTAGTGTACACCTCTCCCTCCCAATGCAGCCTCTATCAGCTCCACTGCGGTATTGCCGGGCGCCGGAGGCACCCTGGCAATGCCGCGCTGTAGGATATTTAATTATTTCGCATGGGGGCGGTGTACTATGAATGTATGTGTTCTTGTTTTTGATTTATTGATTAATCATTTAATCGATTAATTTTTTATTTATTTATTTATTTATTTTTTGTATACTGAATCGAGGCTCGTGAAAGAGCTAACATTTACTTCACAAACAAATCAACCAGACAAACAAAATATATAAAAAGAGGGAGCGGAAAACAAGATGGGGAGAGAAGGGGAAGCACACAAACACAACATTTGAGAGCAGGGAGATGTGTGGAAGGGAGAGGGCTTGGGGGGAGGAGGCATGGGAAGGGGGGGGGGGGGGAGGGAGAAGTATAAAACACAAGGACACCAAGGACTTCCAGGACAGAAGTTGGTATTGCAAAAAAGTGGAATTGGGGTGAAATTAGCAGGGGTAGAAAAGATCAAGGTTTTGGATGGGGGAAGATAAGAGATGGTGGTGAACAGCTGTTTTAAAGACCTGGAGGGTGGAGTGGGATTGAAGAGAGTGAGGGAATTTGCTCCAGAGGCGGATGTAAAGAGGAATGAGGGAGTGAAGGTGAGCATAGAGTCTTGATTTTGGCAATTTCACCGGCAGAGGGTTGCTGGCAGATCTTGTGCGACCTGTAGGAATATTTGGGGTACAGAGCACTGATAAAGCTGGGGGGGGGGCAAGGCCGGAGAGGAGTCGGTAGAAGACAGAAAGACCACCAACCTGCCTGCGGTAAGTGAGTGAAAGGCCCTTGGAGTTAGCTACATCGCAGGAGATTCCAATGATTCTGAAAGCTTTGGTTTCAACAGCGTGAAGACGAGCTAGGTGTGAGGCAGGAGCACCAGCCCAGAGGGGAGAACAGTATTTCATTGAGCTGCGGATGAAAGCCTTGTATGTGGTGAGGAGCTCAGTGTGCCAAGGAAGGACTTCGCATGACGGAGGATGCCCCGTCGGCGACTGGCTTTGGAGGCCAGCTTGGATATGTGGTTTTCCCAGGAAAGATCATGGCAGATAGTGAGACCTAAAAGCTTGAGTGACAGAACTTCTTGGAGAGGATTGTTCAGAAAGTAGATGGGAGGATTGTCCAGTCGGTATTTTCGGATAGACATAGTAAGAGTGAGAGATTTGGCAGGATTGAAAGACATGTTCCACTTGTTTGACCAGTCTGTGATTTTATCCAGGTCTGCAGAAAGTGAGGAGGCTGCAGACTGCCGATCTGAGGGATGAGGTATGGAGCGGCAGAGACTGGAGTCATCAGCAAAGATATAGAGAGCATTTTCCAGAGAGTCGGATAGATCATTGATGAAGACCAGAAAAAGCACAGGGCCCAAAACACTGCCTTGGGGAACTCCAGCCTGAACAGGAAGGGGAGATGAGAGAAACCCATTCAGGGCCACACGTTGAGTACGACCAGAGAGGAAGTCTGCAAGCCATGCGTTGAGATTTCCATGGATACCATAGGAGGAGAGTTTGGTGAGCAGAGCGGGGTGCCAGACTGTATCGCAGGCATGTAATATGTCAAGGGAGACAGCTCTAATTTCATGTTTGGCATTGAGGCCCTCTATCCATTGTTGAGACAGCAGATGCAACATGCCCAGAGTAGAGTGACCTGGTCTGAAACCAAATTGATGATCAGAGATCAAGCCATTGGAGAAGAGGAAGGATTTGATATCTGAAGCAATGATGGATTCCATGACTTTGCTGATAATTGGGAGAAGGCTGATTGGTCTGCTGTTGCAAGGATCTGTTTTTGAACCTTTTTTGTGTAAAGCGGTAATGTTGGCTGATTTCCAAGCTGATGGCAGATAACCTTGAGCAAAAGAGTGGGTAAAGAGAACAGAGAGAGGGTGAGATAGAGCGGCAGAGCAGGACTTCAGAACCCGTGTGCTGATGCCGTCTGGTACAGTTGCAGAACAAGAGTCGAGGATTGACAGAAACTTCTCCACCTTGTCAGGAGAGAAGGACACAGAGTCCAGGAGCAGCTGGGTACGACTGGGTACGGTGGGTACAGAGAGGGATGGGTTTGGGACACAATATTTTGAGGCAAACACAGAGTTGAGGCATTCAGCTTTTTCACGTGCGGAGTCAGCTGTGTAGCCGTCTGAGTTATGGGAGAGGATGGAAGGGGAACAAACGCCAGAAACAGTTTTGACCAGACGCCACCAGGATTTGGAAGAGGGAGACATGTTTGAGAGTTCAGTCTTGAGAGTAGAGAGATATTGTTTCCTGGTTCTCCTGAGGGTGGACACACACTTGTTCCGGGCTTTGTGAAGATAAATGAGATTTCCTTCCGTTGGATTTGCCTTCCAGGAGGCAAAGGCAAGTTGTTTCAGGGCAGCTGCCTCACCACAAGATTCCGTGTACCATGGATGGGAGGAAGGGTATGACAACTGAAGATGAGATGGGACAAATCTGTGCATGAGAGAGAGCAAATTACTTTGGAGAATTCCCAGGATGAGTTGATGTCAGAGGTGGTAGAGATGGGAGACCAGTCCAGATGATTGATGGCTGCTTGAAGACTGTGCCAGTTGGCATGAGTGAAATGCCAGACTCGTCGACGCTGAGGAGGCTCTCTGAGAATGGCCAGAGAGTTATACACTTTAACAAGCACATGATCAGATGAACCGATTGGAGCAGAAGAAGAGCAGCAGACATTTGCAAGGGAGGTAGTCATAACCAAGTCTAGAAGAGAAGATGCTCCGTTGACTGAGATCCGGGTCAGGAAATTGACAGATTGTGTCAGTCCCAGTGAGTCGCAGAAGTAAAGAAAAGGAACCTTTGGAAAGAAAAAGGAAAGAAAATTTTGGGCAGAAAAGGAACCAAATTGAAAGTGGAATGGAAACCATCGTATACGAGCTATGGCAACGAATAGAAAGGATTGAAAGGAGTTTAAGTAGGAACAAGAGGATAGTTGAACAGATAGAAAAATACCTATCTAACACCCACACAACACATCTGTCTGTTTCCCTCTAGTCTAGACAACGGGTGGGGACCTATTGGTGCACACATATTAACAGTATAACTGACTCAAGTGTGCTTTATGTGTTCTGTTCCCCGGGGGCCGGTTTCATAACCATCACAATATCTTTATCTTGGAAACAAAAAATGAAGAGAAAAATAGCTTTTATCTGTGTGACATGTATTATTGGATGAGACTTCTGACCCCTAAATATATGCCTTGGTTTAAAATGTTGTCTGAGTACCAGCTCGTCCATCAGCCGTAGAAATTATAGAGAAAAGGAAAAAGGATTAAATCTTTTGGATGAATGTAATCAGGTATTATATGATGAAAACTGAAAGTGAGCTTCGGGCACGTGTTTGCATAAAATATGTCCAATTTGATTTGCAATCCTCAGGAAATGAATTAATTAATATTGTACACTTTTGATGCTTTTTCAACATTTGTTTTAATTTTCAAGGTAAAATGATCTCTGAATCGAAGGCCCAGATCATATTTGTGATACTTCACAGTAAAAACTTATATTCGCTGGCTGAATTACTTTTATCACAAAACAACTCAGAGACGACATTAATTGGATGGTTAAGTACTCCAGCGATGAAAGTTAATAAGTATGCACCCATATTTGATGGATCTGTAGGATTCGAACAAAAAAAGGGATTTGTGCCAGGTCTGTATGAGTTTTTCATCAGTCTTCGACCCCAATATTACCTACAAGGTGTTGACAGGGATGCACTGGGTAAAACATTATTAAATGGTGCTCAAGTAATCCTGAACACAAAACAAAACAGAAGCTTTGAGAAATCTTCCACGTCAAACTTGAAAAATGCTCAAGTCATGGCAGGGATCAGTAATTTCTTTCGAAATGGGAAAGATAAATCACCAAAAAATGGTTGTTTATGGAACCCAATGCAAAGGAGCAATGAATCACAACATTCCACAAAAGCTTTGGAAAATGTGATTTCCCACTTGGATTCGAAAACCACACAAAAGGTAAAATATAGTCAGTGCATTACAATAAAAGATAAAGATACATGAAAACTTGTTCGGATAGATGTCATTAAATACAATCCTGCTGCTCACCGCATCCTTAAATATTGTCGTGCGACTCCCGGTTAACACCAGAAAGTCGCAGATGGACCGAAACGGATTTAATGGAGGCGATAACCAATACGGATTGTGCTATAATAAGTGCGGGAGGAAGAAGGAAAATGGAAGGCTGCGCAAGCGCTTAACTGCAGAAGGTGAACGAACTCAAACGGCAAACCAGATTTTAAAAGAATGGAAAATAATACAAGGGTTTATTGCCAATAAAGACAGGGACAGGAAAATACACGCCGGTAATAAAATGTCCTAAATCGGGACGTCCCCACACACAGATATCAGAAACAGACGAGGGAATATGAATACGAAAGAAAATGTCTTGTCGTGTAAAGTGTAAACGCGGAGCTCGGGCTTTTTTGGCTCTTGTCGTCTTGTCTCCGCTGCCCACATGCGGCTTCATTCGCCCCGATCCACCCACGAGGTCCCACACTCCAGCACCACAGCACCGAGCACCATGAGGTCAGTGCACCAAACACCACGCGTCCAACACAGGCCAGCGGCTCGAAGCGAGGTCAGTCTTCCCACACGATCGGCCTGCCACGTCCCAGTCAGCTCTCCTGAAGCAAACGTGCCAGCAAGCAAACTCCACTCGGGCTATATCTCAACTCAACTCAGGCTGCACAAGACGAAGTGCCGGATGTCCAAAACAGGCTAGCTGCGCAAACAAGAGCATGAACCGCAAGGTACGCAAGGGCTGCAAGAATGCACGAACCGCAAGAGACTCTCGAGACCAACGCAAATGGCGCAAGACTCACTAACTAATGGCGTTCGGCGCTCTCTTAAATAACCTTCTTCGCGACGTCACGTCAGCCTTGGAGCGCTACCCAATCAGTGCCCTCCACTGACTCGCCGGCTGGAGGTTCATGACTACCGCGCCACCCCAACTCTCATAGCGCGTGGTACTCAACGTGGATAGGCCTGTCGGAGGTGTAAATTGCGGCGGCCATGTGGCGGTGTCCGGGCCTGGTTTCCTTCTGAAGTCATGTCAGGGGAGGGCGTTATTTAGTGTTGCAATAAATATCCTAACTAAGTGTCTAAGTGGTTGCGGTGCCAAAAGGGACAAAGGTTTGGCTGACCAGGTGAGACACACAGGGGTGCTACTCTTTAACCCCTAACTCCATTTATCACACGAACATCCTGGTATGCTCACAAGTATACATCTTACCCGACAAAACGCCTACACATGAAACTTATTACAAGTCAGATTCCTTACCGCGACAGATGAATACCTACTGTAGTGGAAATCAATCAAGTCCACAACTTTGTCCCATAGGTAGGTTTAATGATAATCTGATCTCTGGCAACATCCTGTAGAATACAATCATGCAATATATATATCAGGATCATGGCATCATATAGAAAGGATCGATAATATTAGTCAATGCAAGCAAGCCTAGAGTATCTGCATATACGCACCATCCGAGTCTACATATTGTTACAGACACGACTTTGATGTTAAAGTGGGCCGAGCGGAATGGCCGTCGTGTCCGCACAAATTACCCGACTATACTCGACGTTGACGAAGTCGCGCGATGCTGGCTCAATAAGAAAAAGAAGACACCCGGCTGGATCACAATAACACAATACGACACCAGGGGTTCAGTTCTCAAGACCTCCGGAGGAGGTTATATTAAGGCGGAAGGTTAGATTACAACTACAAGAGGGACAGCATAGAAAGACAAGCACTTAGACACACTCTTATATTAACCCCGGACAGACGACAGATAAACGGGACAAAATGCTGACTCACACGGGGATTGATGGCAAGGAAAGGCAGGCAGTCGATGGCTCAAGGTGCACTCTTGGCTCAAGGCAGAATCGACTCGGTCCGGTCCAGAGATGCGGGGAGGTATCGTCGCGCTGGGGGTGGCGGTGGCTTCTCTCTCCAGTCTCCAAGCTGAGGCGCATCTGACGTCACATCCGGCGCGGGGCCGCGTATATCCGGCGGGGAGTGACACGCCCTCGGCTCGTTAGCTCCGCCTCGTGGAATCGGCACGTTGCTTCTCATTGGGTGCGTGCGGGGGGTTTACCAGGCTCCGCCCTTGACGAGGAGCTGACAAGGAGCCCCTTCGTGGTAACCCCGTGGAGCGCATGGTCTGGAGCTAATCGAGCCGGTGTGAGGACGCATCCTCCCCCGCTCCGCCGCCATCTCCTCTGTTGTTGTTGTAATTGTTGGGGAAGAAGATGGAAGGAGGTATGGGAAAGGTCCTAAACTCACTACTGATGCCATATAATCACATTCTGGTGCAACGAAGAGTCATAATTAATGGAGACGAGGCCTTAACTGACATAGAATAAGAATAACTAGGAAGATGTCCGAAAGTTGTCTACGTGTGGTGCGGTGGACCTGGGCACGACATTTAATGGGGGAATAAGGGGAAGGTCGGCTCTACTGATTGTTATTTACATGCAATGGGACTAGGGAATGGGGGATCGGGGAAAGTTGGGGAGTATTGGAGAAAATAGGGGAATATTTACAAGCGGATATGGAGGCCAAATTCCATATTCGCAACATTGCACCCTTCTCTACCCTCGGGGCGTCCCGACCCGATAAATTTTTACCTACTTTAGTGTGGCACGCAATGTAGTTCCCTCTACTATTAACTCTACCCTGAGTGCGACAGTTTTACAGATATTCACAAATGAGTAAATATGTCCCCCTGCGACGTTGCACCCTTCTCCTCACAGAAACACACCCACAGGATAACCGAATCCGGAAAGAATTCTCAAACTAAACATACAGCCGGTAGGGAGCATTATTTACAAGACTACGCTGCTATTTACACTACGATCCAGGACCTGTTTTTGGAGGAACACATGCAGATGTTATGCATAGAGAGAGCGCGCTTGCCAACATCGATACACCAACCCACGAGTGCTCTGTGGCCGACGGCCTTTAATAACGTGCAGAGCACCCTTCCCGAGCATCAACAGCACCACCCCACCACCAATCGGTGCAGTCACCATTGTTCAATGATTAAAAATAAATGCGACAACCCCTAACCCTGCAGGTGTCTCTTGCTCTTCTTGTGGTGCACTTGGTGTCAACTAAAAGTGGTTCACCTGTATGGCATAGGTGCCACGTTGACCCATAGGTCCATCCCCGGGTGGTGCTTGGCCGCAAACGAACTGCGGTCCATTGTGGGTGGCCACAAACATTGCGGTCCATATGGTGTATCGATCCCGGCAGCAAACAGCGAAAGTGCAGGCCCACAACTGCGCAGCCAGCACCTCTCTTTCCTCTCTCTCTACCCCAAAGCCAGATCCTCGGAGGTGGGAGACAAAAGAAGCAGACAAGTGAGTAAGGTGGTAAGGGCGCAAAAGTGCACGCAATGTAAGGTGATGCACACTGGGGGCACATGGGAACCAGGTGAGACAGGTACGTTCCTATCGTACGCCTCCCCCCCCCCCACCAGGTAACCTACATGGCCCCTCCCTTACCCCTTACTGTATCCACACAACACAACACTACCCATAAACATCTACTTTACAAATCAACAAACATCCCTACTGTCTTCCCCGTTCCTCCCATATACCAAATTCGTCTTCTCTCCCTCCTAACCAATCAAATTTTGCCATTTTCAACTCTCATCAAAATTTGCCATTTTCAACTCAACATCAAAATTTGCCATTACCAATTCATCATCAGTCCCTCCTAGGGAGGGAGAGATGGAATCACCCCAATGTCTCATCCACGTCGTGATGCGTCTCACAAATCCTCACAGCAATCTCATTTCCTGCACAAAACAAAGAAAACACAGGTGTGGAGTCATCATCATCACCACAGGTAAGTGGCTGCGTATGGTGCGACAGGTTCATCAATCCTAACTATCTCCTAAATGACTTTAACAACTTTACACTACCCGGGGTCTTTCTCCGGCCAAACCATTGGCCCTCTTACACTATGGGTTCTAAAAACCAATTCCCATTGGCCCGACTGTGGTGCGCTTCAATTTGGGGTCTCACTCCCCCGATTCATCTCCCGGTGCCCTCGTACAATTTCTGGGCTGCGACGTGTACCTCTCCCAGTGGGTCTACCCACCTGCACACCTCCACCACTGCAGTTGCCTCCGAGCTTACCTGCTCCTTACCCTAACCTAACTACCAGGGGAAGGCCCTCTGGCTCTCTCCCCACTCCGTGCCCTCTCTGGCACTGGGCTGCCCGATCCACACCCGGGATCCTCAGGCACCCACTCACAACTACCGGCTCCCAGAGCCCACCTGCGGCCTCACCTGGCCGACATCCTCACAGTGGTGGAGTGCCCAACCAACTACACACACTAACAGGCTACACGCCCAGCCATTTCCACAACACTAATGCACCCATTCACAACACCATTCTGCAACCGCACCACAAATGCCAATATCCAACCACAATTTACCTGCACCCTCTACCTAACACTTACACTACCCGCCCCGGGTGCTCGTGAAAGGGGTCCACTCTTCCCCCATCCACACCTTCGCACCATGCACACCACTCCGTACCACTCACTCCAACTCTCTCCACACACCTGTACCTGCACACCTGTGCTCTCACACCTGGTGCCACCTGCACCCTTCTCTCCCCAAGCGCATTCGCGCTGATCCACACACTCACTACTCATACACTGCTCCACACACCTGTCCAGTTGCACACCTGTGCAATCACACCTGTTCAATTCTCACAAACACGGCATCATCTCAGCTAACTACTCCCTTCTGAAACTTGCGCTTCCCAGTCGTCCCTTTAAACTATTGCGCTCCCACGTCATTATCATCCACACTAATCTACCTGCGTCCCCACTACAGGTATCAGTCACTAACTAAACTTAACGTCACCTAATGTCAATCTTCGCTAGATCCCTACACACAATATCCTAACCCACCCGGGCTAGTTTTCACTGCCATACACCCCATAAGCTATAGCTCCTTTGCCCCCCCCTGTGAGGGATGGTGGATTTGCCATCCCACCACATCGGGGGTCTCTCACTATCAATTTTGCACGTCAAATTTCAACAAATCAAAAATTTGCCAATCCTACTCATCATCTGCCAATCACTACTGCCAATCCTTTGCCAATCATCAAATTTCGCCTTTTTCTAATTTCGGGGCCAAAACACTAACCTCATCACCCAGTCTACTCACTACTGCCTCTCGGTGCGCCAATTCCTGTCCAAAGCCCGGCTTCGTAAAGCCAAGCAATGGATGCTGGTTGTTTTGTGCCTGCGGCTGGATGCGTCCGGCATTCGGGGCAGGGACGGGGGCTTACCCGGGCCGAGATCCCACGCATCACCTCGGCGTGGAGCCATCCAATGTCCCGATCTCGACCTGCCGGCACGTCTCAACAAAACGTGGTCGCCATGACGACCCTTCCTATCCAGCCGCCCGCTCCGCCTAGTGGAGCACGGACGCGGCCGTTCCACGCGAGGCCCAGCGTGGATCGCGCACGGCGGTTCTTTCGAAACCGCCGTGGTTCGGATCCCCGCTGGTTCTCGCGGCACGCGAAGCCCGGCACGCACCGAGGGCCTGATTCGGCTATAAGTCGTTCTAAACTCTACCCCGTCTAATGTCGATGCTTCACCTGCATGCTTACATCCCGCAGCCCGTTCCTTGCTCACACATCCAGCCGTGCCCATGCTCCTCGTACCTTTCCTTACACACCCAGGTACACCCATTCCACTCACAGCCTTGGTCACACACCTGACCACCGAACACTTTGGCACACATTCGTTGCTCGCACACCTCACCAATACAACTCTTCGCACCCCCTCCTCTGTCACCTCCTCTGTGACAATCACAGGTGTGCCCTCATTCGCACACCCAACCACGTGCCTCACCACCAACTCCAGCGTGCATTCCCACTCACGCTCTACCATTCCAGGTGTGCATCCTTCCATCCCAGGTGTACATCCTCGCTCACCTGTCACAACTAACTCACGCTCCATGTCACTCTCACTACTTCCACCTCCATTCCTGACAGCGCACTCACCCTTACTCTTGACAGCGCACTCTTTCCTCAGGCACCTGTCCGTTACACACCTTTCTCGCGCACACTCTCCCGGTACACCCTCTGTAACACTCACCACAGGTGTACACTCTTCCTTACTTCTGACAGCGCACTCTTTCCTCATGCACCTGTCCGTCACACACCTTTCTCGCGCACACTCTTGCGCACACTCTCCCGTCACACCCTCTGTAACACTCACCACCCCGCGCTTCCACGTGCTTCCTCGCACACACGCTACGACCGACTCATTCTCGCCAATACCCTCACTCCTTGGCACACACTTTTTCCTCACACACCCCAGAGTCGGACTTTCTCGCACACCTCCTCTTTCGCACACCAGACCTGTCACACACTTCACCAATGGCCTCTCACGAACACCCGGATCCAAACCAATCCCCAAGCTTCTTAAATCCCCTGGCGCATCATACGCACGACCATATTGGTCACCACTTACACCGGGTCCTCTTTCTCTTCGCTTCTCCTCCATCACCTGCGAATCCCTCATCCGGTTAATGAGCACATCATCACGATCCGAACACAGACTTTGGACCAATTCTTTTACTTCCTCCTTTATCTCTTTCTTATCCTCTCTCCGTCGCTTCTTAATTTCGCTCACCCCTTCTTCCACTTCTTCTAATTTTTGCTTCATCTCCTTCATCTCTTCGTGCGCCCCTTTAAGTTCTTCCTCTAACTCCACTTTATTTTTTTCTATGTGCTCCCGCACCTCCCGCTCTTTAACCTCCATTACCTCTACCACCTTGTCCATTTTCCTCGTCAGGTCCTCATGTACCGTCTGGCACTCTTTTTTAATTACCCCTACGTCCTTTTTCATCTCTTTCTGTGTCGATTTTAAACCCTCTATTACCGCTGTGTTCTTCTTTACCTGGTCCCCCAACTCCTTTTGTCCCACTGTCAGTTGTTCTGCTCCCAGCGTCAACTCCTCTATACCACCTTGCAATTTTACAGTCCCCTTTCTCACCTCTTTCTCCATGCGCTCCTTACAGTGCCTCACCTCCTCGCGCACTCCTCCGACCTCCTCACTCACTCCTCTTCTGATCTCCTCTCCCATCACTTGCATCTCCTGCCCAGATGCCACCCTCATCTGCTCCATTTCCTCCCTGTGAGCATCCAGTTTGGTTTCTACCCCCATTCTGACCCCCTCTATCTGCTGCTCCATTTGTTTAACTTCCCTTTCCGCTTGGTCCCTCATGTCCCTCAATTTGCCTTCCATACTGTTTTCTAACCCCTCTAACCCATTTTTCACTCCCTCTATCTGATTCTCCTGGGCAGCCATTCTATTTTCTACCCCCATTAACCCATTTTTCACTTCTTTTATCCCGTTGTCTAACCCCTCAAAATTATTGTCTAACTTCCCAATTTTCTTGTCTAACTCCTCAAAATTATTGTCTAACTTCCCAATTTTCTTGTCTAACTCCTCAAAATTATTGTCTAACTTCTCACCGGTACCCCTCGCTTCGTCCCTCATTACCCCCATTTGGTTTCCCATTACCCCCATTTGGTTTCCCAAGTCATTCCTCAGGTCTTCACTTGTCTGGACCATGAGCGCCTTTATTTGTTCCATAAATAGGCCCCAATCCATCGGCGGCGCTGCTACGGTCGCGGGCGCGGTGACCAGCGAGGCGCCATTTTGTGCGTTTGCTACCCTCGCTGCTTCGCTCTCCTCACGTCCCTCAATTTGGTCCTGGACCGACCCTGCCTCACTCTCCCCTACCGGACCCCAGCCGTCTTGATCCGCCATAGCGCGACTTGCAAAATTCGAGTTTCGTAAAACAAAACAAATTTCGGCCGCTCCAAATTTTGACCAAATTTTTTTTTTCCTCTATTCGTTTTTTTTTTTTTTTTTCAAAATTTGGTCGGGCCTCGAATCTCACTCCCGACACCAATTGTTACAGACACGACTTTGATGTTAAAGTGGGCCGAGCGGAATGGCCGTCGTGTCCGCACAAATTACCCGACTATACTCGACGTTGACGAAGTCGCGCGATGCTGGCTCAATAAGAAAAAGAAGACACCCGGCTGGATCACAATAACACAATACGACACCAGGGGTTCAGTTCTCAAGACCTCCGGAGGAGGTTATATTAAGGCGGAAGGTTAGATTACAACTACAAGAGGGACAGCATAGAAAGACAAGCACTTAGACACACTCTTATATTAACCCCGGACAGACGACAGATAAACGGGACAAAATGCTGACTCACACGGGGATTGATGGCAAGGAAAGGCAGGCAGTCGATGGCTCAAGGTGCACTCTTGGCTCAAGGCAGAATCGACTCGGTCCGGTCCAGAGATGCGGGGAGGTATCGTCGCGCTGGGGGTGGCGGTGGCTTCTCTCTCCAGTCTCCAAGCTGAGGCGCATCTGACGTCACATCCGGCGCGGGGCCGCGTATATCCGGCGGGGAGTGACACGCCCTCGGCTCGTTAGCTCCGCCTCGTGGAATCGGCACGTTGCTTCTCATTGGGTGCGTGCGGGGGGTTTACCAGGCTCCGCCCTTGACGAGGAGCTGACAAGGAGCCCCTTCGTGGTAACCCCGTGGAGCGCATGGTCTGGAGCTAATCGAGCCGGTGTGAGGACGCATCCTCCCCCGCTCCGCCGCCATCTCCTCTGTTGTTGTTGTAATTGTTGGGGAAGAAGATGGAAGGAGGTATGGGAAAGGTCCTAAACTCACTACTGATGCCATATAATCACATTCTGGTGCAACGAAGAGTCATAATTAATGGAGACGAGGCCTTAACTGACATAGAATAAGAATAACTAGGAAGATGTCCGAAAGTTGTCTACGTGTGGTGCGGTGGACCTGGGCACGACATTTAATGGGGGAATAAGGGGACGGTCGGCTCTACTGATTGTTATTTACATGCAATGGGACTAGGGAATGGGGGATCGGGGAAAGTTGGGGAGTATTGGAGAAAATAGGGGAATATTTACAAGCGGATATGGAGGCCAAATTCCATATTCGCAACAATATCATAGATTAAATGTCGCAGGAGTGGCCCGGAGCCGCGGACGTCCGAGTTCTTATAGACGCCTCTCAGTGGTTCAAGTGAGCATCACACCTGGGTTCAACTTGGATACATTTTCACTACATTCTCCCCGCCGTTAGAACTACACTGCCGCTAGGCAGGAATCAAGCATGCGACAGCATTAGTAGAGTAGCGATGTCAGTCCATGTCAGTCGGTCCATCCGTAGCGGTCAGGGCGGCGAATTGCCCTGCCAGCACGGGTCCGGAAACTACCGGGTACTACATCCCCAAGCCCGGAGTCCCCCGCATCGGAGTAGCTGCTAGAGGCAGGCGTCGGAGGGGGCACCACAGTGCCTTCAGGCAGGGGTGTATCTGGTGACGGGAGGGACGGCAGATGCTCCATAGGCGGAGCCCCGGGAGAGTCCATAGACTCGTAAATCGGTTCGTCGATGTCCCCGTAAGGGTCGATGGCCCCGCAAGGGGCGAGATGGCGTACGGAGACAGTCGACTCGCGTCCATCTGCCGTCATCACGCAAGCATGCTCGGGATTAGCCTGGAGTACCTGCACCATATCCACTAGGGGATCGTACTTGCTCGTGCGAACTGCGCATTTGAGGTAGGCCGGCCCCGGCTCAGCGAGCCAACTAGGTAAAGATCCGATACTACTCGAGCTCCTTGGGTGGTGAAACAGCCATTCGTGAGGAGTCTGGTTGGTGGTCGTACATAGTAAAGCCCTGATTGAGTTCAGCGCCACAGGTAGTGACCAAGCCCATTTATCTAGGCCCTGGCCGAGGGACCTGAGGCTTAGTGTGACGGCCCTCCATATAATCCCATTGAAGCGTTCGACCTGCCCATTCGCCTGTGGTCTATACGGGGTGGTATAGCTAGAAGCGACATTATTCTGGAGCAAGAAGCTCCTCACTTCCTGGGACAGGAACACCGCACCTCGATCTGTATGCACGTAGGCCGGATACCCAAACATAGAAAACAAGTTCTGCAGGCACTGTATAACTGTGTCGGCCGTCATATCTGCGCATGTGAAAGCAAAATGGAATCGCGAGTACTCATCAACGATAGTAAGCAGATAACGAGAGTTACTCGACACCGGCAGTGGCCCTTTGAAATCCATCGCCAATTGCTCCCACGGTCAAGTAGCCCTGACCAGCGTCCCCATGGGAGGGTTGTAAAAACGTGGTTCGAGTTCCGCACAAACAGCGCAGTCACGACAGACCCGGCGAACGTCCTCAACCGAGTATGGCAGATTATGACTATGCACAAAATGAGCGAAACGCACCACCCCAGGATGGCACATAGTGGCGTGCAAAGCGCACAGACCCTCCAAAGATATGAGACCCACACACGTAGCCGGCCGCGATAAGGCGTCGGCAACCAGGTTATCCCTCCCCGGGCGATATTTGATGGTGTAGCAGAAGTCGGCGAGTTCGATACGCCAGCGAGTGATTTTCTCATTCTTAATGCATTGAGCATGTAAGGTGTCGTACATAAACGCAACGCTCTGTTGGTCCGTGATGATTTGGAAGCATCGTCCGAGCAAGTACGGAGGCCAACGCCGAATCGACCCGACGATCGCGTACGCTTCCTTTTCGATAGATGAATGCCTCTGCTCAGCGGAGGTGAGAGTCCGCGAAAAGAAAGCCACAGGGCACCCCCCCCCCCCCCCCCCGGGAGAGAGTCACTGCTATCGCATGAGCCGAGGCATCACTTTCCAAAACTAAAGATTTGTGCTCGTCAATCGTCGCCACAGCGGCACCAGCGATGTCGGACATAAGGCCCCGAAAAGCAGCCATGGCAGCAGGGCTCATGGGGAACGCTTCGCAGGCCACAAGTGGGCGGAGTTTCATGGGGAAATTTTGCACCCACTTAGAATAATGGGCGAACAGCCCGAGAGCACGCTTCAGCGAAACTCGATCGCAGGGCGGGGCCATATCGAGCAAGGGTCGCAGACGCTCCTTATCTGGAGCAACAGAGCCATGGGTCACAGTGTACGCCAGAAGATCTATCGTGCGCATGGAGTAACGACACTTAGCCTCATTCATGGTTAGGCGATACCTCTGCGCGACCTCGAGGAAGCACTTCAGATTTGCATCATGATGCCCCTGGTCATGCCCGCAAACCGTAAGATTGTCCAGATATACAAAGACGTCGGTCAAGTTCTCCTTAGCAATGAGGTCGTCCATAGCCCTCTGAAAACAAGAACCCCGTTCGTGACCCCAAAAGGTAGTCGGGTGAACTGGTATAACCTTTGACCTGATTCAAACGCGGTATAGATGCGGTCGGCCCCGGAGATGGGGATTTGATGATACGCACTACGCAGATCGAGAGTGCTATCGACCGAGTACTGGGCCACCTGTCGAACCAGGGCGTCCATCCCCGGTAGGAGGTAGGCGTCCAGCTGTGTAAATCGATTAATCGTCTGCGAATAGTCGATTACCATGCGTTTGCGATGCGCTTAACTTCGTACCACCAAGACCTGGGCCCGCCACGGCGACCGGCTAGGTTCTATGATACCTTCCTTTAAGACCTGGGCCATTTCTTCCGCAATGAATTGCGCGTCCTCGTGAGTAGCGCCGCGATCTTACCGCTACAGGTGTGCAGTCCGTGGTCATATTGGGGAACAGCGACAGAGGCTCAATTTCTATCCTTGCAAGAGCACACACAGCAAGCGTATCAGTAACACCAAATTCCATTTCCAAACGTCCATGTCGCTTAAGAAAATCATGTGCTCGCAAAATATCGGCACATAATGCTCGTAAGACCATGAGATGTACATCTGGAAATATTCGTCCCTTTATCACAAGCTTCAATCGACATTCACCTTTTGTGCTGAGCCTAAGCCCTTGAGAGGCCATAAAGATCCGACGTCTTATCCCAAGGATCGGCCATCTATGTTTTTCACCAGTCGATGATCGACATAACTATCTGTGGACCCCGTATCGATTAAAGTCCGAGCAAAAATTCCCTCGATCATAAGTGGGATAATGGTCCTGCAGGTATCGAGCCATCCGAGCGAGACGTTCGCGCCTCGCGTGTAGATCCAACGCCAGCTAAAGTTCTTCGTTCGTTCGAGCAGCCTCCGGCTGGCGCTCGTGTCAAGCGCGTAGTTTCAAAGCCAACTGCAGTTTTCCGTGCCGAAGCAGGAACTTGTAGTTCGTACGAGCAGCCCTCGGATGGTGCTCGTGTCACGCAAGAAGTTTCAAAGCCAACTGCAGTTTTCCGTGCCGAAGCAGGAGCTTGTAGTTCGTACGAGCAGCCTTCGGATGGCGCTCGTGTCACGCGCAGAGTCTCAAAGCCATCATGATCCATTCGGATACCGGCCAAGGACGGTCGCTCCGCGTTCGGTCATGTTTGCGCCATTTGTTTTGTCAGCCCGATGAATCTCACCAAGGACGAGCGCGCAGCCAGGGGCCCACGAGGAGGTGCGCCTCTCATCAAAGTCGGGTGAGGCGCCCCGCTCTGTGCTCGGCCCTTTTGCTCGACGATAAGCACATTCAATGTCGAGCGAGTTTGTTTTCCCCGTGCAGCTTTTCGGCAAAGTTTTGCAAAGTGCCCCTTGGTTGAACACAAATGACATATCGCTTCCCGAGCCGGGCACGCTGACCTGGGATGTTGTCGATTCCCGCAGAAGTAACACGTAGCGTTTTGTCCAGGCTTTGGTCCTGCAGCTGCGGCTGCCGCCAAGCCTGGATCTGGGTCCACCTCGGGAGAGGCCAGGGGTTCCGGCGGTGATGTCGAGTCTGCTCCCGCATCCTCGGCGGTAGCTCTCTCCGTTCGGGCTTGACGAGACGTCTTCGCAGTGACACGCGTGTGGTCATACGCGTCAGATTGTTCCCGAGCCTGAGTGTAGACGTGAGCTAGCCGTAAAGTTTCCGTGAACGTCAAGTCCTCAGCTTCAAGAAGCCTTTGTCTAACGGTTGAGGAGCTGAGCCCCGAGACAAAAGAATCGCGTACAAGGTCATCTTGTACTTGCTCATGTGTGCGTACCTCCGGAGCACTATCGGCAAGCAGACGTCGCAGCTCTTGTGCGAAATGATCCAGCGTCTCAGTGGGCTGTTGATTCCGCATCGCGAGCAGATGCCGGGAATAAACCACACTTCGTTTCTTAATGTAAATTCGTTTCAGCTCTGTCACAGCTGCATCGAATGTCATACACTGTTCGATTCCCCGGTAAACGCTATGATGTACTTTAGTCTGGAGTACATCTAATTTCGTTTCATCAGTGACAGCGGTGTCCTGGGCTTTGAACTGATGTCCAAAGTCTTTAGCCAATGCGTCAGCTCCGAGCCCGAATCCGCTGCTTGCGGGTCGGCTGCAAATAGCGGCACCTGAATCATCCTGTGTCCCACCATGTCGTCCTCGTTCGCCTCTTGTTCTCGAGTGGACAGCGAGATAGATTGTCATTAATTGTAGTGGAAATCAATCAAGTCCACAACTTTGTCCCGTAGGTAGGTTTAATGACAATCTGATCTCTGGCAACATCCTGTAGAACACAATCATGCAATATATATATATATCAGGATCATGGCATCATATAGAAAGGATCGATCATATTAGTCAATGCAAGCAAGCCTAGAGTATCTGCATATATGCACCATCCGAGTCTACATATCATAGATTAAATGTCGCAGGAGTGGCCCGGAGCCGCGGACGTCCGAGTTCTTATAGACGCCTCTCAGTGGTTCAAGTGAGCATCACACCTGGGTTCAACTTGGATACATTTTCACTACACCTACCTACACAGATCTACAGTCACGTGAAAAAGTAAGTACACCCTGTAGCGGTTACCGCTGGATGCACACAATCGCCTTGCACCGGCCAGAACACGGCCAGACGCGCCTCTCCCGGGCATGCCCGGACTCACTGTTCCCGGGCACGCCCGAACCTCCCGGGCACGCCCGGTCTCGTCTTTCCCGGGCATGCCCGCTCTCGCCTTTCCAGGGCTCGCCCAGAGCGTCTGGGCATGCCCGCTATCGCCTTTCCAGGGCTCGCCCAGAGCGTCCGGGCATGCCCGCTATCGCCTTTCCAGGGCTCGTCCAGAGCGCCCGGGCACGCCCAGCCTCGACTTGCCAGGCCGCAGCCAAACACGCCCGGGCAGGTCCAGACTCGCCTTTCCAAGGCTCGCCCTTGACACCCGGGCATGCCCGGTATAGCTTTTGCCGGGCAACCTTCCCGACATAAATGTGTATATATATTGCTGCCCGATAAACGGGCTTGTCAGAATACCTGAGCTGTTTTGTTTCAATAAAGCAACTCGGATGAAATCCGTCTTTGGTCGCGTCAATTCTTTCGACTCGCGTTGGAGCGCAGTTCCTTCATTGGTGACCTACCGACATGGATACGGCAGTGACGCTTAAACTGCCTACCTTCTGGGAGGCTCACGCGGCTGTTTGGTTCGCTCAGGCGGACTCTCAGTTCGCCCTGCGAGGCATCACCGCGGACGACACCCGCTTCCACCATGTTGTGGCGGCGCTCGGTTCCGCCACCGCGGAACTCGGTTCCGCCTTGAGCCTCCTCGAGCACCCGCCGGCTGCTGACAAATACGATGCACTGAAGACACTCCTCCTCGACGCTTTCGCCCTCTCACCGGCAACACGCGCACGGCGCCTGCTCGCTCTGCCCGAGCTCGGCGACACGCGCCCGTCCGAGCGCATGGACTATATGCTCTCGTTGCTCGGTGAGCACTCTCCGGATTTCTGTTCCGCGAGCTGTTCCTTCACCAGCTGCCTCATCCGGTACGCCTCGCCCTGGCTGGCACGTTGATCACGGATTCCCGCGCCCTCGCCAGGGAAGCCGATAAGATCTCCTCGGCGGGCCAGCACATCGGCGCGGTTACCTGGAGCCAGCCACCGTCCGAGGCGACGCCCACGACACCCGAGCGCCCTGCGCGGTTGGAGGCCGAACTGCCGGTGCAACTGGCGGCCGCCACGCCGCACCGCCCGCTTCCGACACGACGGCCGGGGCCTCCACCTGACCGGGCGTGGTGTTATTACCACGCCAGGTTCGGACACAAGGCTCGGACGTGCCGGCCCCCGTGCACTTTCGGCAGGTCAGGAAACGGCCGGGCCAGCGTTCATTCCCAGCCATGAGCGCCGGCCACTCGGGCAACTTGCTGTTTATTCGGGACAAAGCGTCTGGGCGGCGTTTCCTGTGTGACACCGGCGCCCAACTGAGCGTCATACCCGCCTCCGAACAGGACAGGTGGGACGCCGTTTGCGGCCCCTCTTTGGTCGCTGCTAATGGCTCGGCCATACGCACTTTCGGCCCACGCGTCGTCACCCTCTGCTTCGGCAGCCAGCGTTTTCAATGGACTTTTGTGACCGCCTGCGTCCCCATGGCTTTGCTGGGCGCCGACTTCCTCTGCGCGCACGGGCTGCTGGTCGACGTCAAACGTCGTCGCCTTGTCAACGCCGAGACCTTCAGCTCCCTGGCGTGCACGATGAGCAGCTCCGCGCTGACCGAACTGGCGTGCGCCCTCCCGGCAGCGAACGAGTTTGCTCGCCTGCTCGCGGAATTCCCGGCCCTCACGCGGCCGACGTTTTCGGCCATCGTGGTGCGGCACGGGATCGAGCACCACATACCCACTACGGGCCCGCCGGTCTACGCCAGGGCCCGCCGCCTCGACCCGGCCAAGCTCGCCATGGCGAAGGCCGAGTTCGACGCGTTGGAGCACCTCGGCATCGTGCGGCGCTCCGATAGCGTGTGGGCCTCGCCACTGCACATCGTGCCAAAGCCCAGGGGTGGATGGCGCCCGTGTGGCGACTACCGCCGTCTCAATGACGCTACCACCCCCGACAGGTACCCGATCCCGCATATTCAGGACTTTTCCACCCGTTTGGCGGGACGGGTCATCTTTTTGAAAATTGACCTGATACGGGGCTACCACCAGGTACCTGTCCGGGCGGCCGACGTCCCGAAGACGGCCGTCATCACGCCGTTCGGCCTGTTCGAATTTTTGCGGATGCCGTTTGGCCTCAAGAACGCGGCCCAGGCGTTCCAGCGCTTGATGGACAGCGTGCTGCGCGACCTGCCGTTTCTTTTCGTCTATCTGGACGATATCCTCGTCGCCAGCACGTCCCGCGCCGAGCACCTCCTCCACCTCCGAACACTGTTCGGTCGCCTCAGCGAGCACGGCTTAATTGTCAACCCGGTCAAATGCCACTTCGGCGCGACGACCGTTGACTTTTTGGGCCACCGCATCACCAAGACCGGGGCCGTGCCGCTGCCGACCAAGGTCGAGGCCATCACCACGTTCCCGCGTCCCCGTTCCATCAAGGCCCTCCAAGAGTTCCTCGGCATGGTGAATTTTTATCACCGATTCGTGCCCCACGCTGCTCAGCCCATGCGGCCCCTTTACGAGGCCCTCCGGGGCAAGCCGGCCAAGCATGACATTGTTTGGTCCGCGGCCATGGACGCGGCCTTTGCCAGCGCCAAACGGGCCCTCGCCGACGCAACGCTGCTGGCTCACCCGGTGCTCAACGCGCCCATCGCCCTCACTACTGACGCCTCCAACTACGCGGTGGGCGCCGTCCATGAGCAATGGGTGGACGGGGTTTGGCAGCCACTCGCTTTTTTCAGCCGGCAACTCCGGCCGAACGAGTTAAACTACAGCACGTTCGACCGCGAGCTGCTCGGGCTATTCCTGGCCGTTCGCCATTTCCGACACCTCCTGGAGGGCCGACCATTCACGGCTTTCGTCGACCACAAGCCGTTGGTCTACGCAATGGCTAAGGTCACGGAGCCGTGGTCGGCCCGCCAGCAGCGCCACCTCTCCGCCGTGTCGGAGTTCACCACGGACATCCGGCACGTCGCCGGCAAAGACAACGCCGTGGCCGACTGTCTTTCTCGGGCCAGCGCGAACGCGGTCCACCTCGGCGTGGACTTCACGCTCATGGCGGCCGACCAGACCACCGACGCCTCGGTGCAGGCACTCCGTGCGGCAGACACGGGCCTCCGCCTGGCCGACATTCCCTTCGCGGGCACCGTCCTGCTCTGCGACGTCTCCCAGGGCCAGCCTCGCCCCATCGTGCCCGTTTCCTGGCAGCGCCGCATCTTCGCCTCCATCCACGGCCTTTCTCACCCGGGCCAGAAAGCTTCTCAGAAGCTGGTGTCGGCGCGTTTCGTCTGGCACGGCCTTCGACGAAACATCCGCGACTGGGCCAACGCCTGCACGGCCTGCCAGCGGGTCAAGGTCCACCGCCACACCCAGGCCCCGCTGGCACCTTTCGCCGTGCCTGAACGGCGTTTCGACCACGTCCACGTGGACCTGGTGGGTCCCCTGCCCCCCTCGCGGGGGTTCACCCACCTGCTCACCATGGTGGACAGGACCACCAGGTGGCCGGAGGCCGTGCCCCTCGCCTCCACCACCACCGCCGACGTGGCGCAGGCGTTCATCGCCACCTGGGTCGCGCGCTTCGGCGCACCAGCGGACATCTCGTCCGACCGCGGCCCACAGTTCACGTCTGAGCTTTGGGGCGCGGTCGCCCATTCGTTGGGGGTCACGCTGCACCGCACCACGGCCTACCACCCCCAAGCCAACGGGTTGTGCGAGCGGTTTCACCGCTCCATGAAGGCCGCACTCATGGCCGGCCTTCAGGACGACGGTTGGGCCGACCGGCTGCCGTGGGTCCTTTTGGGCCTTCGCACGGCCCCCAAGGAAGACCTCCAGGCGTCCGCCGCCGAGCTCGTCTACGGCCAGCCGCTCCGCGTCCCGGGCAAATTCGTGCCCGACGCTACCATTCCCTGGTCCGCCGCTCGCCAGCGCTCGGACCTCCAGGAGGCCGCCCGACGATTTGCCCCCGTGCCGACGTCCCCCCGGCGCTTCGCACAGCGGAGTACGTCTTTGTGCGTCATGACGCGCACCGGGGGCCACTCCGGCCGCCGTACGACGGGCCCTTCCGGGTCCTGCGACGGGGCGACAAGTCTTTCATCGTCGACTTCGGTGGCCGGCCGGACCGGATTTCTGTGGACCGCCTCAAACCGGCGCACATGGACGTCGACCGACCACCACGGTTGGCCCTTCCTCCGCGGCGAGGCCGCCCCCCGTCCACAGTTCCCCCCGCTCGACCACCCACCACCACGTCGGACCCCTCCCCACGACCCTCCAGGGGTCGCTTCGGCCGGGTCATCCGGACCCCCCTTAAATTGACCCTGCCGGTGCAGGTCGATTCTGGAGGGGCGTGTGTAACGGTTACCGCTGGATGCACACAATCGCCTTGCACCGGCCAGAACACGGCCAGACGCACCTCTCCCGGGAATGCCCGGACTCACTGTTCCCGGGCACGCCCGAACCTCCCGGGCACGCCCGGTCTCGTCTTTCCCGGGCATGCCCGCTCTCGCCTTTCCAGGGCTCGCCCAGAGCGTCCGGGCATGCCCGCTATCGCCTTTCCAGGGCTCGCCCAGAGCGTCCGGGCATGCCCGCTGTCGTGAAAATCAAGCTCAGACACGACTTGACCTCTGGGTAGGTTTAATATCATTTAGATCTGCAGTACATCCTGTAAGAATACATGCATGCAACAGGCATTAAATCAGAGCATTTCATGAGCAGCAATGGTTGATTCAATATAACAATGGTTAGCGCAGCGCCTTGTCAGCGCAGCATTTGGGGTGTACATACCATTCAAACTACTGGATAATGTCACAGTGAGTTCCGCTGAAGTGTCCGCGTGCCCCGGTTGTCCCAGGTCTTATAGACGCCCCCTTCCGTAGCGAGCACCCCTGGGTTCACCTTGGTATAATTTCACTACATTCTCCCCGCCGTTAGAACTATACTGCCGCTCGGCAGGTTGCAAGCAAGCATCAGCAATAAACGAATGGGTCACGTCAATCCACGTCAGTCGGTCCACCCGTAGCGGTCGGGGCGGCGAACCTCCCTGCCAGTTCGTGTTCGGAATCTACCGGGCACGGCGTCCCCTAGCGTCCCCCGCGTCGGAATAGCCGCCGGAGGTTGGAGTCGGAGGGGGCGCCCCTGCGCCTTCGGGCACGGGAGCGGGGGACGATGGGAGTAACAGTGGTACTTCCATAGGGGAAGCTTCGATAGAGTCCATAGACTCGTAGACGGGTTCGTCGATATCCCTGTCGTCGTCCCCACATGGGGCGAGATGGCGTACGGAGACAGTAGACTCGCGGCCATCCGCCGTTAACACGCAAGCATGCTCGGGATTAGCCTGGAGGACCTGCACCTTGTCAACAAGGGGGTCGTACTTGCTAGCGCGAACCGCTCGTTTGAGATAGGCGGGCCCCGGTTCAGCGAGCCAGCTGGGTAAAGATTGGATACTGCCGGAGCTTCTAGGGTGGTGGAACAGTCATTCGTGAGGAGTCTGGTTGGTGGCAGTACATAGGAGAGCCCGGATCGAGTTTAGAGTGGCAGGTAGGGACCACGCCCATTTATCGAGGCCTCGGCCGAGGGTCCGAAGGCTTAGCATGACGGCCCGCCATATAATCCCATTAAAGCGTTCGATCTGTCCATTCGCTTGGGGCCGGTACGGGGTGGTGTAGCTCGAAGCGACATTATGCTGGAGCAAGTAGCCCCTCACCTCCTGGGACAGGAACACCGCACCCCGATCGGTATGCACGTAGGCCGGATACCCGAACATAGAAAACAAATTCTGCAGGCACTGAATAACCGTGGCAGCCGACATATCCCCGCACGTGTAAGCAAAGGGGAATCGGGAATACTCATCGACGATAGTGAGCAGATAGCGAGAGTTGCTCGACATCGGCAGCGGCCCTTTGAAGTCCATCGCCAAGCGCTCCCACGGTCTAGTAGCCCTAACGAGTGTCCCCAGAGGGGGGCTATAAAAACGCGGTTTGAGTTCCGCACAGATCGCGCAATCACGGCAGATGCGGCGGATGTCCTCCATCGAGTACGGCAGATTGCCCGCGCGCACAAAATGCGCGAAGCGCGTTACCCCGGGATAACACATAGTGCTGTGCAAAGTGCGCAGCCCCTCCAAAGTTACAACCCCCGCGCAAGTGGCCGGCCTCGATAAGGCGTCAGCGACCAGGTTATCCTTCCCCGGGCGGTATTTGATGGTGTAGCAGAAGTCGGCGAGTTCGATACGCCAACGGGTGATTTTCTCATTCTTAATGCGCTGAGCATGTAAGGTGTCGTACATAAACGCAACACTCTGTTGGTCCGTGATGATTTGGAAACTCCGCCCAAGCAGATACGGACGCCATCGCCGAATTGATTCGACGATCGCGTACGCTTCCTTTTCGACAGACGAATGCCTCCGCTCGGTGGAGGTGAGAGTCCACGAGAAGAAAGCCACAGGGCGGCCTCCTTGGGAGAGAGTCGCCGCTATCGCATGATCCGAGGCATCACTCTCCAAAACAAAAGAGGCACTCTCGTCAATCGTCGCGACAGCGGCGCCAGCAATGTCGACTTTAAGGCCCTCGAAGGCCGCCAGGGTGGCCGGGCCCATGGGGAAAGTGTCGCAGGCCACGAGGGGGCGGAGCTTTGCGGAGAAATTTTGCACCCACTTTGAGTAGTGGGCGAACAGCCCTAGAGCGTGTTTCAGCGAAGCCCGATCGCTAGGCGGAGCCATATCGAGCAAAGGGCGCAGACGCTCCTTATCCGGAGAGACGGAGCCATGGGTCACGGTGTACCCCAAAAGGTCTACCGTGCGTAGAGAGTATTGACACTTCGCCGCATTCATGGTTAAGCGATATTTCCGTGCGACCTCGAGGAAGCGTTTCAGATTAGCGTCGTGATGCTCCTGGTCATACCCACAAACCGTAAGATTGTCCAGATAGACAAAGACATCGGTCAAATTCTCCTTCGCAACGATGTCATCCATAGCTCTCTGAAAACAAGCGACGCCGTTCGTTACCCCAAAGGGAAGTCTCGTGAACTGGTACAACCGCTGACCCGATTCAAAGGCTGTAAAGACGCGATCAGCCCTAGAGATGGGGACTTGATGATACGCACTACGCAGATCGAGAGTGCTATAAACGGAATACAGGGCCACCTGGTGTACCAGGGCGTCCATCCCCGGTAAGGGGTAGGCATCCAGCTGTGTAAAACGATTAATAATCTGCGAATAGTCGATTACCATACGCCGGCGGTGGGCCTCACTCCGCACCACTAAGACTTGGGCCTGCCACGGTGACCTACTCTGTTCTATGATACCGTCCTTCAAGAGCAGGGCCGTTTCTTCCGCAATGAATTGCGCGTCCGCGCGAGAGCAGCGCCACGATTTGACGGCTACAGGGGTACAATCAATGGTCAGGTTGGGGAACAGTGAGAGTGGCTCCATGTCCATTTGAGCGAGGGCGCACACAGCGAGCGTGTCCGGCCCTCCGAAGTCTATTTCCAAACATCCATGCCGCTTAAGGAAATCAAGTCCTAACAGAACGTCAGCGCATAAGGCCGGTAATACCATGAGATACACGTCCGGGAACGTGCGTCCGTTTATCACAAGTTTCAATCGACACGCCCCTTTTGTGCTCAACCGAAGTCCCTGAGAGGCCATGAAGATCCGGCGGGTTGTCCCGAGGACCGGCCACCCATGTTGATGCACGAGTCGCTGATCAATAAAACTATCCGTGGACCCCGTGTCAATCAAAGCTTGCGCAAAAACGCCCGCGACCGTGAGCGGAATGAAGGCCTGCGCCAGGCCGGCAGACCCGGCAGGTATAGTTCCGGCTGGGCGAGAAGATCGCGCCTCGCTGGTGGATCCCACGCCGGCTGCAATCCTTCGGGCAGCGTCGGCAGGTTGGGCCTCAGCAGGAGCATTGAAGTCAGTTGGCTCATCAGCAGTTTCATTTGCCAGAGTGGGTGTGGGTTGGTCGTAAGAGCAGCCGCCAGATGGCGCTCGAGCCACGTGAGAAAGGTCTCTGCCGTCTGCAGTCATTTGCCAGAGTGGGTGTGGGTTGGTCGTAAGAGCAGCCGCCAGATGGCGCTCGAGCCACGTGAGAAAGGTCTCTGCCGTCTGCAGAGTCATATGCCAAAGTGGGTGCATGTAATTCATAAAAGCTGCCATCAGATGGGGCTCGAGTCACGTGAGAAAGATTTCTGCCGTCTGCAGATTCACATGCCAAAGTGGGTGCATGTAATTCGCAAAAGCTGCCGTCAGATGGGGCTCGTGTCACGTGCTGCGTTTGCCGCACTTCGAGAGGAGTTTCCAAAGCAGGAGCATGTTGCTTGTTTGAAATAGGCGTTCGAACGCCAGTCAAGGTCGGACGCGCTGTGACCGGTCGCGTTCGCGCCATTTGTTTCGGTGGCCCGATGTATCTCACCAAGGTCGGGCGGGTAGCCAGAGGCCCGCGAGGAGGAGAGCGGCTCTTCAAAGCCGAGCGAGGCGCCCCGTCCGGCGCTCGATCCGTTGGCTCCGCGATGAGCCCATTCAAGGTCGCTCGGGAATGCGTGCCCCGAGCGGCCTTTCTGCAGACCTTTGCAAAATGGCCCTTGGTGGAGCACAGGTGACATGTCGCCTCTCGGGCCGGGCATTCAGAGCGAGGATGCTGCCGATTTCCACAAAAATAACATTTTGCATACCGGGCAGGCCGTGGCCGGGCAGCGGCGGCAGCAGTGAGGCCGGAAGCGGAGTCCGCTTCCGGAGCTCCCAGAGACTCGGCCGTAGTGGTGGTCGGGTCCTCCTCCGTATCCTCGGCGGTAGCCCTCTCAGGTCGCGCGAGTTGCAAGGTCCCCGCCACGACTCGTGGGTGATCATATGCGGTCAATTGTTCTCGGGCATCTGTGTATACGCGTGCCAGCCGTAGTGCTTCTGTAAATGTCAGCTCCGCGACCTCCAAGAGACGGAGCCGCAAGACTCCAGAACTAATTCCGGAGATGAATGAATCTCGGAGCAAATCGTCCTGCACTTGCTCGTGGGTCCGGACGTCCTGCACGCAGTCTGCCAATAGGTAGCGCAACTCCTGCGCGAAGCGATCGATCGATTCAGACGGTTGCTGTCGCCGCTGAGAGAGTTGATGCCGGCCGTGCACAGCGCTCCGTGTCTTTACGTAGAGGCGCTTCAGCTCGGCTAGGGCCGTAGCGTACGTCCCAAATCGAGAAATATTCTTGAAAACAGTGTGATGGACCTTGGACTGTAACACGGACAGCTTTATCGCAGCGGTGGGCTCTGTCTCGTGAGCCGCAAAGTAATTCTGTGGCGTGTTGAGCCAATGAGCAAACTCCGATGCAGATCCCTCAGCTTGAGGGTCGGCTCCGAGAATCGGTACCACGATCATCTTGTGGTCAGCCATTCCGGCGATCTAAATGATATTAAATGTCGTGAAAATCAAGCTCAGACACGACTTGACCTCTGGGTAGGTTTAATATCATTTAGATCTGCAGTACATCCTGTAAGAATACATGCATGCAACAGGCATTAAATCAGAGCATTTCATGAGCAGCAATGGTTGATTCAATATAACAATGGTTAGCGCAGCGCCTTGTCAGCGCAGCATTTGGGGCGTACATACCATTCAAACTACTGGATAATGTCACAGTGAGTTCCGCTGAAGTGTCCGCGCGCCCCGGTTGTCCCAGGTCTTATAGACGCCCCCTTCCGTAGCGAGCACCCCTGGGTTCACCTTGGTATAATTTGACTACACCCGCTATCACCTTTCCAGGGCTCGTCCAGAGCGCCCGGGCACGCCCAGCCTCGACTTGCCAGGCCGCAGCCATACACGCCCGGGCAGGTCCAGACTCGCCTTTCCAAGGCTCGCCCTTGACACCCGGGCATGCCCGGTATAGCTTTTGCCGGGCAAACTTCCCGACATAAATGTGTATATATATTGCTGCCCGATAAACGGGCTTGTCAGAATACCTGAGCTGTTTTGTTTCAATAAAGCAACTCAGACGAATTCCGTCTTTGGTCGCGTCAATTCTTTCGACTCGCGTTGGAGCGCAGTTCCTTCAACCCCATGTAAAGTTTTGACTTTTTCAACATATTTCAACATACATCTATTTGATCTTCATTTCAACAATATTGACAGATAAAGGTGATATAATATAACAAATATCATGAAACATTTACATTTTGTAGTCCATTGTATAATTTAAATAAACATAAATACAAATTTCACATGTGGAAAAAGTAAGTACACCCTTGGCTCTAATAGGTGGTATTGCCCCCTTTGGCAGAAACAACCTCAAGTAGGCGTTTCTTATAACAGTCTACCAGTCTCTGACATCGACTGGGAGAACTTTTTGCCCACTCCTCCATGCAGAATTCTTTCAGCTGTGTGATGTTTGAGGGGTTTCTTGCATGCACAGCTCGTTTCAAATCCCCCCACAACATCTCGATGGGATTTAGATCCGGGCTTTGACTTGGCCATTCCAGAACCCTCCATTTCTTTCTTTTCAGCCATTCCTTGTTGGATTTACTGGTATGTTTAGGGTCATTGTCATGTTGCAAGGGGTACCTTTGGTTGAGCTTCAACTTTCCGACAGATGGCCTCACTTTATCCTCAAGCACCCTCTGATACAATGAGGAATTCATCGTAGATTCTATGATGGTGAGCTGCCCAGGCCCTGATGCAGCAAAGATGCCCCAAACCATAATATTTCCACCACCATGCTTTACAGTTGGTATCAGGTTCTTGTGGTCAAATGCTGTCTTTGGTTTTCGCCAAATATGTCTTCTGGTAATGTGGCCAAATAGCTCTACCTTTGACTCATCTGTCCAGAGCACATTGTTCCAGAAGTGCTGGTCTTTGCCTAGGTGTTCAATGGCAAACTTTAGTCTTGCCCTGATGTTCTTTCTGGACAGCAAAGGTTTCCTCCTGGCACACCTCCCATGTAGATCAAATGTGTGCAGCCTCTTTCTAATGGTAGACTCGTGCACTTTGACATCAACAGTGGCAAGAGCTACCTGTAGGTCCCGTGATGACATTCTGGGGGTTCTTAGAGACTTCTTTCAGCATCTTGCGGTCTGCTCTCGGGCTGAACTTGCTGGGGCGGCCTGACCTGAACAAGTTGGCAGTTGTTTGGAATCTTCTACACTTGTAGATGATCTTCTGGACAGTCGAATGATTGATTTCAAATTGTTTGGAGATCTTTTTAAATCCCTTCCCAGACTCGTAGGGATCTATAACCTTCTTTCTGAAGGCCTCAGAGAGCTCTTTTGATCTCGGCATGGTGATGCCGCACACTTCAACAACAAGTAGCAAACCAAACTAAATGCTTGAGGTTTAAATAAGACAGGTTCCTCCAAGATCCTCTCTAACGATGTTCTAATCATTTGCACCTGAGCTGGTGCACCTGATTCTAATTTTAGGTATTTGAAGTAGTGATAAATGTAGGGGTGTACTTACTTTTTCCACATGCGAAATTTGCATTTATGTTTATTTAAATTATACAATGGACTACATAATGTAAATGTTTCATGATATTTGTTATATTATATCACCTTTATCTATCAATATTGTTGAAATGAAGATCAAATAGCTGTATGTTGAAATATGTTGAAAAAGTCAAAACTTTACATGGGGTGTACTTACTTTTTCACGTGACTGTATCTTTCTCTACATATCACTACCCTCACCGACACAACAATATCATCCTGCAGCTTCATACCGTTCCTGATGGTTCATTGGATGTGTTTCTTTTGAACTTCTGGGAGTATACTTTTAATTGCTATCTGATTAAAAAAGGAAATCAAGGAAAGCCCTGTACAGGTTCTGAACATTTAGGTCAAGTCAAAACACCACTTACCGAAGTTTCTCATCTTGACTTTGCTTACAACACTTACATGGCTGTTTATGCCATCGCATATGCACTGCATGACATGTGGTCATGTTTACCTGGTCATGGTCCTTTTGGAAATGGAACATGTGCCATTGTAAATAACTTTTCATCTTGGCAGGTGAGCATGAGATTTTTTTGATTTATTTAATACATATCTTGGGACATAAGTAGTAGCAAAATGTTGGTTCTGAGACCAACTGCCCTCCCAGCCACTCACTATCGCTCGTTCTCACTCGCTAGCGCTTGTTCGCTGTTGGTAGCTTATCTCCAAACCAACATTCTGCTACTACTATGTGGGGGTGATGATGCTGATGTGATGACAAAGATGGTCTTTCACATTATTTAGATTAACCTCTATCATACTGCATGTGTTTATGTGTGAGGAAACACCATATTCTAACCTCTTGTGTGTGGCATTCTCAACATTAATTTTAACATCCTTATAACTTAATCCTTAGCTCTTTATTGTGTATCATATTTAGTCTTTCAACTCATATTAAACTCATATCTGTTTAAACTCATATCTGTTTAATCTCATATCTGTTTAAACTCATATCTGTTTAAATTCATATCGTCAATGAATAACTGACTAGTGACTATGTATCAATGAATATATGTATCTATCAATGAATATCTATGTAGAGTGAATGCATCAATGAATATACACTAAATTAACAAAAGTATGCGGACACCCCTTCTAATTAGTGGATTCGGCTGTTTCAGGCACACCCATTGCTGACAGGAATATATAATCAAGCACACAGCCATGCAATCTCCATAGACAAACATTGGCAGTAGAATGGGCCGTACTGAAGAGCTCAGTGACTTTCAATGTGGCACCATCATAGGATGCCACCTTTCCAAAAAGTCAGTTCGGCAAATTTCTGCCCTGCTAGAGCTGCCCCGGTCAACTGAAAGTGCTGTTAGTGTGAAGTGGAAACGTCTAGGAGCAACAACAGCTCAGCCGTGAGTGGTAGGCCACACAAGCTCACAGAATGGGACTGCCGAGTGCTGAAGCGCGTAGTCCATAAAAATCGTCTGTCCTCGGTTGCAACACTCACTACCGAGTTCCAAACTGTCTCTGGAAGCAACGTCAGCACAACAGCTGTTCGTCAGGAGCTTCATGTAATGGGTTTCCATGGCTGAGCAGCCGCACACGTGCCTAAGATCACCATGCGCAATGCCAAGCATTGGCTGGGGTGGTGTGAAGCTCGCCGCCATTGGACTTTGGAGCAGTGGTAACACGTTCTCTGGAGTGATGAATCACGCTTCACCATCTGGCAGTCCGACAGACGAATCTGGGTTTGGCGGATGCCAGGAGAACGCGACCTGCCCGAATGCATAGTGCCAACTGTAAAGTTTGGTGGGGGAGGAATAATGGTCTGGTGCTGTTTTTAATGGTTCGGGCTGGGCCCGTTAGTTCCAGTGAAGGGAAATATTAATGCTACAGCATACAATGACATTCTAGATCGAGACGATTGTGTGCTTCCAACTTTGTGGCAACAGTTTGGGGAAGGCCCTTTCCTGTTTCAGCATGACAATGCCCCCATGCACAAAGTGAGGTCCATATAGAAATGGTTTGTCGAGATCGGTGTGGAAGAACTTGACTGGCCTGCAAAGAACCCTCACCTCAACCCTATCGAACACCTTCGGGATGAATTGGAATGCCGACAGCGAGCCAGGCCTAATCACCCAACATCAGTGCCCGACCTCACTCATGCTCTTGTGGCTGAATGGAAGCAAATCCCCGCAGCAATGTTCTAATATCTCGTGGAAAGCCTTCCCAGAAGAGTGGAGGCTGGTATAGCAGCAAAGGCGGGACCAACTCCATGTTAATGCCCATGAATTTGGAATGAGATGTGTGATGTTCGGGTGTCCACATACTTTTGATCATGTAGTGTGTGTATCTATCAATGAATATCTGAATATCATATCGTCAGTGCTGGAGATAATGCTGATGGAGGATTTCTCAATACATTTAAATGTATGATGTATGTTTTGACAGGAGAGAAACACTCAGATAGTTCAAGACCCCTCACTCTCTCACTCAAACCAACACTGTATAATATAATATGCTGTAAATATTTTAATATATTTGTATATATGTTTTGCTTACAATTATTGATTTTTAAATCATAAAAAATGGATAAAGGGAAGGGAATAACACCCAACCTCTTCCTCATCCCACCCCTTCCTCCTCGTGTGTGTGTTGTGAAGCTTTAACCAAAGTCAATAACACCAACATCATCTTTTACTTCTTCGTATTCTTCTTTACGAGATTGATTTCAACAATGTAGGTCTTTTAGGTTTATTGAAAAAGACCAATTATACCCGAAGTCATACATATCATACCCCATTTAGCTGTTCTCATATAAACTGTATGTCCTTCTTCATAAAATTCAATACTAATCAGACAATTGAATTTAATAAGGAAAGGTGTATGGTTTGCAGGATAGATAGCGTGTTGTGATTGTAAATTCTAGACGTTTGATAAAACATACCATTTACTTTAAGTATATACAGTCATGTGAAAAAGTAAGTCCACCCCATGTAAAGTTTGACTTTTTCAACATATTGTTGCGAATATGGAATTTGGCCTCCATATCCGCTTGTAAATATTCCCCTATTTCCCCAATACTCCCCAACTATCCCCAATCCCCCATTCCCTAGTCCCATTGTCTGTAAACAACAATCAGTAGAGCCGACCTTCCCCTTTTTCCCCCATTAAATGTCGTGCCCAGGTCCACCGCACCACACGTAGACAACTTTCGGACATCTTGCTAGTTATTCTTAGTCTATGTCAGTTAAGGACTCGTTTCCATTAATTATGACTCTTCGTTGCACCAGAATGTGATTATATGGCACCAGTAGTGAGTTTAGGACCTTTCCCATACCTCCTCCCATCTTCTTCCCCAAACAACAACAATAACAACAACTACAACAACAATTACAACTACAACTACGACTACAACAACAGAGGGGCGGGGAGTGTGCGTCCTCACACCGGCTCGGTTACCCGCCATGACCATGCGCTCCACGGCGTTACCCCGAAGGGGCTGGCTGTCAGCTCCTCGTCAGGGGCGGAGCCAGTAACCCCCCCACGCACCCAATGAGAAGCAACGTGCCGATTCCATCTGGGGCGGAGCTAACGAGCCGAGGGCGTGTCACTCCCCGCCGGATATACGCGGCACGTACCGGACGTGACGTCAGATGCGCCCCCAGCCTGGAGAGAGAAGTTGCCACGTACGAGCGCTGAATACCTCCCCGCATCTCTGGACCGGACCGAGTCGATTCTGACCTTTGAGCCCAGGTGCACCTGGAGCCATCGATCCTGCCTTTCCTAGCCATCAATCCCCGTGTGAGTCAGCCTTTTGTCCCGTTTATCTGTCGTCTGTTGGGGTTAATATAAGATTGTGTCTAAGTGCTTGTCTTTCTATGCTATACCTCTCGTCCCTGTAATCTGACCTTCCGCCCTAATATAATCTCCTCCGGAGGTCTTGAGAACCGTATCCCTGGTGTCGCGTCAATTTAATCCCAGCCGTGTGTCTTTTCCTTCATTGACCTAGCATAGCGCGATTAGTCAACGTTCGGGTATAATCGGGTAACTTGTGCAGACGTGGTCATACCAAAACCGCTCGGTAAATAACATCTAAGCCACGTCTGTAACAATTGGTGTCGAGGAGTGGAATTCGAACCCGGGACTAAATTTATTAGGCCCAAATTGGTAATAGAATCGATTCGGAGCGCGTTTCCCGCGCGAAATTATAACGGCGAAATTTGAATTTGTTTTACGAAAATAAAAACCCGAATTTTGAAAGTCGCGCTATGGCAGACCAAGACAGCTGGGGTCCGGTAGGGGAGAGTGAGGCAGGGTCGGTCCAGGACCAAATTGAGGGACGCGAGGAGAGCGAAGCAGCGAGGGTAGCAGACGCACAAAATGGCGCCTCGCTGGTCACCGCGCCCGCGACCGTGGTAGCGCCGCCGATGGATTGGGGCCTATTTATGGAACAAATAAAGGCCTTTATGGTTAAGTCGGGTGAAGAAATGAAGGACGAGATGAGGGCTAATAGTCAGCAATTGGGAAACCAAATTGTGGGATTGAGGGCTGATAGTGAGCGATTAGAGGGCCAAATGGGGGTAATGAGGGACGAAGCGAGGGGTACTGGTGAGGGATTAGACAATAATTTTAAGGGATTAGACAATAATTTTAAGGGATTAGACAATAATTTTAGGGGATTAGACAATAATTTTAAGGGATTAGACGAGAAATTTGGGAAATTAGACAATAGATTAGGGGAAATACAGGAGGGGTTAATGGGGGTAGAAAACAGAATGGCCGCTCAAGAGAATCAAATGGAAGGGATGCAAAAGGGGTTAGAGGGGGTAGAAAATAGAATGGCCGCTCAAGAGAATCAAATGGAAGGGATGCAAAAAGGGTTAGAGGGGTTAGAAAACACCATGGAAGGCAAATTGAGGGACATGAGGGACCAAGCGGAAAGGGAAGTTAACCAAATGGGGCAGCAGATAGAGGGGGTCAGAATGGGGGTAGAAACCAAACTGGATGCTCACAGGGAGGAAATGGAGCAGATGAGGATGGCATCTGGGCAGGAGATGCAAGTGATGGGAGAGCAGATCAGAAGAGGAGTGAGTGAGGAGGTCGGAGGAGTGCGCGAGGAGGTGAGGCACTGTAAGGAGCACATGGAGAAGGAGGTGAGAAAGGGGACTGTAAAGTTACAAGGGGGCATAGAGGACCTGACGCAGGAGGTGGAGCAGCTGACGGTGGGACAGACGGAGTTAGTGGAGCAGGTTCAAAGGAACACTGCGGTATTAGGAGGTTTAAAAGCGACACAAAATGACCTAAAAAATGACTTGGTAGCGACGAAGAGGGAATGTCAGATGGTACGTGAGGGACTGACAACGAGGTTGGACGAGGTGGCAGAGGTAATGGAGACGAAGGACCGGCAGGTGAGGACGCACATGGAAACGGTCAAGGTAGCCTTGGAGGATGAGCTTGAGGAGACGTACCGGGGAATAAAAGAGGTGAAGCACAAATTAGAAGAAGTGGAAGAAGGGATGAGCGAAATTAAGAAGCGACGGAGAGGGGATAAGAAAGAGATAAAAGAGGAGATAAAAGAATTGGTCCAAAGTCTGTGTTTGGATCGTGATGATGTGCTCAGTAACCGGATGAGGGATTCGCAGGTGATGGAGGAGAAGCGAAGAGGAAGAGGACCCGGTGTAAGTGGTGACCAATATGGTCGTGCGTATGATGCGCCAGGGGATTTAATAAGCTTGGGGGTCGAGATGGACCCGGGTGTTCGTGAGAGTCCGTGGGTGAAGTGTGCGACAGGTCTGGTGTGCGAAAGAGGAGGTGTGCAAGAAAGTCCGACTCTGGGGTGTGTGAGGAAAAAGTGCGTGCCAAGGAGTGGGGGTGCTGGCGAGAGTGAGTCGGTCGTAGCGCGTGTGCGAGGGAGCACATGGAAGCGTGCTGTGGTGAGTGTTACAGAGGGTGTGACGGGAGAGTGTGCGCGAGGAAGGTGTGTGACGGACAGGTGCATGGGGAAAGAGTGCGCTGTCAAAGGCAAGGAAGAATGCACACCTGTGGTGAGTGTTACAGAGGGTGTGACGGGAGAGTGTGCGCGAGGAAGGTGTGTGACGGACAGGTGCATGGGGAAAGAGTGCGCTGTCAAAGGCAAGGAAGAATGCGCACCTGTGGTGAGTGTTACAGAGGGTGTAACGGGAGAGTGTGCACGAGAAAGGTGTGTGACGGACAGGTGCATGAGGAAAGAGTGCGCTGTCAAGAGTAAGGGTGAGTGCGCTGTCAAGAATGGAGGTGAGAGTATTGAGAGTGACAAGGAGAGTGAGTTGGTTGTGACAGGTGAGCGAGGATGTACACCTGGGATGGAAGGATGCACACCTGGAATGGTAGAGCGTGAGTGGGAATGCACGCTGGAGTTGGTGGTGAGGCACGTGGTTGGGTGTGCGAATGAGGGCACACCTGTGATTGTCACAGAGGAGGTGACCGAGGAGGGGGTGCGAAGCGGTGTATTGGTGAGGTGTGCGAGCAACGAATGTGTGCCAAAGTGTTCGGTGGTCAGGTGTGTGACCAAGGCTGTGAGTGGAATGAGGGTACCTGGGTGTGTAAGGAAAGGTACGAGGAGCATGGGCACGGCTGGATGTGTGAGCAAGGAACGGGCTGCGGGGTGTAAGCATGCAGGTGAAGCATCGACGTTAAACGGGTTAGAGGTTAGAGCGACTTTTAGCCGAAGCGGGCCCTCGGTGCGTGCTGGGCCTCGCTTTGAACGGCCGCGTCCGTGCTCCACTAGGCGGAGCTGGCAGCCCGATAGAAAGGGTCGTCATGGCGACCACTTTTTGGTGAGACGTGCCGGCAGGTCTAGATCGGGGCATTGGATGGCTCCACGCCGAGGTGGTGCGTGGGATCTCGGCACGGGTAAGCCCCCGTCCCTGCACCGAGTGCCGGACGCATCCTGCCGCCGGCACAAAACAACCAGCATCCATTGCTTGGCTTTACGAAGCCGGGCTTTGGACAGGAATTGGCGCACCGAGAGGCATTATTGAGTAGACTGGGTGATGAGGTTAGTGTTTTGGACCCAAAATTGGAGAAAAACAAAATTTGATGATTGGCAAGGGATTGGCAGTAGTGATTGGCAGATGATGGGTAGTGATTGGCAAATTTTTGATTTGTTGAAATTTGATGTGCAAAATTGGTAGTGAGAGACCCCCGATGTGGTGGGATGGCATCCCTGCCACCCTTCCCATGTGGGGGCAAAGGAGCAATAGTTTATGGGGTTGATGGCAGTGAAAACTAGCCCGGGTGGGTTAGGTTATATGTGTGTAGGGCCCTAGAAGATGACATTAGGCGACGTTAAGTTTAGTTAGTGACTGATACCTGTAGTGGGGACGCAGGTAGTTTAGTGTGGATGATAATGACGAGGGAGCGCAATAGTTTAAAGGGACGACTGGGAAGCGCAAGTTTCAGAAGGGAGTAGTTAGCTGAGATGATGCCGTGTGAGTGAGAATTGAACAGGTGTGATTGCACAGGTGTGCAACTGGACAGGTGTGATTGCACAGGTGTGCAACTGGACAGGTGTGTGGAGCAGTGTGTGAGTAATGAGTGTTGTGGATCAGCGCGAATGCGCTTGGGGAGAGAAGGGTGCAGGTGGCACCAGGTGTGAGAGCACAGGTGTGCAGGTACAGGTGTGTGGAGAGAGTTGGAGTAAGTGGTACGGAGTGGTGTGCGTGGTGCGAAGGTGTGGATGGGGGAAGAGTGGACCCCTTTCACGAGTACCCGGGGCGAGTAGTGTAAGTGTTAGGTAGAGGGTACAGGTAAATTGTGGTTGGATATTGGCATTTGTGGTGCGGTTGAAGAATGGTGTTGTGAATGGGTGCATTAGTGTTGTGGAAATGGCTGGGCGTGTAGCCTGTTAGTGCGTGTAGTTGGTTGGGCACTCCACCACTGTGAGGATGTCGGCCAGGTGAGGCCGCAGGTGGGCTCTGGGAGCCGGTAGAGTTGTGGATGGGGCCCGAGGATCCGGAGGATGGACCCGGGTAGCCCAGTGCCAGAGAGGGCACCGAGTGGGGAGAGTGCCAGAGGGCCTTCCCCAGGTAGTTAGGTTAGGGTAAGGAGCAGGTAAGCTCGGAGGCAACTGCAGTGGTGGAGGTGTGCAGGTGGGTAGACCCACTGGGAGAGGTACACGCCACAGCCCAGAAATTGTGCGAGGGCACCGGGAGATGAATCGGGGGAGTGAGACCCCAAATTGAAAAGCACCACAGTTTGGCCAATGGGAATTGGTTTTTAGAACCCATAGTGTAAGAGGGCCAATGGTTTGGCCGGAGAAAGACCCCGGGTAGTGTAAAGTTGTTAAAGTCATTTAGGAAATAGTTAGGATTGATGAACCTGTCGCACCATACGCAGCCACTTACCTGTGGTGATGATGATGACTCCACACCTGTGTTTTCTTTGTTTTGTGCAGGAAATGAGATTGCTGTGAGGATTTGTGAGACGCATCACGACGTGGATGAGACATTGGGGTGATTCCATCTCTCCCTCCCTAGGAGGGACTGATGATGAATTGGTAATGGCAAATTTTGATGAGAGTTGAAAATGGCAAATTTGATTGGTTAGGAGGGAGAGAAGACGAATTTGGTTTATGGGAGGAACGGGGAAGACAGTAGGGATGTTTGTTGATTTGTAAAGTAGATGTTTATGGGTAGTGTTGTGTTTTGTGGATACAGTAAGGGGTAAGGGAGGGGCCATGTAGGTTACCTGGTGGGGGGGGGGGAGCGTACGATAGAAACGTACCTGTCTCACCTGGTTCCCATGTGCCCCCAGTGTGCATCATCTTACATTGCGTGCACTTTTGCGCCCTTACCACCTTACTCACTTGTCTTTTCTTTTGTCTCCCACCTCCGAGGATCTGGCTTTGGGGTAGAGAGAGAGGAGAGAGAGGTGCTGGCTACGCAGTTGTGGGCCTGCACTTTCGCTGCTTGCTGCTTGGATCGATACACCATATGGACCGCAATGTTTGTGGCCACCCACCATGGACCGCAGCTCTTTTGCGGCCAAGCACCACCCGTGGATGGACCTATGGGTCAACGTGGCACCTATGCCATACAGGTGAACCACTTATAGTTGGCCCCCTGACGGCCACAATAAAGAAATGGACGCGGTTGGCGCCTTTCTTTATTTTGTTTAAAAGAAGTAAGAAGGCCAAGTGCACCACACGAAGGCAAGACCAGCGGCAGAACATCGGCCGGCTGCGACACCACACAATGAGTCATAAACACTTTATTGGTGCACCGGATGGTGCTCACTGTGTGATGGGGTGGTGCTTGATGCTTGGAAGGGGTGCTCTGCACATTATTAAAGGCCGTAGGCCACAGAGCACTCGTGGGTTGGTGTATCGATGCTAGCATGCGTGCTCTCTCTATGCATAACATCTGCATGTGTTCCTCCAAAAACAGGTCCTGGATCATAGTGTAAAAATCAGCGTAGTCTTGTGTAAATAATGCTCCCTACCGGCTGTATGTTTAGTTTGAGGATTCTTTCCGGATTCGGTTATCCTGTGGGTGTGTTTCTGTGAGGAGAAGGGTGCAACGTCGCAGGGGGACATATTTACTCATTTGTGAATATCTGTAAAACTGTCGCACTCAGGGTAGAGTTAATAGTAAAGGGAACTACATTGCGTGCCACACTAAAGTAGGTAAAAATTTATCGGGTCGGGACGCCCCGAGGGTAGAGAAGGGTGCAATGTTGCGAATATGGAATTTGGCCTCCATATCCGCTTGTAAATATTCCCCTATTTCCCCAATACTCCCCAACTATCCCCAATCCCCCATTCCCTAGTCCCATTGTCTGTAAACAACAATCAGTAGAGCCGACCTTCCCCTTTTTCCCCCATTTAATGTCGTGCCCAGGTCCACCGCACCACACGTAGACAACTTTCGGACATCTTGCTAGTTATTCTTAGTCTATGTCAGTTAAGGACTCGTTTCCATTAATTATGACTCTTCGTTGCACCAGAATGTGATTATATGGCACCAGTAGTGAGTTTAGGACCTTTCCCATACCTCCTCCCATCTTCTTCCCCAAACAACAACAATAACAACAACTACAACAACAATTACAACTACAACTACGACTACAACAGAGGGGCGGGGAGTGTGCGTCCTCACACCGGCTCGGTTACCCGCCATGACCATGCGCTCCACGGCGTTACCCCGAAGGGGCTGGCTGTCAGCTCCTCGTCAGGGGCGGAGCCAGTAACCCCCCCACGCACCCAATGAGAAGCAACGTGCCGATTCCATCTGGGGCGGAGCTAACGAGCCGAGGGCGTGTCACTCCCCGCCGGATATACGCGGCCACGTACCGGACGTGACGTCAGATGCGCCCCCAGCCTGGAGAGAGAAGTTGCCACGTACGAGCGCTGAATACCTCCCCGCATCTCTGGACCGGACCGAGTCGATTCTGACCTTTGAGCCCAGGTGCACCTGGAGCCATCGATCCTGCCTTTCCTAGCCATCAATCCCCGTGTGAGTCAGCCTTTTGTCCCGTTTATCTGTCGTCTGTTGGGGTTAATATAAGATTGTGTCTAAGTGCTTGTCTTTCTATGCTATACCTCTCGTCCCTGTAATCTGACCTTCCGCCCTAATATAATCTCCTCCGGAGGTCTTGAGAACCGTATCCCTGGTGTCGCGTCAATTTAATCCCAGCCGTGTGTCTTTTCCTTCATTGACCTAGCGTAGCGCGATTAGTCAACGTTCGGGTATAATCGGGTAACTTGTGCAGACGTGGTCATACCAAAACCGCTCGGTAAATAACATCTAAGCCACGTCTGTAACAATATTTCAACATAGAGCTATTTGATCTTAATTTCAACAATATTGACAGATAAAGGTGATTTCACATAACAAATATCATGAAACATTTACATTTTGTAGTCCATTGTATAATTTAAATAAACATAAATGCAAATTTCGCATGTGGAAAAAGTATGTACACCCCTACATTTATCACTACTTGAAATACCTAAAATTAGAATCAGGTGCACCAGCTCAGGTGCAAATGATTAGAACATCGTTAGAGAGGATCTTGGAGGAACCTGTCTTATTTAAACCTCAGACATTTCGATTGGTTTGCTCTTTGTTGTTGAAGTGTGCGGCGTCACCATGCCTAGATCAAAAGATCTCTCTGAGGCCTTCAGAAAGAAGGTTATAGATGCCTATGTGTCTGGGAAGGGATTTAAAAAGATCTCCAAACAATTTGAAATCAATCATTCGACTGTCCGGAAGATCATCTACAAGTGGAGAAGATTCCAAACAACTGCCAACTTGTTCAGGCCAGGCCGCCCCAGCAAGTTCAGCCCGAGAGCAGACCGCAAGATTCTGAAAGAAGTCTCTAAGAACCCCCAGAATGTCATCACGGGACCTACGGGGAGCTCTTGCCACTGTTGATGTCAAAGTGCACGAATCTACCATTAGAAAGAGGCTGCACAAATTTTATCTACATGGGAGGTGTGCCAGGAGGAAACCTTTGCTGTCCAGAAAGAACATCAGGGCAAGACTAAAGTTTGCCAATGAACACCTAGGCAAAGACCAGCACTTCTAGAACAAAATGCTCTGGACAGATGAGTCAAAGGTAGAGCTATTTTGGCCACAGTACCAGAAGATATGTTTGGCGAAAACCAAAAACAGCATTTGACCACAAGAACCTGATACCAATTGTAAAGCATGGTGGTGGAAATATTATGGTTTGGGGCAGCTTTGCTGCATCAGGGCCTGGGCAGCTCACCATCATGGAATCCACTATGAATTCTTCATTGTACCACAGGGTGCTTGAGGATAATGTGAGGCCATCTGTCGGAAAGTTGAAGCTCAACCAAAGGTACCCCTTGCAACATGACAATGACCCTAAACATACCAGTAAATCCACCAAGGAATGGCTGAAAAGAAAGAAATGGAGGGTTCTGGAATGGCCAAGTCAAAGCCCGGATCTAAATCCCATCGAGATGTTGTGGGGGGGTTTGAAACGAACTGTGCATGCAAGAAACCCCTCAAACATCGCACAGCTGAAATAATTCTGCATGGAGGAGTGGGCAAAAATTTCTCCCAGTCGATGTCAGAGACTGGTGGACAGTTATAAGAAACGCCTACTTGAGGTTGTTTCTGCCAAAGGGGGCAATATCACCGATTAGAGCCAAGGGTGTACTTACTTTTTCCATATGCGAAATTTGCATTTATGTTTATTTAAATTATACAATGGACTACAAAATGTAAATGTTTCATGATATTTGTTATATTATATCACCTTTATCCATCAATATTGTTGAAATGAAGATCAAATAGCTGTATGTTGAAATAGGTTGAAAAAGTCAAAACTTTACATGGGGTGTACTTACCTTTTCACGTAACTGTATATATTGTTGCGGAACTCGGACGTCGGCTCTCCCCTTATCAATGGGGGGTTAATCCCCTTGTCCTTTTTATCTGGCTGACGTGAGTCCTGGAAGTTATACGCTCCTTCCGGGCGGTTTTAGGTAGAGTTATTGGTCAACTTCGTCCTCATACCTAATTACTAACACCGACCGTGAAGCAGGGAAATAACTCCCGCCCGAACCACGGTGATAGTGTACACGCCGAGCAAAGCGAGCCGCGATTCGGGCCATTAGCAAGGACTAAACCCGATTATGGCGGTTCCGATCGTGCCACGTTTACCCAATGGAGAAAAGACTGATGCGATCGGATGGAGAGGAAGCCCAGAAAATAGGAAGAACACGCAATTTATTACCAATGTACAAGGAGGAGAAGAGGAAACGAAAGAAATGTACAGGATAGGAAGAGGAAGAAGAAGCACACAGGGCAGCCTAAAACAGTCTTATTCTTAATACCCCAGGACAAACGGGCCCATCTCACATACACACTCACACGGGGATTGTAGATGGTTGATGGTCACCAATGCGTCCAGGCTCCAGCTCGGCTCCGGTCCAGGCTCCGGTCCAACGGACGAAACCCGGCAGGCAGCTCTGCGTGTAATGGAACGCGAACAGACAATTTATATAATGGGGGGAAGGCTGGTGTCCTAGCGGCGTTAATAAGTGCACACTCGTGCCAAACGCCCCCTCTCTCCAATGTACAGCTTTAGCACAAGGTTCCAACCAGAGTCCTTTCACAAGCCCGCTCTTCTAGTCAGTCCTTCAAATCACAGTAGTCCTCCAAGTCCTTCTCAAATGCCAACCTTCCACTCGAGTGCTTCGCGAGAGTCCTGTGAAAGGGCTTTGCGTTCGCGCTTTTAGAAGTTAAGCAGTGATCGCTCTGCGAGCCCAAAAGCCACGCCTGTCAGGCGATCTTACCTCAGTCCTGGTTGGCTGGTGCTTGCTTACTGGCCATGCCCTGATGGTGGGTTGACGTGGCCACACCTTCTTCCTGGCGCTCCGTCCCCTTTCTCGGGCCTCACCTCGTGGCTTATGGCGGCGTTGGGCGGAAGCCCAGCGAGGTTGCGAATGCTGCTGGCAAGGCGCGTAACAATTGGGAGGGCCGTGGGGCTCAGACAGGAGGGCGCGCCTAATGGCGTCGCTTGGAGAGGGAGGCTGCCAAAATGAATGGATTGGGGCCTACTCCTTATTTGATTGACACAACGCAGATTCAACTATTGGAAACACGGCCTTACCTATACAAATACGAATGAAATAACTGAAGTCCTATGATGACCTTCGTGTTGCTTGTGGCCTAACTATGGGGTGCTACCTTTAACCTTTTAATATTGTCATATTTACAAGTGTGGGTTCTCAAAACCGCAACAATATATATATACAGTCACGTGAAAAAGTAAGTACACCCCATGTAAAGTTTTGACTTTTTCAACATATTTCAACATACAGCTATTTGATCTTCATTTCAACAATATTGATAGATAAAGGTGATATAATATAACAAATATCATGAAACATTTACATTTTGTAGTCCATTGTATAAATTAAATAAACATAAATGCAAATTTCACATGTGGAAAGAGTAAGTACACCCTTGGTTCTAATAGGTGGCATTGCCCCCTTTGGCAGAAACAACCTCAAGTAGGCGTTTCTTATAACTGTCTACCAGTCTCTGAGATCGATTGGAAGAAATTTTTGCCCACTCCTCCATGCAGAATTATTTCAGCTGTGCGATGTTTGAGGGGTTTCTTGCATGCACAGCTCGTTTCAAATCCCCCCACAACATCTCGATGGGATTTAGATCCGGGCTTTGACTTGGCCATTCCAGAACCCTCCATTTCTTTCTTTTCAGCCATTCCTTGGTGGATTAACTGGTATGTTTAGGGTCATTGTCATGTTGCAAGGTCCACCTTCGGTTGAGCTTCAAATTTCCGACAGATGGCCTCATATTATCCTCAAACACCCTCTTGTACAATGAAGAATTCATAGTGGATTCTATGATGGTGAGCTGCCCAGGACCTGATGAAGCTAAGCTGCCCCAAACCATAATATTTCCACCACCATGCTTTTCAGTTGGTATCAGGTTCTTGTGGTCAAATGCTGTCTTTGGTTTTCGCTAAGCATGTCTTCTGGTACTGTGGCCAAATAGCTCTACCTTTGACTCATCTGTCCAGAGCACATTGTTCCAGAAGTGCTGGTCTTTGCCTAGGTGTTCATTGGCAAACTTTAGTCTTGCCCTGATGTTCTTTCTGGACAGCAAATGTTTCCTCCTGGCACACCTCCCATGTAGATCAAATGTGTGCAGCCTCTTTCTAATGGTAGACTCGTGCACTTTGACATCAACAGTGGCAAGAGCTACCTGTAGGTCCCGTGGTGACATTCTGGGGTTCTTAGAGACTTCTTTCAGCATCTTGCGGTCTGCTCTCGGACTGAACTTGCTGGCGCGGCCTGGCCTGAACAAGTTGGCAGTTGTTTGGAATCTTCTCCACTTGTAGATGATCTTCCGGACAGTCGAATGATTGATTTCAAATTGTTTGGAGATCTTTTTAAATCCCTTCCCAGACTCATAGGCATCTATAACCTTCTTTCTGAAGGCCTCAGAGAGCTCTTTTGATCTAGGCATGGTGACGCCGCACACTTCAACAACAAAGAGCAAACCAAACTAAATGTCTGAGGTTTAAATAAGACAGGTTCCTCCAAGATCCTCTCTAACGATGTTCTAATCATTTGCACCCGAGTTGGTGCACCTGATTCTAATTTTAGGTATTTGAAGTAGTGATAAATGTAGGGGTGTACTTACTTTTTCCACATGCGAAATTTGCATTTATGTTTATTTAAATTACACAATGTACTACAAAATGTAATTGTTTCATGATATTTGTTATATTATATCACCTTTATCTATCAGTATTGTTGAAATGAAGATCAAATAGGTGTATGTTGAAATATGTTGAAAAAGTCAAAACTTTACATGGGGTGTACATACTTTTTCACGTGACTGTATATTCTGTCAAATCCTGTAACCTCGCCAAGTCATACACATCTGTAGGACTTGGATAATTAATTAATTTCAGGTACTTTTCACATTAATATTGTCGCGCAACTACGGTTAACACCAAAGTCGTGGATGGCCTTAACGGTCTTATTCGGAGGCAACTACCCAAACACAGATTCGGCTATATGTCGCGCGGGAGGAAGAAGGAAAATGGAGGCTGCGGTAAAAGCACTTACCTTGGTGAAACAACGGCAGCCGCAGGGAAATTAATGCACGCGACACCGAATTAAAATGTACAAAAATAAAGATTTATTCACGGACCCGATAACAATGAAACGCGACGGCAATCAAATAAACCAATTCCTATATTCGGGATCCCGCACACCAGACTCAACAAATACAGACGGGAGGATGGATTGAAGGAAAATAATTGTCTCGTCGTGTAAAGTGTAACCACGGAACTCGGGCTTATCTGGTCTTTGTCGTCTTCAGTGTAACACGGCCCCGCGGCCCTCTCCGTCCGCCTCTGAGCACCACCAGGCCTCGTCGGTTCAACGGCACACCACAGGGTCCCTTGCTCCAAAGGTCCAACGCAGGGCTGCGCGAAGCAAGAGAACTCCACTCGGGCTGCCGGCTGGGACTAAAGCTGCTCAAGCTGTAACTTTCCACTCGATCAGGGACAGGACTCTCCAAACTCGGGATCGCACCGGGACTGCCAACTCAAGCCGTGACCTGCAAACCAAACTGCCGCGCAACTGCTCTGAACCAACTCGCTTTCAGACTCGCGTTCGGTGCTCGCTGATCTCTCCTCTCAAACCAACAACCGTGAACCAACTCGTGCTGCGCCACTCCTCTGGACCAACTCCCACGCAACTCACTCACTCACTCGAACCAAAAGTCCTGCCGCGCCTCGTATCACTCTGCGGCGGTGACGTCAGCCTTGGTGCGTCACCCAATCAGTGGCCTCCACCGACTCGTTGGCTCACTCAGGCCCCTTCCTATCGCGCCACCCCAACACTCGTTCTCTGTTCCTTGGTCATAGTGTGTGGTACTCGAGGTGGATAGGCCTGTCGGAGGTGTAAATGGCGGCGGCGATGCAGCGGTGTCCTGACCTGGTTTCCTTCCTAAGTCATATCAGGGGGAGGGCGTTATTTAGTGTTCTACTAAAGGTCCTAACTAAATGTCTAAGTGGTGTGCAGTGCCAAAAGGGACAAAGGTTTGGCTAACCAGGTGAGGACACACAGGGGCGCTACTCTTTAATCGCTCACTCTAATTAACACACGAACCTCCTGGTAGGTTCACAAGTATACTCCTTACCCGACAAAACGCCTACACATGAACTTATTACAGGTAGTTTTCCTTACCGCGACAGACGAAGCACGTTACCTATTCAGATCTATCTGCTCTACATATCACTACCCTGCCAGACATAACACAGCCCCCCCCCCCCGCGCCCCCCACCCCCTGGAACCGTAGCTCCTGCAAGCTCACTGCAGGCGCTACCATTCCTGTCTTAACACTTACTGTCATACACTTAATTAACCTATGAAATAAATCAGGAGGGCTGTGGGAAGTGAGTCGGACTACTTACCTACACTTCCTTAACATTCTAAACCCCTTAACAATCATGCATTCATGTATTTACATTTTCTTCTTTGTTCCTGCGGAGGGAGGAAACAACAACACACCAAAATCTAACTTAACCACAAACCTTAGCCTTATTCAAAAATTCAAAACTTCCAAAACTCTATAACATTTGTACATACCCCGGTCTACAGACCGCATCCCCTGGTGGATGCCACAAGACACAACCTTACCTGCGGGGCCATCCCCAATGCGGCCCTAAATTTCCACGGGCCCTGTCCAGGTGTCACAGGTGAGTGACATGGCATGGTGGATTTCGCCCACATTCATGCAACACAAACCCCTTAACCACTCATTCTCATTCCACCACTCATTACTGCATTTCAAAAATCAACAAAGCACTTCCTTCACTACACCCCCCTGCAGGACAATGGCATTGATGTCATATACATGTGTGCATTCCTCAACTAGGCAGCGGGGAGGTACCGCACAAAAAGATGGTGGGGGCGCTTCAGGCTGTGGTGCCCGCAGTCCCAAAAACAAGTCAACTGACTCACAAGTTCATTGCCCCCTCCCCCCTTTACCTCTTGGCCCTGTGACAGCCCAACAGCCCCTTTCTGCCGTTACCTCGCCGGTGGGGGGTCTGCACACACACACCATGCTCCTCCGTGGCCTCTTGCTTCCGTGCAGCTACACGGGTCACCGGGGGACTCCCTCACTGCCATTCAATTCTCAACACAACTCAGCACAATTCCAAAGATGGTGTAAAAGGTGTTACAAGGCTAGCCATGGCCTGCTGCATGTGAAATCCCCCAATTCACATTTACCATTACACATTTCCAAAAGCACATTTCCAATAATCACCACTCATTGTCTCCAATAATCATCACTCATCCATTTCCTCCAACCTCACGACCACATAGAAACACATAACCACTACACAAAAACATACGCTACCCACAAGACACTGTGTGGCCCCCATTCCATCCCCTCACCGGGCATGTCATCACTCTCACCCGCCCCCCAACTCCAAATTACATGTCCCCAAAATTTCCACAAGCAAGTCCTGAAGCCTGGGACAGTAACCATCAAGGCCTTACCTCTACCTTGATGCACAGGTAACTTCCGGTTGGTCAAGTCCAAAGTGCAATCCACCCTTCACAATCCCAAAATTTCACATTGGGCGTACCAAATTTCACCAAATTTCTCTTTTGTCCCCACTACACTGGCAGGTATGTGGATCCGCATCCAACGGTGATCATCACTACACAACTACCTGTGGCCACGACAGCTCTGCACCTCTACCGTGCAAGGGTCATCGGGACAAGGTGAGCAGTCAAAACGCCAACATGGCCCGTGAGCGTCCACAAGGGTGCGACCCACCATCCATCCTTCGGCCCCCCTGCGAGGAACACAGCTGCACCAGCCCCAGCTGGCCAATGTGGTGAGCACCTGCTGCCACAACACACACTACCACACACACAACCTCGGCCCTGGGGGAGACGGTCGCAGTGCGTGGCATTCCCCTCACGTCACCTATGCTGCCCTCTCGTCCCCCTGTCCACAGAACCGCAGCCCCCCAGTGCTCACCCACACTTGACCACACCAAGGTCCAGTCGACAGCCATGCTCCACCAGGAGACCCACCCAGAAGACATGTTCCACACACCTCGGACACCCATAGCACCACGTTGACCCCCAACTACACAACTACATCCCCATGACTCCGCGTCCCAAATATTGGCGCAGTCGCCCCCATAACCAGTTGAAGGCTGTGTCTTGCTACCCTATCAATTTTTATCACAGCCTCCAACACTTTGGTCCAACACACCTGGATCAATAATGGCGTCACTGTACAGTGTCCACCATTTCTCTTCACAAAATTCACCCTTAAATTTGCATCTAACCCACAGATTACCCATGCCAAACATTTTTCCACAATTCACTCATTTCACCAAAGAAAGATGCTTTGCCATACACATGCCAGCCGAGCATGGCCCATATGCTCGGCTCGTTTACACATCTCCCGATTCACATCCCTATGGCTCTCTTCCCAAACCGAGAGTCCATAAATCATAATGGAACATCTGTGGAAGGTCACTCTCACACCATCACGCTCCACAGATGCCCCATGGTTGTCCGGTCGGCTATAATCCATCCCTGTCCATTCGGTTTGACCCGCGTCCATAGCCCAGCACGGCATGGCAGGTCATCACATGCCTGCTGTCCCAGAGTCTCAGGGAGAGGGTGCCAGGCCGCATGCCCGGGTGGTCACCACATCAGGCCCAAGTTGGCCGTCCGCGGTGCCACCACCAAAGCACGACCCACAACACCTCCCCCTAGCGGTCCTCAATTTATGCCATCCCAGGCTTGAGAAACCACCTCGGACCCCCCGGAGGTCTTAACCCCCACCAGGGTCCGGTGACACTGTCGGCCCGAGCCACCAGCCCGGACGGCGCCCCGACGGACAAGGGACGCAACACTCCACCAGACCCCCCGTGGGGCTCAGGTCGTACCATGACACCCAAGGCTGGACCCCACGTCCAAATCTCGCCAGCACAGCCCCCTCAGCTGGCTGGCATACCAAAATTTCCAAAGGGGCAACTTTTGCCCGAGGCCATCTCCCATGACCTCTCCTGGTCCAAACTCCGCAGCCCAGGGACCAACTTCAATCAAGGCTGCTCCAAATCCAACTCCCATTTAACTCTAAATTTCTTTCTCCTTTTAAATTTTTTTATTCCCACCGCAAAACCGCAGCTGCAGGTAACAACTCCTCCAGGTTGTTCTGCCCCTCCCTGCAGCTGGTCCAAATTCCCTACGGGGACCAAATCGTCAGAGGCTCGATCTCCCGACTCCCCAAGGTCCAAATCCAGCCCGGAGTCAAAACACTCCCCCAGCTGGGTATCCAATTTCGGAGCCTCCTGCTCCCAATTGTTGGGCACGGCGAGGGTCCCCATGGTCACCACAACCACCTCGGACCGACTCACCTCGTCCCCCAAACTCCTTTGGACCTGGTCATACTCTTCCCCGATGGTAATGTTCAAGGCCTCCAGCTGCTGGATCACATCATGTACATCATCATCATCAATACCACAAATCATTTCTGGCCCCGACAGGCCCTGATCAATAAATACATGGTCCGGCTCAATCGCACGGACCCCCAAAAATGTTATCCCCTCTTGCTCCGAACCACCACCCTGGCACAGCAAAGATTCAATTCCATCCCCCGGTTGGTGTGTTGTGACATCCACCCGGTCCCGACAAACAACCAGGCCAGCAGGTGGGGAACATTCCCCATTACCTTTTAATTCTCCCTTCACCTCCTGGCACTCCACACTCACCTGTGGGCACTCCACGTTTACCTGTAGGCATTCCCCGTTCACCTGTGGACACTCCACGTTTACTTGCAGGCATTCCCCATCTACCTGTACACATTCCCCATCCACCTGTGGACATTCCCCATTAGCCTCTTCACATGCCGTTCCTGGTGCAATTCCCAATTTGCCTTCCCCCCGTTCCGATTCACATTCTGCCACTCTTGGCTCCTCCTCTGCCCCAACGGCATCATTCGTTCGTCCTTCCCTCAATTTATTCGACCAGGCATCCATTTTGTTAATCAGTCCCTCAATTTTTCCTTTAATTTGCTCCTCCAATGGATCACTCATTCCCTTCATTCCTTCCCTACATTCATTCCCCTGGGACTCCATTTTGTTTTTCATTTCACTTTTCATTTCTTTCCTGTTATTTTCCAATCCCACAATTTGATTTTCCAACCCATCCTTCATTCCCTGTATAAGTTTAATTAAGGCCTGGGTGTCTATGGAGGCTGTCCCTGTGGTGGGGGAAGTTCCGACGCTACCCTCTACTCCCTTTATTTCCGACTCACTCCCGAGACTTCCCGCATCCTCAATCCCTTCTTCCATACCGCTCACCTCCTCCTCTGTAAAGGAGGTCGCTTTCCCGTGCGGATTTACAATAGGAATTGAATTAATTTAATGACGCACCTTTCGCGTCGTGCAAGCCCAATCGACTATATACAATTTTTTTTCGCCTCTGACTACAAAATTTTTCTTTCCAAATTCTCCACACTCTGACACCAATATTTATTTTTTTTACTACGGGGTTCAAATCCCACTACTGACTACCAGTTGTCGCGCAACTTCGGTTAACACCAGAGTCGCAGATGGCCTAAACGGTCTTATTCGGAGGCAACTACCCAAACACGGATTCGGCTATATGTCGCGCAGGAGGAAGAAGGAAAATGGAGGCTGCGGTAAAAGCACTTACCTTGGTGAAACGACGGCAGCTGCAGGGAAATTGTACAAAAATAAAGAATTATTCACGGATCCGATAACAATGAAACGCGACGGCAATCAAATAAACCAAATCCTATATTCGGGATCCTGCACACCAGACTCAACAATTACTGATGGATTAAAGGAAAATAATTGTCTCGTCGTGTAAAGTGTAACCGCGGAGCTCGGGCTTATCTGGTCTTTGTCGTCTTCAGTGTAACACGGCCCCCTGGCCCTCTCCGTCCGCCTCCGAGCACCACCAGGCCTCGTCGGTTCAACGGCACACCACGAGGTCCCTCGCTCCAAAGGTCCAACGCAGGGCTGCGCGAAGCAAGCAAACTCCACTCGGGCTGCCGGCCGGACTAAAGCTGCTCGAGCTGTAACTTTCCACTCGACCAGGGACAGGACTCTCCAAACTCGGGATCGCACCGGGACTGCCAACTCAAGCCGTGAACTGCGAACCGAACTGCCGCGCAACTGCTCTGAACCAACTCGCTTTCAGATTCGCGTTCGGTGCTTGCTGATCTCTCCTCTCGAACCAACAACCGCGAACCAACTCGTGCCACGCCACACCTCTGGACCAACTCCCGCGCAACTCACTCACTCACTCGAACCAAAAGTCCTGCCGCACCTCGTATCACTCCGCGGCAGTGACGTCAGTCTTGGCGCGCCACCCAAACAGTGGCCTCCACCGACTCGTTGGCTCGCTCAGGCCCCTTCCAACCACGCCACCCCAACACTCGTTCTCTGTTCCTTGGTCATAGCGCGGGGTACTCAAGGTGGATAGGCCTGTCGGAGGTGTAAATGGCGGCGGCCATGCGGTGGTGTCCTGGCCTGGTTTCCTTCCTATGTCATGTCAGGGGGAGGGCATTATTTAGTGTTGTACTAAAGGTCCTAACTAAATGTCTAAGTGGTGTGCAGTGCCAAAAGGGACAAAGGTTTGGCTAACCAGGTGAGGACACACAGGGGCGCTACTCTTTAATCCCTAACTCCACTTAACACACGAACCTCCTGGTAGGTTCACAAGTATACTCCTTACCCGACAAAACGCCTACACATGAACTTATTACAGGTAGTTTTCCTTACCGCGACAGACGAAGCACGTTACCTATTCAGATCTATCTGCTCTACATATCACTACCCTGCCAGACATAACAATATATTTGTTGTACTATATTTCTATCGTTCAGCCTGTGCCTTTGTACAATAATTCGATACATCAATATCCAACTCTTGGGATACGCAAAGGTACAACCATCTTTTCCTACATGTCATTTATATTAGATTTAAAATGATATAAAAATTCTGATTATTGTTGAGTTGAAATAATACATATGAACATAATTGACCCAATAATTAGAATTGAAGTGTTGGACTTGTAATGTTTGATAAACACCATTCTGTAAGATTTTCATTATTTCAACAGGTGGTGGAAGACCATAGTAATATTTCTTTTTGTTTGGAGATCAAGGAGCACAAGGTTTGGAGATGGATATTTCAAAGTACTATTTGTCTGACTATTATGAATACAAACACAATGAGAACCGTTCCCATTATTATCTTCTAAATTCATAATAATATTCCTTTGTTAATTATAACCACATTCTCAGACAAAATAACCACATTATCAATTTTTAGTTTTTTACAATATTTGAGGAGTTCTATATTTGATGTTGTATTCTTTCCAAATTCTTTAAACCATTTATCAATGCTCATTTATTCATGAGAAATAAATAATCTATTACACCTTTTAGTTAGGCTAACACCTACCTGAGTGATAGAAGAAAGCACATCTCCAACTAACAATCTCGCTTTATAAGGTAGGCTTTAATTTTGTTCAGTAAAATCCACAATTACACCACTTCTACTAATTTGTTTTTCTAACTCTTTGTTATGTCTTTCCATCTCCTTTTGACCTTGTAGTTGAGCCTTCCTTTCCTTAGCAGCTTTCACCACAGTGGAAATACCACACATCAAAGTTCCCGCCACACCAAGACCCGCCAATAAAAGAGGGAGGGATCTAATAAATCCTCCGCTCATCTCCCTTGTTGAATAGTTCTTCAACATAGGTTGACATTTTAATTTAAAATGGGCCAGTTTTGTTTAAGTTTTTCACCTGTTTTTTCGGGAGCAAAACATCAATTCTTACAGATTCTTTCTCTGAAATGTATTAACGTTAATCATACAAGACTTTTGATTTTGAATACATAATATTAATTTATCAAGATTGATTTGATTAACATTTGATCACTCATTTATTTATTAAAAAATTATGTAAGACTAATCATAACACCATTATCTGTATTAATGACCTATACCTGGTTGTCTTTTCGGTTTATAGTGGCCTCCACCAAGATGCATTCCTTCACCCTTCTAGTTTGGTGAAAGAAACATTCCATCCCCAGCTTTAGTAATTATTATATATTTCCCCAACTCGTGTTTCCTTGCAATAGGCATCTTACATATTTATTTATTAGATAACTTCTCGTAAGTGAATTCTGATGGATATAATTTCTTCATTAAAGGAAATCATACGATTAGTTGTCCTAAAAGTTATTCTGTAAATGATTTCTCCTGACACGGGATGATACACAAGATTTTTCTGTTCCATACTGAATTTATCACCAATTGGTGATAAATTATTCTATCATTGTGGGCGCCATCAATCAAATCAGTGGATTAATACTGAATTTATACCTGAGGATATTTGAATTATGTAATCGCTGTAAAAAGCTCGTTAGTTTCAACCTTCTTTTGAGGAGAAACGCAATAACTCTTTAAATTAATTATCAATTGTGAAATCAATTTTATAATTATTATTTTAAGTCTAATAGTTGATTTTGAAGTATGTTTTTGAATACCTATAATAATATTTTTGGTTCATCACCTTGTTCTCTCATAAGGTGCGTAATTTCAGAGGATATTTGGGAAATCTCGTGTGCTTCAGATGAAACTGCTGTAGTTTTGTATTCGCCTCCTGGATTATAACTAAACGTATCATTTTTCTCTGTGATATTAAAGAGCGCGTTGTAAGTTTACATAGACAATAAAGATGCCTCACATTCTTTTGTGGGGTCAAGTTGTGGTGGGTTTGGGAATGAAGCTGTGTAATCACTCATCGTGAAATTAAAACTAAGGATTTGTTTCTCATTTATAACTCAAAAAGGTCTGAATATAATCATTATAAATATCTTTTTTATTCTCTGAAACACCACACTTGTTAAATAATCCTGAAAAGAAGACAATACAAATAATTTTTCTTCCAACATTCAGTGGTTATGATTCCATTATTTTATCCATAAATATAAATACTTGTTTATCATCCTTCAATAACAAAAACAATTCGCATTAACATCGTCAATAGATTATATTTTTCATCATGAGAGAATTAAACTCATTTAATATCGGATAAAATATTTATATATTGACATTTATTAATTATTTTCATGTTCGTTAACTGGTCTAACGTGGCTGATGCTTCATTAAAATAATTGTTATTTCCAGCCCTATAACTATCTTACAGCAATAATAGTTTATTAACTAACTGTGATGGGTTATTTGGAAGAAAGCTAACTTGTGACCCAAGCTTACTTGAACCTTCAATAATGTGTTTTCCATTTCATTCTACTTACTTTTACCAGCTACACTAACCCTATAAACAATCAGGTTTAATAAATCAATATATATTCTGTCATGCTCATTTTTCTTCTTCAATGCTTCATTGAAATAAAGTTATTCAAAATGAAATGGATCCTTGATATCCATCTTCTATATATGTACCAGTTTTTGTTTGTTTGGTTGTTTGTTTGTTTGTCTGCACGCGCTAATCTCCTGAAGAGTTAAAGATAGGAGGAAACCTCAGACCCCAAAAATGTCGGGACTAGCGGATGTCGGGAAGGTTATAGGCTAGGTAGCGAGGCCAGTCGAGGCCGCCTCGGCCGGGCTGGGCCCATTTCACGATTAAAAGCTGAGCTGAATTATAGTACTCAAGCTTCTACGGCCGTGGGTAAAAGCTGAATTATAGTAGTAAATTCATTCACAACTAAAAATGTTGGGACGGGCCCCGGGAAGGTTGTAGGATAGGTGGCGAGGCCGGTCGAGGCCCACCTCAGCCGGGCTGGGCCCATTTCGCAATTAAAAGCTGAGCTGAATTATAGTAGTCAATTTTCTATGGCCACAATTAAAACTGAATTATAGTAGTAAATTCATTCAAAAAGAACCCGGGCAACGCCGGTGCTTTCGGCTAGTTTTTTTTATAAGAAACAATAATCTGGGGGTTAATTTCACTGGTGGTTAAGCAGAATTTTAAAATATCAATTCATTATTAAATATCAATACCTTTTCTTTAACAAGACAGAATTGAGCTATTTCTTCTGTTTGTATGAGACCAGCTCAGGATTTTGAAAGTGTTGAATATTCATTGTTTTGAATAGCTTTCATAACATAAGTGGAAGTGAACTGAATGTCTCCGCATTAAAGAGCCGCCGATTTTTAACATCCACCAATAGGCCGTTGGCGCAGAGGAAATCAGCGCCCAGCAAGGGGGTGGACACCCTCGCCGTGACAAAATCCCATGTGAACCGCTGCCCACCAAAACACAGCTGTGAATGTTAAGTGCCACGTTTCGTTTACCAAAAGTCTGAATAGCACTGCCGTTGGCGGCTTCCAGGGCGGGGCCATGTCCCCCGGCCTCCCGGTCCAATGCCGACGCAGGCAGAACGCTCACCTGGGCACCTGTGTCGCAGAGGAAACGACGTCCTGAGTCGGTGTCCGAAATGAACAACAAACTGCCCGAACGGCCGACGCTCATGGCAGTTAACGAGCGCTGGCCACCCCGTTTCCCGACTTGCTGAAGCTGCAGGATGGCCGGCATGCCTTGGCATTGGGACCAAACCTTGCATGGTAAAAACACAAGCTTGGGGGCTTCCGCCGCTGGGCTGTAATGGCGGCCACAATGGTGCCCGCCAGCGGCATAGGCTCGACGCGGCCGGGGTCCCATGCAGCTGCACTACATTGCTGTCTGGTGGAGAAAAACTTGTCTGCTTCCCTGGCCAAGGCGCGGAAACCCTTAACGGGCGAGTTGGCCAAGGCTGACCATACCTGTCCTGGCAGCTGCTGCAGGAACAGCTCCTTGAAGAGAAAACATGGCCGGTGTCTGTTCAGGAGATGTGGTGGTCATGTGGTCCATCAGCTCTGACGGCTTGGAGTCGCCCAGCCCAGGTAGAGAAGGGAGCTGACGGGCACACTCGGCCTCAGTGAGCTCGAAGGTATCAAGCAGCAGGGCCTTTGGCATCTCGTACTTGCCGCCCTCCGGAGGATCCTGGAGAAGGCTCACCACCCTGGTCGCAGTGGAGCCGCTGAATGCAGACACCACATAATAATATTTAGTGTCGTCAGCAGAAATGCTCTGAATGGCGAATTGGGCCTCAGCTTGTGCGAACCAGACGGCAGCCTGTCGTTCCCAAAACTCCGGCAGTTTGATCGAAACTGCGCTTGTCGCCATGTTCGTTCAAAGCTCCGAAAATGTTCAAGAGCAAGACGGGGTCACCAATGTAGGAGTTGCAGACAACAAGAGGGTAAAAACTTCTTGACTTGTTCAAGGCTCCTTTATTTCCACAGAACTCAAACCCGACCGGAACTCATGTCTCTTTATATCCCCCATGACTTCCGCCCGATCCTCTGACAGGGGCGTGGCACCAACACCCGAGCGCACACCACGCCCATACCGTCAATAGACCCACTGGTCCCGTGCTAGTGAATTATGTCTCTATGGGGTATCCCCCACAGTATCGTATATATCAATATCATCAATCATATCTCAATAAACATCTTTTGTATCAATTTTCAAAATAAAACGATCTGCATCCATATAAAGGAGATTAACATCATTTTGATATTTCTTCCTTAAGTTATTGTAAAAGTAATCATACATTAATGACTTTGATAAATCAAGAATTGATGCTCCAATATAAATAGGCTTATCCATTTCAATACTTTCTTTAACCAAATGGATAGCACAAAAGTTCTCTGAAAACACCTCTGCTCTTGGAAAACTGGGTCTATTAATTAATTTTGTTGTTTGTTTCCAAGATGTAGCAAGTCTTATGTTTTGTCTATTCCTAACATTTTCCATCGTCTTTCCAAATACAACATTATTCATCAATTTATAAAAGTCCTTCTCAAAATCTGTCTTTGCCTCTGTTCTTCTCTTTGTTTTAAAATCAATATGTTTTCAACCGATGACTTTGGTTAAACTTTAAAACTCCATGAATTTCTTCACTTTTAACCCTGCTGATAAACATTGTCTCAAGTTCCTTTGGTGTAAAACATAATTTCCTTTATTATATAATGTAGTAAGTAATTTTTCTGTTCATTTACTTTTTGTATTAAATGATTGTTGATAATCACTTATCCATTCTTTTCTTGGTCTTACTTTATCAGGAGCATAAGGTAGATCTTTGTGTTTAGTATGAAGTTCTTCAGGATATTTCAAATCAACCTCAAAATAATATCCAATTTTAGCTTTATCCAATTATTTTTGTGTAGAGATAACGATATCCTGTAAAACCTTTTCATAATCTTTCTCTTTAACCCACCTAAGTTCTCCATAAGGTAGGGCTTGAGACATAGCCTATCCACACAAATTATTAGCATCATAATACATCAAATAAGAACTATCTTTTGTAGCATCATAATTCGAAAGATATTTGTTGTTGGCTTTAGCATATCTAGTCGAACATACTTGTGATATTCCTCCTCTTTCAGCCTTTTCTATCATCAAAAGCAGATCTACATCACTGATCAAATCCAAAGCCTGTTTTGTCATTTTTAACATAGCACTCCAAGCTAAACCAGGAGCAGTGTAATAGTGAGCGGGGTCTAATCCATCAGAATTTTTATTATGACAGACGCTTCTAAAAGTCTCAAATACATCAGCCAATAGTAAGACATCAGTTTTAAGATACAAATCATGATACTCTCCAAGGTTCTTTGTATTAAACTTTTTCCAAACATTTTGTGCTTGAGTATAATCTTTATCAGTTATATGACTTTTATTTAATTCGTTATAGAAATTTTCTTTTGAGGGAAGTTGTGTTTCTTTAAACCTCTCAAATTAATCCATATAATTATACGGATATATCCCCTTTTGTGATAAGAGTTCAATCTCTTCTTGATTTGTGAAATACTCTGAAAGACTCGGAAAGTTTTAAATATTTCATACCAAGTTAGATAATGGAAACTTGAATGAGTCAACAAATCTTATATTAGTTATAGGAGATGTTTGAATTTTTTTTGTGAATGAACTGTATTTCTGATCTGTGTTAGGAATTGCAGAAATGTCTCGAGATGTCTTTGAAAGTTCATTAATAAATAGATGTGTATCATAATGAGCGTTGTTATGAAGAAAGACTGGAATGAAAGAGGGGAGTTTATAATTAATATCACAACTTTGATGAGCCGGACCTCTATATTTACCAGTGAGATGACAATGATCTCCAACCTTTAGACCTTCACCAATTTTCTCTTCACAAATATGACAGACAGGCTTTGGCTGCCCAAATTCTGTTTCTTCTTCTTTTGTTGAGGACATTGGTTTATTGGTTTCTCTCATTATCTTGGTTAATCGAACACAGTCTCTTTCTAGTCGTTTCACAAACTCATCTGGGGCATCTTCTCCTCTATAATCCTCCAACTTGTTGTATTCATCACCAACGGATGATTTGATATAATAACAGAAACCACAAGGAGTTTGTTTTTGATCTTTACTCGTGTATGATTTTTTTGGATTTGGAGAAGCAGTATCTATTTTTTCAAGCATACTTTCAAAGTCAGCATATATCACGAATGGAAGTTTTATAGTCTTGTTGAAATCTTTAAATGATATGTTTGCACCTGCTTTTGGATTATTAATTACGGTGGATTTATGATCACTACAGTATTTTGAATGTTGGTTTAATCGTTCTTTCGTATGAAAGAAGTTAAGACAACGCTTACAAAGATATGTTTTATATTTTCTTTTAACTACTTGTGTTAAAGGTTGGGGGTGATTAATCTAGGCAAATTTTTGATGGAAGCATAATGTGAATTTTCTTCTAAACTAAAACAAAGAAGGTCAATATGAGTTTCATCATTTTTATCGTTATCAGAAATTTTTAAAATCTGAACTTTGTTTGTTTTTGTTAGTCCATAAACATTAACAGATAGATTATTCATTTCTTCAAATTTTAGAATATCAATCAATGACATTGGAAACTTTAAACCTCTAACATTTAACGTATTCTCGTATTTCTTATGATGAGATACTCTCTCAGGGTTCCAATGTGGGGGATAAAGGTGAGCGAGAACAGACCATCGGAAACATTTGTTATCTTTGTTTTGAATATTAACAACCGCTTTTTAAAGTTTTATAACCCTCGGTAAATCAATGTAAGAAGAAGCTTTAAGAGGGTCTGATTTCAGAATGTGTGTATCTCGGAAAATGATTTTACTAATACTATATCCACTACCCACCACAGTATTATCTACATCCTGCTCCTGTTTTACAAGTTCACCATAAACACCTGATGATAAGAAATCTTGGAATGATGTGATAAAGTGAGGGTCTGTTCTCATAAAGGGAGTTTCTTCAACTCCATCTTTTACCATACCCATTTTTACTCCCATGTAAAACTTTAAAGTATTCATCTCAGTCAACGTATCTTTTACAAGTGTTTCAACAGCAGGTTTAACCATCTCAACCGCCTCAGCTATTGATTTTGGTCCTGGAGTTCCAAACTAAAAAACCATTATCTTAATATGTCCCTTAAATGCTCCATCAGAGTTTTTAATAGAGTATCTAACTGTCTCTTCATTCTTCTTGTGTTTTTTTGATTGAAGGTGTCTGGGAAAACTTTTCTTCAAGACATCCTTAGAACAGACATCACAATGTTTTGTTTCTCTCTCAAGAGGAGATAGTAGATGATGTCGATTAAATGTGTGTTTGTGGGTTTGAAGGTGGTTTTTATAATATTTATATTCATGATTACAAACGTCGCAATACGTTGTATTCACCATATTTATGTAGTAAAACTTTATTTCAACTAAAAATCTCGTGGTAATTTCTAGATACTTTTTCGCTGAAAATAAAATTTTCTTGATCAAAATCTCGTAATTTATCGATACAGTTGCGATTTTTAGAACCCTCCACTTTGTAAATATTGTAATAATCCCTTATAAATAATCCCCTGTAAATATTCCCATTTTTGTGTAAGGTCAAAGGTCGCACCCTAGTTAGGTCATATTGCAACAAGTAGGACAGCATAGGCTCTTCTTTAGTTATTTCATTAGTATGTGTTCTAGTTAAGGATCTGTGTCCAATAGTTGAATCTGCGTTGTATTAATCAAACAACCTAGGCCCCTTCAATTACCCCCAATCTCTCTTCTTCTTTTTTTTTTTCTTTTCTTTTGGTATGCTGAATCGAGGCTTGTGAAAGAGCTAACATTTATTTCACAAACAAATCAACCAGACAAACAAGATATAGAAAAAGAGAAAGCGGAAGACAAGAGGGGGAGAGAAGGGGAAGCACACAAACATAACATTTGAGAGCAGGGAGATGTGTGGGAGGGGGAGGGCTTGAGGGGAGGAGGCGTGGGAAGGGGGGGGGGGGTGGGAGAAGTATAAAACACAAGGACACCAAGGACTTCCAGGACAGAAGTTGGTATTTCAAAAAAGTGGATTTGGGGTGAAATTAGCGGGGGTAGAAAAGATCAAGGTTTTGGATGGGGGATGATAAGAGATGGTGGTGAACAGCTGTTTTAAAGACCTGGAGGGTGGAGTGGGATTGAAGAGAGTGAGGGAGTTTGTTCCAGAGGCGGGAGAAAAGAGGAATGAAGGAGTGAAGGTGAGCAGAAAGTCTTGATTTTGGCAGTTTAACCATAAGAGGGTTGCAGGCAGATCTTGTGCGACCTGTAGGAATATTTGGGGGACAGAGCCCAGAGAGAGCTGGGGGGGGGGCAAGGCCATAGAGGAGTCGGTAGAAGACGGAAAGACCACCAACCTGCCTGCAGTGAGTGAGTGAAAGGCCCTTGGAGTTAGCTTCATCGCGGGAGATTCCAATGATTCTGAACGCTTTGGTTTCAACAGCGTGAAGACGAGCTAGGTGTGAGGCAGGAGCACCAGCCCAGAGGGGAGAGCAGTATTCCAGTGAGCTGCGAATGAAAGCCTTGTATGTGGTGAGGTGCTCAGGTGTGCCAAGGAAGGACTGTGCACGACGGAGGATGCCCAGTCGGCAACTGGCTTTGGAGGCCACATTTGAAATGTGGTTTTCCCAGGAAAGATCATGGCAGATAGTGAGACCCAAAAGCTTGAGTGACAGAACTTCTTGGAGAGGATTATTCAGAAAGTGGATGGGAGGGTTGTCCAGTCGGTCTTTTCGGAGAGACATCGTAAGAGTGTGAGATTTGTCAGGATTGAAAAACATGTTCCACTTGTTTGCCCAGTCTGTGAATTTGTCCAGGTCTGCAGAGAGTGAGGAGGCTGCAGACTGCCGATCTGAGGGATGAGGAATGGAGCGACAGAGAGTAGAGTCATCAGCAAAGAGATAGAGAGGATTTTCAAGAGAGTCAGAGAGATCATTGATGAAGACCAGAAAAAGCACAGGGCCCAGAACACTGCCTTGGGGAACTCCAGCTTGAACAGGAAGAGGAGATGAGAGAAACCCATTCAGGGCCACACGTTGATTACGACTAGAGAGGATGTCCGCCAGCCATGCGTGGAGATTTCCATGGATACCAAAGGAGGAGTGTTTGGTGAGCAGAGCGGGGTGCCAGACCGTATCGAAGGCACGTGATATGTCAAGGGAGACAGCTCTAATTTCCTGTTTGGCATTGAGGACCTCCATCCATTGTTGAGAAAGCAGAAGCAGCATGTCCAGAGTAGAGTGACCAGGTCTGAAACCAAATTGATGATCAGAGATCAAGCCATTGGAGAAGAGGAAAGATTTCATATCTGAAGCAATGATGGATTCCATGACTTTGCTGATAATTGGGAGAAGGCTGATTGGTCTGTAGTTGCTAGGAACTGTTTTTGCACCTTTTTGTGCAAAGCGGTGATGTTGGCTGATTTCCAAGCAGATGGAAGATGACCTTGAGCAAAAGAGAGGGTGAAGAGAACAGAGAGAGGGAGTGAAAGAGCGGAAGAACAGGATTTTAGGACCCGTGGGCTGATGCTGTCAGGTCCAGTTGCAGAATCAGAGTCGAGGGTTGACAGAAACGTTTCCACCTTGTCAGGAGGAAAGGACACAGTGTCCAGGAGCAGCTGGGTATGACTGGGTATGGTGGGTACAGAGAGGGATGGGTTTGGGACACAAGATCTAGAGGCAAACATAGAGTTGAGGCATTCAGCTTTTGCACGTGCGGAGTCAGCCGTGTAGCCATTTGATGTGAGGGAGGGGATGGAGGGGGAACAAACACCAGAAACAGATTTGACCAGATGCCACCAGGATTTGGAAGAGAGAGACAGATAAGAGAGTTCGGTCTTGAGAACGGAGAGATATTGTTTCCTGGCTCTCCTGAGGGTGGACACACACTTGTTTCGGGCTTTGTGAAAGGAAATGAGATTTCGTTCAGTTGGATTTGCTTTCCAGGAGACGAAAGCAAGTTGTTTCTGGGCAACAGCCTCACCACAAGATTCCGTGTTCCATGGACGGGAGTGCCAGTAGCACCTCCAGTCGGGGTCACTCTCTCTCTCTCCAGTCAATCACTCTCTCTCCAAAGTCACTCTCTCTCAGTCAGTCAGTCAGTCAGTCTCAGTCAGGTCAGTCACTCTCTCTCCAAAGTGCCAGTAGCACCACCTACAGTCGGGGTTTGTCCCTCCCAATGCTCTCACGTGATTTTATTAGCAGCATTTGCTGCACAAACGCCATTAGACATGTGCTCATCTTGGAGTAGAAGGGCGGAGCGCCGGGAGGAGGCGTGGCCCCCTGTCAACTGGCTGTCAAAGGTGGAGCCAAGGAGCCCTCATCAACCAGTCAGGGCCGAGGCCAGCTCACCGATAGGCGGATTCAAAAGGCAAGCAGCTTGATACGCGAGTGGGCAATATAAGCGGGTGCGTGGGACTACTTCAAGAGATGAGCCAGAGATGAGAGGAGAGGTGCCCGGGAGAACGACTCGAACAGATGAGAAAGGAGTCCTTGCTTGCCGTTGTCATGGACCATTGGAGGCGCACAGCTGGCCGAAGGCTAAGGGACAATTTATTACGTATGCCGCAGCCCAGTCTTACCCCCCGCGATATAATTGTCCACTCACGTTAAACGCCACGCGAAGATGCCGGCTGCTCGTGCTGCGGTACAAGTGAACACCCGGAGCGTGGACCGGAGCGCGAGGTCGGAGCCGGACCTCACCGCCTACCTCGATGCCTACCAGCTGCCCGGACCCTTCTCTCCCTTCCCACCACCACCACCACCTTTTCGTGTAGGTGTGTTTGTTCTGCCCGGGGCGTGATAATATAAGAGTGTATAAGGTTTGCCCTGTGTATCTGCTTCTTCCTCTTCAACTGTACATTACCTCTTTCGTTTCCTCTTCATTCTTGTACAATAAATTCTGTGTTCCTCCTTTATCTGATTTCTTCTCATCTGATCGCTTTAGTCTTTTCCCAATTGAATGGCACGGTGGCACGATATAGGAACCGCTTATAATCGGGTCTAGTCTTTGTTAACGGCCTGAGTCGTGGCTCGCTTCGCTCGGCGTGTCCATTACAGCCGCGGCTCGGGCGGGGCTCATTTCCTCGCTTACCGGCAGGCGCTGGTAATTAGGTAATAGGAGCAATTGGTCTACCACCCTATTCAGCGCTGACCAGAAGTGACGTCATAGCTCCAGGACTCGGACGGCCAGCTTAATAGACGAGGGGATTAACCCCCCCTCGGTAAGGGGAGTGCCGTACTCCGAGATCCGCAACAATACTTTTTCGCTTAAAATAAAATTTTCTTGATGAAAATCTCGTGTTTTATAGATATTTTTGCGCTTAAAATACAATTTTCTTGATGAAAATCTCATAATTTATATATTTTTTTGCTTAAAGTAAAAATGGTTTTTCGAATATCCGGCTGGAATCACTTCCCTTTTATCTATATATTTGTGCTTAAAGTAAAAATGGTTTTTCGAATATCCGGGTAGAATCACTTCCCTTTTATCTATATATTTGTGCTTAAAGAAAAAATGGTTTTTCGAATATCCGGGTAGAATCACTTCCCTTTTATCTATATATTTGTGCTTAAAGTAAAAATGGTTTTTCAAATAACCGGGTAGAATCACTACCCTTTTATCTATATATTTGTGCTTAAAGTAAAAATGGTTTTTCGAATATCCGGGTAGAATCACTTCCCTTTTATCTATATATTTGTGCTTAAAGTAAAAATGGTTTTTCGAATATCCGGGTAGAATCACTACCCTTTTATCTTTATTTGTGCTTAAAGTAAAAATGGTTTTTCAAATATCCGGGTAGAATCACTTCCCTTTTATCTATATATTTGTGCTTAAAGTAAAATTTCCTTGATGAAAATATTGCGGTAATTTATAGATACTTTTTCGCTTAGAATAAAAATCAGTTCTTGGCACAGATCCAAATTCATAGTCCCCTGAGGGATATTAAGTGTTTGAACCTTTTTTTTCAAAAATTTTATTTCCCAAATTTTTTTTTTTTTTTAAATGAAAAATTTTTGGAATTTTTTCAAAAAAAATTTTCAAAATTTTATTCAAAATTATTTTCAAATTTTTTATCAATTTTTGAATTTTTCTTTCTATTTCTCATTATCATTGTCTTTTGTAATTCTTGTGAATATAATGATCCCAAGATTTCTTCTCCATTTAAATCATATAATTTGTACGTCCAAGGGACTATCCATTACATCAACGATTTTAAATAATTCATTAGTCCATCTCTTTTTATAACCTTTCTCAAAATGGCTTTTCCATTTGTATATTCTTACAATATCACCAACTTTGAACTTGGGTTTTCTCAAATTAATCTCCTTTTCATATTCTAATTTTGTAAATGTTTCCGATGGTTTTGATTTTGTTGATGAATGAACTGTATTATTGTAATACAGTTTCCGATGGTTTTGATTTTGTTGATGAATGAACTGTATTATTGTAATTATCTACAATGTCCTGAATTATAGGTACCCATTGTTGAGAACCGAGTTGTGTGAATTTTTTATTGTTGTGTGGATTTAAAACGATCAATAACAACTGCCTTTCCTTCATTAAAGGTACTGTATAATTTAATGCCATTATCTTTAGGAAATTTTATAAATATTTTGTTATATTACTCTGTTCCCTCAACAGTCCATAACTTCTTTGCTTTTCTTTTACTTTTACTAAATATTCCACTGAAAGCTAACATAAGAGTATTACCCCTTTTGTTTTTCAAAGGAGCAACCCAAGCATATCTACTCCTCAAATCAATAACGGTTAAAGCATACCTGTATCCCTTATCATTAATTAGTTCAATTAAATTAGCGGACCAAATGTGGTCGGTGCCTTTAGAATATACCTTCCTTCTTTTAAACTTTGTGATTACTGGTCTATGTAATTCATTAGCCAAAAGCTCCTCAGTCTTGATGCCATCATCAGAGCTTTCTAGTTTTTTGAGGGTGAAACATCTGGAATACCAACCCCAAGTCCCAACTTCAATTTAGCACTTATCAATTTTTTCACGATAAACCTATCAACTTTCTCTCTTGTATCTGTAATTATTTTTCTCATAATAGGATACCAATAAGATTTGTTGATGATTTCTAAAAGAGTTTTATATGTCATAACTTTGAGAAGTTCATTTTTATTTAATATTTTAATGAAGTCTCCATTTGTGGGTTTAGCAATATTTAAGTGTTTGTTTAGGCCAGTTCTTCATTACAAAATTCCCATGTATATGTTCCAATTCATAAGATATGTAAAACTGAGCACCCTTTTCATGTAGGTATCCCTGAATACAAAAATTATAATTCTCTTGTAGTCTTCTCCCTGCCATTTATGTATCAGAAATATATGTGAGATTAATATTATGACAGGTAATACCACCCCATCTTCACACTACCAAATCGGTTTGTATTCCTCGGCTTTCTATATTTATCTCATTACCTTCCTTCTTTGTCATATAAACTATTGTTTTGCCGTCATATAATTTTCTATTCTTGAAATCATGTATTTGTTGTTTGCTAATTGTACTTCCACATAACTCCTTATCCTCACCAAGCGGATAATATTCTTCTTTACGAGACTGATTAAAATCATGTAGGTCTCCAAAGTTTATTGAAAAAGACCAATTATACCCTAAATCAGGCATATCATACCCCCACTTATGTATTCGCATATTAACTATATGTCCTTCTTTATAAAATTCAATTGTAAGCAGATAGTTAAATTTAATGAGGAAAGTTGTATGGTCTGTATAACAAGGTGTTGTGGTTGTAAATTTTACTTGTTTAACAAAACGTGCTGTTTTATTTAAAGATATATATTGCGATAAATCATTTAATCTAATTAAGTCATTAGCATCGGTAGAGCTTGGATAATTGATTAATTTATAAGTATTTTTCATATTAACATTTTTTGTTATATTATATTTTTGTCGTTCAGCCTGTGCCTTTGTATAATAATTTGATAAATCAATATCCTGAGGGGATTCTCCAAAGAACCATCTTTTCCAATATGTCATTTATATTAGATTAAAAATTACATCATAAAAATTTTCATTATTATTTAGTTGAAATAATACATATAAACATAATTGACCACAACATTTAGAATTAATGTCTTGTACTTGAAATGTTTGATAAACACCATTCTGTAAGAATTTTATTACTTCAACAGGTGGCGGTAGACCATAACTATCAAAATAATATTTATCCTGACTATTATGAATACAAACCCAATGAGAACCATTATGTGTGTCTAAATTCATAATAATATTCTTTGTATTCTTGGGCAACTTTGTTAATTCATCTCTCATACAAATAACCACATTATCAATTTTTTGTTTTTTACAATACTTACCAAGTTCTATATTTGACGTTGTGTTCTTTCCAAATAGTTTAAACCATTTATCCATTTATTTATGAGAAAGATATAATCCATTACCCCTTTTAGTTAGTTTAACACCTGCCTGTGCAATAGAAGAAAGCATATCTCCAACTAACAATCTCGCTTTATCAGGTAGGCTTTCAAGCTTTTCAGCAAAATCTACAATTACACCACTTCCACTAATTTGTTTCTCTAACTCCTTGTTATGTCTTTCCAATTATTTTTGAGCTTTGAGTTGTGCCTTCCTTTCGTTAGCAGTTTTTACTGCAGCTGAAATACCGCCCGCCAAATGCCCCGCCGCACTTAAACCAGCAAATAAAGGAATTAGAAATGGGAGAAATCCTCCTCTCGTCTCTATTATTGAATATTCCTTTAACATAGGTTTTGTCATTTTAAATTTAAGTGAGCCAGTATCATTTAGTGTTTTCACCTGCTCTCTTGTGAGCAAAACATCAATTATTACTGCTCCTTTTCTTTTAATTGTATTAACATTAATAATACAAGGCTTTTGATTTTGAATACAAGACGATAGTTTATCAAGATTGATTTTATTAACATAAACAGTCACGTGAAAAAGTAAGTACACCCCATGTAAAGTTTTGACTTTTTCAATATATTTCAACATACAGCTATTTGATCTGGGAACCCTGGTGTTGGGCTAGCGGCTAGGGTGCCGGCTTAGGATCCAAGGATCCTGGGTTCAAATCCCGGTCTGATTGCTGAATTAACGCCAGGGGGGTTGACTCAGCCTGTTCATCCTTCCGTGGTCGGCTAATTGAGTACCAGTTCACTGGTAATTCCCTGTTTGTCGTTAAAGGCGGCAAAAAGGGTTGGCGTCAGGAAGGGCATCCGGCCGTAAAACATTGCTTCAAAAAGGGGACCGAAAAACAACAACAACCACGGTTCCCGAAAAAGGCCAACCCCCGCTTTGCGGGGGAAAATGGCCTCTAAAGGTGTTTTTTTTTTTTTTTTTTTTTTTTTTTATACAGCTATTTGATCTTCATTTCAACAATATTGATCGATAAAGGTGATATAATATAACAAATATCATGAAACATTTACATTTTGTAGTCTATTGTATAATTTAAATAAACATAAATGCAAATTTTGCATGTGGAAAAAGTAAGTACACCCCTACATTTATCACTACTTCAAATACCTAAAATTAGAATCAGGTGCACCAGCTCAGGTGCAAATGATTAGAACATCGTTAGAGAGGATCTTGGAGGAACCTGTCTTATTTAAACCTCAGACATTTAGTTTGGTTTGCTCTTTGTTGTTGAAGTATGCGGCGTCACCATGCCTAGATCAAAAGAGCTCTCTGAGGCCTTCAGAAAGAAGGTTATAGATGCCTACGAGTCTGGGAAGGGATTTAAAAAGATCTCCAAACATTTTGAAATCAATCACATGACTGTCCGGAAGATCATCTACAAGTGGAGAAGATTCCAAACAACTGCCAACTTGTTCAGGCCAGGCCGCCCCAGCAAGTTCAGCCCAAGAGCAGACCGCAAGATGCTGAAATAAGTCTCTAAGAACCCCCAAATGTCATCACGGGACCTACAGGTAGCTCTTGCCACTGTTGATGTCAAAGTGCACGAATCTACCATGAGAAAGAGGCTGCACAAATTTGATCTACATGGGAGGTGTGCCAGGAGGAAACCTTTGCTGTCCAGAAAGAACATCAGGGCAAGACTAAAGTTTGCCAATGACCACGTAGGCAAAGACCAGCACTTCTGGAACAATGTGCTCTGGACAAATGAGTCAAAGGTAGAGCTATTTGGCCACAGTACCAGAAGACATGTTTGGCGAAAACCAAAGACAGCATTTGACCCCAAGAACCTGATACCAACTGTAAAGCATGGTGGTGGAAATATTATGGTTTGGGGCAGCTTTGCTGCATCAGGGCCTGGGCAGCTCACCATCATAGAATCCACGATGAATTCTTCATTGTACCAGAGGGTGCTTGAGGATAATGTGAGGCCATCTGTCAGAGAGTTGAAGCTCAACCGAAGGTGGACCTTGCAACATGACAATGACCCTAAACATACCAGTAAATCCACCAAGGAATGGCTGAAAAGAAAGAAATGGAGGGTTCTGGAAAGGCCAAGTCAAAGCCTGGATCTAAATCCCATCGAGATGTTGTGGGGGGATTTGAAATGAGCTGTGCATGCAAGAAACCCCTCAAACATCGCACAGCTGAAAGAATTCTGCATTGAGGAGTGGGCAAAAAATTCTCCCAGTCGATGTCAGAGACATGTAGACAGTTATAAGAAACGCCTACTTGAGGTTGTTTCTGCCAAAGGGGGCAATACCACCTATTAGAGCCAAGGGTGTACTTACTTTTTCCACATGCCAAATTTGCATTTATGTTTATTTAAATTATACAATGGACTACAAAATGTAAAACTTTCATGATATTTGTTATATTATATCACCTTTATCTGTCAATATGGTTGAAATGAAGATCAAATAGCTGTATGTTGAAATATGTTGAAAAAGTCAAAACTTTACATGAGGTGTACTTACTTTTTCACATGACTGTACATCAGTTGATGCTTTTGCACTCATTTATTTATTAGAAAAATCTATGTGATATTAATCATAACACCATTATCTGTATTACTCTGCAATTCTCTTTCTTCCAAAAGCAAATAATATGTATCAACTTCTTCACTCTCCGCCCTTTCAATGTAAAGAGAAGTATCCACTCTATTAGACTTTATAGTTTCCTTTTGAGAACTCAGGTCAATTGCGTAGATCGTATTAAGTTTTTGAAACGCAGTCATAACCAAAATGGGCCCTTGATTACCGTTGCTTTCACGCACCTTTTGGTAAGACTTGTAGGCTTCTGCATAATCATTTTTTTCCCAATCAATTTCCAATCTATCTCGCTGGTAAAATGTACCATTAGGCTATGAGCCGAGGGGTCGACCATGCTCAATCAGAGGGAGGATGGCTAACAGTTATTTTTGGCAAGGCCAAGGTCCCTAGTGCTGAAAAAAATGTGATAGCAGTGTGAAACTCTTAGCCGTATCTGTGTTGTCATCACATTTGTCAGATCACCCATTTATCGCTTTTCGGGTCATTTTTCCCGCTTAAGATTTAGGGGGTGGGGTTAGTTTTTTGGCTCTCAAATAATATCACGTGTATATATCAGCTCGTGTGGTATATCAGGTAAAAGGTTATTGAATTACCTTTCAAATGATGTATAGAAAGTGCCTGTGTGATCTATAGTAACCTCTTTATAATGATTATTAAAACGTAATTATTTCCACCAACTCTCAAAACTTCATCACAAAATCCCCAATTTTAGGAACAAAAATAGGCAAAAATCAAAAGGTATGTAAAAGGTATGTTTCGATTTGAGACACACATACAGTATAATTAGAGTCAATATCCTCACACATATGATCATGATGTGCTATGAAATTCAATGCAATATGTGTAGACATGCTAATATGAATGTTGTCATCAATGTCAATATTTTCATTATATTTTAGGTGATTTGCAACCATGACAGCGGTGCACGACATCTAATGTATTTCTCTTTGTAGATTTGTTGGTGCAGAATACATTTTTAAGCAACTATAGCAACTGATGCTAATTTGTAGTAGTGGTGGTGGTGGTGGTCTCATTCGATATTATGTGTCTTTCCAGGTGAGACGGTGGTGGTGATATTGGTGGTGGTGAAACAGAGTGTACCGCAGATAGACAATTGAACAAATACTTGCAATGGAGATTGCGATCACTCAGAAAGTTCCCAAGGACGTTTGTATCATTCATAAGCTATCGTTAGATGTCAAACCAGAAGAGCCGCTCATAAGCCCTCAAACATTCGATTCGTGGACTACATTGCTGGATGCGGCCAAAATACGGAACCATGCACCCATTCTCGACCTTGCTCAGTCGCTGCCAGAGAAGGAGATTCCCCGAGTATTCTACCACAGGCAGTGCAGGAGCGTGTTCACCATGAAGCGAGATTTGGAAGCACTGAAACGAAAAGCTGAATCCAATTTAACCGACGATGCTGCTGCAACATGTTCAGCGAGCAAGAGACAAGCCAGAAGGGAATCTTCGGAATCACGCATCTATGAACCGGATTGTATATTCTGTGGAAAGACCAAGTGGTGCAAGGGAACGTCATCCCGTGAAAAGTTGAGCAAGGCTGTTGATCTGAGAGCAGATGAAACACTGCGAAACAGCGCCGTGCGGAAATGTGACACGAAAATCATGGCTGCCACAAGTAGAGACATTGTGGCAGCTGAAGCACGATACCATTTCTCTTGCTACAGAAGTTACACGAGACCAAGCACTAAAGATGCACATGACAGAAACACGGCCGCCACAAACGAATCTGACTACACTGAAGAAGAAGCATACAATGAGTTGCTAGTATACATCCGGAACCATATAATCCCGAATAAGGAAATTGTTAGGATGACAACGCTGGTAGAGCACCTACAATCGATAATGACATCAAGAGGGTTGCATGGGATAAGAACTGCTACAAGAAAAAACCTCGCACGGAAACTGGAAACTGATCTTGGAAATAGCGTTCACATCTTTCAAGACAACAGTGGAAAACTGATTGTCGTACCTGATAATGTAACACTACAAGATGCTGTCAAAGAAATACAAACACTTAAACAACAACTGAGCATTTGGAAAGGGAAATCATCAAACATGTCCAAAGTCATTGATCAGACATCGACACACATCAGATCGATGATAAGGAAGGATAACAAACCAACTCCATGGCCCTATCATCCAGCCGACGTCGACAATGACTCTTTCGTCGTTCCCGTCTATCTCCAGCGCTTTATGCTTGGCCTCTTGACTGGAGATCCGGAAAACGAGCTTCCATCAAACAGGGTCATCATGCTGATGCAATCTTTCAGCCAGGACATTATCTATGCAGTGAGCTGTGGACAACAAAAGCCTCCGAAACACATGTTGCTCCCATATGCAGTTAAGACTCTCACAGGGAACGTAGAACTAATTCGCACATTGAACCATCTTGGACATGCAATATCCTACACTCAACTGGAGGAAAATGACACTGCACTATGTCTTCAAAAACTTGCAGCAAACTTAAATGAGCAAACAGTCCTACCAAGCAGCATCCAGCGTATGTATTCACAAACTTGGCATGGGATAACATTGATAGACTGGAAGAGACGCTGACCGGGAAAGGAACAACACATCGAGTCAATGGCATTGCAGTGCAGGCCAAAATGTATGGACCACACCTTCCAAAGGAGCCACTTCCGAAGATCGAGAAGCTCAAGCAAAGAACAGTCTGCATAACAGAAGAAACACTGCCTGTCTACATTGCAGGTGAACATGTTGGGCCTCATCCACTACAAACATTATCAACAGCTGCAGCGGAAAACAAGATGGCTATGGAAGTTGCTCAAATCAAGAATCTTCTTTGGGTCATTGCCCGTCAGGTGGACCCAGTAACACAAAAAACACCAAGTTGGACAGGATTCAACATCACCGTCAGGGCATCTATCAGCGTCTCTCAGGATATTGTTAGATATATGCCTACAATAAATGCACCAGCTACAGAGATGTCCACAGTCGCAGAAATCTTGAAGCAGTCTGAAAGCGTCCGACAGATCCTACACTTGCAGGACATCGTCGTCGTCATGGATCAGGCCCTGTATGCTAAGGCTGCCGAGATCGTCTGGAAACACACAGACACATATGCTAACATCGTACTTCGCCTCGGCACGTTCCACACAATCTGCAATGTGATGTCGATTCTTGGTGCTCGTTTCCAAGATGCTGGTCTTAGAGACTTTTGCATCGAAACAGGAATCGTCGCAGAAGGCTCACTCAATCGGGTTATGGAGGGGAAGATGTACAACCGAGCAGTCCGTGTACATAAGAGCATCTACGAAGCATTCATGAGGCTTGCGTGGATTGAATTTCTCCCTTGGTTGGAAAAGATGCGACCAGAGGCAACACAGACGGTCACTACGTTGTTAGCAGAAGTTGCTGAATTGGGACAAGATGAGAGCCAGTGGAACAACCTGTTGGAAGATCAATCGTGTGAAGAAGTTCAGGCTGTTTGGAAGCAATTCCTGCATCACCTTCGTCATGATAATGGTGAATTGTCGTCATTCTGGATGTCGTACGTGGATATCGTTGAAACGGTCTTGCTTGCTCTACTGCGCGCTTCCCGAGAAGGTAATTGGCCATTACATCTATCTGCTATCCAAGCCATGATTCCTTGGTGCTTCGCATACGACAAAATCAACTATGCACGGTATTTATCAGCATACTACGCACAAATGACAAACCTTCCAACGCAGCACCCTGGCATCTTCCAAGCGTTCTCGGATGGGTACTTCTCAGTTCAAATGTCAAAAAGCAATCCGTTTGGACGCATTCCAGTTGACCAAACTACTGAGGTCACTGTCAACAAAGACACACAGACACCAGGTGGCACTACCAGGTTCAACTTGAAATCTGGAGCAGTGAAGCGCTACTATGTCACATCCGAACACAGGAGTGCGTTTCTCCGCCAGATGAGGGAAATGGTGAATGTGAGCAACACACACGTACAACACGCGGATCTGCAGCAAACACGGATCAAGAAAGATGAGGACGCTGTATCATCACTGATAACTCTGATCCAGAGTTGGGTGAACCCATTCACTATGGCCAGCTCTCTCATCAGTATTTCCACCGCACGCGCAGCCCCTCCAAATATTGCCAAGGATCTAGAGAAAGCATGGGAAGTCGGACACAAGTGCTACACAAACTTCAAGAATGAGCGACTTGAGAGCAACCCACCAATCAAGAAATTCCACGACCCTTTACAACTGAACAAGCTGAAGACTTTCAGCAACCTCACTAAGAAGAAGGAATGCAGAAGCAATGGCAGGGCAGTAATTCTTCAAGCAGACAGAGCTCTATTTGGTAGAATTATCGTGATGGCACAGGGCCGAGATCTTCACATGGCAGAGGTGCTATCTCATCCTCTAGGTCCCTTGCCATGGGCCCTGGCAACACCCGAAGGCCTTCTACGGAAAACCAACAAAGCTGCCCTAGCCACGACCTTGCAAAGGACTGTGACCCCGGCTGAAAGGATACCCGACAATTCGGCAACAATTATTGACAGGATGCTCCTTATACAGAAGGTGGCAGGTGATCAAACTACATTTGCCGAAGTGGCCATGATTGTCCTATCCATGGCCCTGAAGGATGGATGCAGTAGCCAGAGGATCGATGTCGTCTTTGACACCTACAAGGAGACTTCCATCAAAAACAGCGAACGGTTAACCAGGGGGGAAGAACTTGGACTTGAGCTGAAAAACATCACGGCATCTCAAATTGTAAGGCAATGGCGCAAGTTTCTCAGCTATGTTGGGAACAAGTCAAGTCTTATCATGTTCCTGGTCGAAGAGTGGAAGAAACCAGAGTACATCAGATGCCTACAGGGAAAGGTTCTCTTTGTAACATGCGATGACAAGTGTTATCAGATCACATCTGATGCTAGCCAAGAAGTAGTGGCCCTGGAAAGCACACACGAGGAAGCAGATGGTCGTCTGTTCTTGCATGCTGCCCATGCTGCCGCACATGGATACCAGTCTGTGCTTATTAGCTTAGATGACACCGACGTACTTGTCATTGGCTTGGCATTTCATACCAAGATTCATGCCAAGTTGTTTCAGAAATGTGGCACCAAAGCAAGGGCTAAAATCCTAGACATAGGGGAAATAGGAAAGTCAGTCGGCACAAATGTATGTCAGGCCCTAATTGGAATGCATGCCTATACCGGATGCGACACAGTCAGCACGTTCGCTGGACGAGGAAAACTGACTGCACTAAAACTCATCAGAACCAACAAAGATGTGCAGGATGCATGTACACAGCTGGGAGAGGACTGGGACGTCAGTGAGGAACTGATAACTTCACTTGTCTCATGTACGCACCGAAGTCGAGGACAGTGAAGGTGAATGACTTGAGATATCACCTGTTCTGTGCCAAGAGGGGAGAGATCGACAGTCACCAGCTACCTCCGTGCAAAGACTGCTTAACCAAACATGCACAGCGAGCCAACTATCAAGCCGCTATTTGGAAGAGGAGTCTCAAGATGGATCCAGCAGTATCGAGTCCAATCGGGAAAGGATGGCACTGGGATACCCAGGATGGTCGCGTGCAGCTGGCAGTCGACTGGATGCAAGGACAGCCCGCACCACAGGCGGTTCTGGATTTAGTGGCATGCACCTGTTCGAAAAGATGCACAATACCCATGTGTGTCTGCATGGCCAGTGGTTTGAAGTGCACAGACATGTGCAAACTCACCACATGTGACAACCAGAGAGTGTATGGTGAGAGTGATGACAGTTCGGCAGAAGACGATGAAGAAGACGACGACGATGACGAGGATAACTTCTGAATTGTAGAACTGTATGGAGAAAGATCATGTACATATGTGTAACAAATATGGTGTACGCTGAATTGATAACTCGTGTACTTTATGGTATGATGTCTATAAATATATGTTGCTTAAATAGAAAGTACATTGTTTTCCTTTGGTTTACTTTATGTATAGCTGGTAATATAAGAGAACCATACAACACTACAAGACTAAAAACGTTTGCATGAATATGATGTAAATTATCTCGCCAAGTTAGGGTACATCAGGATACATACATATACATGGAGTAGGTTAATCATCACATGCATCATACGTCTGTGGTATATTCAAGAACACCACATACAGTTTGGTCATAATGCCTTCATATTTTTAGAATTAGACATTTCTGACACCAATTTCAGTACTTTTTGGCCTATATATGGCTGACATCCCAATATTATATATACTATTTTTAGACCAATAATGGTATACAAACTATATACATGCTGTCGGTCAAAAATCGTAAAATGTAAATCAATATATCATAAGAGCAGAAAGATATACATTTATGGATTTTAGGTCATGGTTACAGCAACTACTGTATATTGGATTTTCTCATCTTTATCAAAGTGTATGAGATTTAAGGCCCAAATTTGACTTTAATCATACTGTGTGTTTCTCAAATTCAAAAATTCATTTAATATCCGCCAAACTGAATTTTTGCCTAATTTTGTTTTCATTGGGGATTTTGTGATAAATTTTTGAGGGTTGGTATACAACACTAACTGATACATATAGGAGATATTATTTGAAAGCCCCAAAACGAACCCTACCCCCTAAATCTTAGGCGGAAAAATTACCGAAAGCGTTATTGGGGTGGTCTGACAAATGTGATGATAACACAGATACGGCTAAGAGTTTCACACTGCTATCACATTTTTTTCAGCACTAGGGTCCCTGGCCTTGCCAAAAATAACTGTTAGCCATCCTCCCTCTGATTGAGCATAATGTCGAAAATTTGAGGGTCTGGCTCATAGCCTACATTCAGAGAAACCCGAAGTTGTTTCACCTTAGCATTATCACTCAGCACATTATTCTTATCAGTACCTTCATCTCCATGTGGTTTCTTAAAAATGAGCCTTAGGTATCGTGGCTTTCCTTGAAGAACACGTAAATTCCAAGTGTAGGTGGTGTGTTCCAGTTTAACGTTTACATCTTCTTTCAAGGTATGATACATTCAGGGGTTTCTTTGAGTTAAGTCTTCTATTCAACATCTCTTCCGTTTTAAGATTAGGAGTATATTCGCTGATATACCAACACAAATCATTAATAACAAATTTATTATTAGCACCGAAAGCATTTGCAGTCCCAAAAAGCAATCCATTTACATTATCATTCCTTTGTAGTTGAAATCTAATTTTAAGACCATACAAAACTTTTATTATAATCACAAAATTCAAATATACCTTTTAGAGGTACTGCTACGGTAAAACTATTCTCTGCTTTTGTTTCATCATTATACATTGCCTATTTGGACTATAACCAGGGTCTGCATTTGTTCCAGTTGTCATATCAGGAATAAAACCTTCAACAGACCCCTTACCCAATCTATCACTAAACGAATATAGTGTGAATTTCATCATTTCAGATGTAGCAGAGACATAATCAACCGCTTCCACTTCTTGCATTCCAATATACAAACCAATACGATGAAACATTTTCCAGAAGAAATCATTTACGAATGTGGCATTAGTGTTATTCGCAGCCTTAGTGAATTTAAATTTACACAACAAGAAACTATCAGCTAGATTCAAGTAAGTTTGTTGATTATTTATTTTAAAACTTTTTGTTCCATTTGAATTCCAGTCTGTTCCTGTTATAGCATTTACCTGAAAATAGTCTTCCTTTTTAGTGGAGTTTGAAATGATAATCGTATCATCCAAATCATAGATACTATCAATTGCTTCCATACTTGTATTTATATAGCATTAAAATCGTTGAAACCCTGACCCAAGTATTTGAATGATTTTTTTGTCGTTCTGTGAAGATAGTTGAGTTTTGCCTTTTTTTATTTCTTTGATTGCTTGTAATTTATGAGACTCCTTTTGAGCATCTTTTATACACTTTATAGCACCTGCTACATTTCCCACAGCGGAAGCGGTTGAACCAATTAGGTCTTTATGCTTAAGAATGGTTGTGAAGGAGCTGCGCTCCAACGCGAGTCGAAAGAATTGACGCGACCAAAGACGGAATTCGTCCGAGTTGCTTTATTGAAACAAAACAGCTCAGGTATTCTGACAAGCCCGTTTATCGGGCAGCAATATATATACACATTTATGCCGGGGCGTTTGCCCGGGAAAACCGAGACCGGGCATGCCCGGGTGTCAAGGGCGAGTCCTGGAAAGGCGAGTCTGGACATGCCCGGGCGTCCTGGACGCGGCCTGGCAAGTCGAGCCTGGGCGTGCCCGTGCGCTCTGGGCGAGCCCTGGAAAGGTGAGAGCGGGCATGCCCGGGAAAGACGAGACCGGGCGTGCCCGGGAGGTTCGGGCGTGCCCGGGAACAGCGAGTCCGGGCATGCCCAGGAGAGGCGCGTCTGGGCCCGTCCGGACGAGCCCGGCATGGCGATCGCGCCCTGGCCGCGTCCTGGCAGGCGCAAGGCGATTCTGTACATTCAGCGGGAACCGCTACACATGCCCCTCAAGAATCGACCTGCACCGGCAGGGTCAATTTAAGGGGGGTCCGGATGACCCGGCCGAAGCGACCCCTGGAGGGTCGTGGGGGGGGAGGTCCGATCCGGTGGTGGGTGGTCGAGCGGGAGGAACTGTGGACGGGGGGCGGCCTCGCCACGGAGGAAGGGCCAACCGTGGTGGTCGGTCGACGTCCACGTGCGCCGGTTTGAGGCGGTCCACAGAGATCCGGTCCGACCGGCCGCCGACGTCCACGACGAAGGACTTGTCGCCCCATTGCAGGACCCAGAAGGGCCCGTCGTACGGCGGCCGGAGTGGCACCCGGTGCACGTCATGACGCACAAAGACGTACTCCGCTGTGTGAAGCGCCGGGGGACGTAGGACTGGGGGCCACCGTGGCGGGACGTTGGCACGGGGGCAAATCGTCGGGCGGCCTCCTGGAGGTCCGAGCGCTGGGGTGTGGCGGACCAGGGACTGGTAGCGTCGGGCACGAACTCGCCCGGGACGCGGAGCGGCTGGCCGTAGACGAGCTCGGCGGCGGACGCCCAGAGGTCCTCCTTGGAGGCCGTGCGGAGCCCCAAAAGGACCCACGGCAGCCGGTCGGTCCAACCGTCGTCCTGAAGGCCGGCCATGAGTGCGGCCTTCATGGAGCGGTGAAACCGCTCGCATAACCCGTTGGCTTGGGGGTGGTAGGCTGTGGTGCAGTGCAGCGTGACCCCCAATGAGCGGGCGACCGCGCCCCAAAGTTCGGACGTCAACTGTGGGCCGCGGTCGGACGAGATGTCCGCCGGTGCGCCGAAGTGCGCGACCCAGGTGGCGATGAATGCCTGCGCCACGTCAGCGGTGGTGGTGGAGGTGAGGGGCACGGCCTCCGGCCACCTGGTGGTCCTGTCCACCATGGTGAGCAGGTGGGTGAACCCCCGCGATGGGGGCAGGGGACCCACCAGGTCCACGTGGACGTGGTCGAAACGCCGTGCAGGCACGGTGAAAGGTGCTAGGGGGGCCTGGGTGTGGCGGTGGACCTTGGCCCGCTGGCAGGCCGTGCAGGCGTTGGCCCAGTCGCGGACGTTCCGTCGAAGGCCGTGCCAGACGAAACGCACCGACACCAGCTTCTGAGAAGCTTTCCGGCCCGGGTGAGAAAGGCCGTGGATGGAGGCGAAGATGCGGCGCTGCCAGGAAACGGGCACGATGGGGCGAGGCTGGCCCTGGGACACGTCGCAGAGCAGGACGGTGCCCGCGAAGGGGATGTCGGCCAGGCGGAGGCCCGTGTCCGCCGCCCGGAGGGCCTGCACCGAGGTGTCAGTGGTCTGGTCGGCCGCCATGAGCGCGAAGTCCACGCCAAGGTGGACCGCATTTGCGCTGGCCCGAGAAAGACAGTCGGCCACGGCGTTGTCTTTTCCGGCGACGTGCCGGATGTCCGTGGTGAAATCCGACACGGCAGAGAGGTGGCGCTGCTGGCGGGCCGACCACGGCTCCGTGACTTTGGCCATCGCGTAGACCAACGGCTTGTGGTCGACGAAAGCCGTGAACGGGCGGCCCTCCAGGAGGTGTCGGAAATGGCGAACGGCCAGGAATAGACCAAGCAGCTCGCGGTCGAACGTGCTGTATTTTAACTCGTTCGGCCGGAGTTGCCGGCTGAAAAAAGCGAGTGGCTGCCAAACCCCGTCCACCCATTGTTCATGGACGGCGCCCACCGCGTAGTTGGAGGCGTCCGTAGTGAGGGCGATGGGCGCGTTGAGCACCGGGTGAGCCAGCAGCGTTGCGTCGGCGAGAGCCCGTTTTGTGCTCGCGAAGGCCGCGTCCATGGCCGCGGACCAAACGATGTCATGCTTGGCCAGCTTGCCCCGGAGGGCCTCGTAAAGGGGCCGCATGAGCTGAGCAGCGCGGGGCACGAATCGGTGATAAAAATTCACCATGCCGAGGAAATCTTGTAGGGCCTTGATGGAACGGGGACGCGGGAATGTGGTGATGGCCTCGACCTTGGTCGGCAGCGGCACGGCCCCGGTCTTGGTGATGCGGTGGCCCAAAAAGTCAACGGTCGTCGTGCTGAAGTGGCATTTGGCCGGGTTGGCAATTAAGCCGTGCTCGCTGAGGCGACCGAACAGTGTTCGGAGGTGGAGGAGGTGCTCGGCATGGGACGTGCTGGCGACGAGGATGTCGTCCAGATAGACGAAAAGAAATGGCAGGTCGCGCAGCATGCCGTCCATTAAGCGCTGGAACGGCTGGGCCGTGTTCTTGAGGCCAAACGGCATCCTCAAAAATTCGAACAGGCCGAACGGCGTGATGACGGCCGTCTTTGGGACGTCGGCCGCCCGGACAGGTACCTGGTGGTATCCCCGTATCAGGTCAATTTTGGAAAATATGACCCGTCCCGCCAAACGGGCGGAAAAGTCCTGGATGTGCGGGATCGGGTACCTGTCGGGGGTGGTAGCGTCGTTGAGGCGGCGGTAGTCGCCACACGGGCGCCATCCGCCCCCCGGCTTTGGCACGATGTGCAGTGGTGAGGCCCACGCGCTATTGGAGCGCCGCACGATGCCGAGGTGCTGCAACTCGTCGAACTCGGCCTTTGCCGTGGCGAGCTTGGCCGGGTCGAGGCGGCGAGCCCTGGCGTAGACCGGCGGGCCTGTAGTGGGTATGTGGTGCTCGATCCCATGCTGCACTGCGACGGCCAAAAACGTCGGCCGCGTGAGGGCCGGGAATTCCGCGAGCAGGCGAGCGAACACGTTCGCCGTCGGGAGGGCGCACGCTAGTTCGGTCGGCGCAGAGCTGCTCATCATGCACGCCAGGGAGCTGAAGGTCTCGGCGTTGACAAGGCGACGTCGTTTGACGTCGACCAGCAGCCCGTGTGCGCAGAGGAAGTCGGCGCCCAGCAAAGCCATGGGGACGCAGGCGGTCACAAAGGTCCACTGAAAGCGCTGGCTGCCGAAGCAGAGGGTGACGTCGCGCGGGCCGAAAGTGCGTATGGCCGAGCCATTAGCAGCGACCAAAGAGGGGCCGCAAACGGCGTCCCGCCTGTCCTGCTCGGAGGCGGGTATGACGCTCAGTTGGGCGCCGGTGTCACAAAGGAAACGCCGTCCGGACGCTTTGTCACGAATAAAAAGCAAGTTGCCCGAGTGGCCGGCGCTCATGGCTGGGAATGAACGCCGGCCCGGCCGTTTCCCGACTTGCCGAAAGTGCACGGGGGTCGGCACGTCCGAGCCTTGTGTCCGAACCTGGCATGGTAATAACACCACGCCTGGTCAGGTGGAGGCCCCGGCCATCGTGTCGGAAGCGGTCGGCGCGGCGTGGCGGCCGCCAGTTGTACCGGCAGTTCGGCCTCCAACCGCGCAGGGCACTCGGGCGTCGTGGGCATCGCCTCGGACGGCGGCAGGCTCCAGGTAGCCGCGCCGATGTGTTAGCCCACCGAGGAGATCTTATCGGCTTCCCTGGCGAGGGTGCGGGGATCGGTGATCGACGTGCCAGCCAGGGTGAGGCGTACCGGGTGAGGCAGCGGGCGAAGGAACAGCTCGCGGAACAGAAAATCCGGAGAGTGCTCACCGAGCAACGAGAGCATATAGTCCATGCGCTCGGACGGGCGCGTGTCGCCGAGCTCGGGCAGGACGAGCAGACGCCGTGCGCGTGCCGACGGTGAGAGGGCGAAAGCGTCGAGGAGGAGCATCTTCAGCACGTCATACTTGTCAGCAGCCGGCGGGTGCTCGAGGAGGCTCAGGGCGCGGGCCGCGGTGGCGGAACCGAGCGCTGCCACGACGTGGTGGAAGCGGGTGTCGTCCGCGGTGATGCCTCGCAGGGCGAACCGGGAGTCCGCCTGGGCGAACCAAACAGCCGCGTGAGCCTCCCAGAAGGTAGGCAGTTTAAGAGTCACTGCCGTGTCCATGTCGGTAGGTCACCAGTGAAGGAGCTGCGCTCCAACGCGAGTCGAAAGAATTGACGCGACCAAAGACGGAATTCGTCCGAGTTGTTTCATTGAAACAAAACAGCTCAGGTATTCTGACAAGCCCATTTATCGGGCAGCAATATATATACACATTTATGCCGGGGCGTTTGCCTGGGAAAACCGAGACCGGGCATGCCCGGGTGTCAAGGGCGAGTCCTGGAAAGGCGAGTCTGGACATGCCCGGGCGTCCTGGACGTGGCCTGGCAAGTCGAGGCTAGGCGTGCCCGAGCGCTCTGGGCGAGCCCTGGAAAGGCGAGAGCGGGCATGCCCGGACGCTCTGGGCGAGCCCTGGAAAGGCGAGTCTGGACATGCCCGGGCGTACTGGACGCGGCCTGGCAAGTCGAGGCTGGGCGTGCCCGTGCGCTCTGGGCGAGCCCTGGAAAGGCGAGAGCGGGCATGCCCAGGAAAGACGAGACCGGGCGTGCCCGGGAGGTTCGGGCGTGCCCGGGAACAGCGAGTCCGGGCATGCCCAGGAGAGGCGCGTCTGGGACCGTCCGGACGAGCCCGGCATGGCGATCGCGCCCTGGCCGCGTCCTGGCAGGTGCAAGGCGATTGTGTACATTCAGCGGGAACCGCTACAATTGAACCAATACCCATTAGAGTATCAATTATCCCATCTCCTTTATTTCTAAATTGATGCCCCACACCCCGTTGTCTCTTTGGTTTATAGTATTGTTACATATTTATGTGAATGTATGTGAATTACCATTCAGGTCTTTGCTTATCCATGTGTAGTAGATTAAGGGTTGTTGTGGTTGGAGGGTCAGGAGCCCTTCTGAAAAAGTGTCCGGAAACGGAAGTGACCGGAAACGGAAGAGAAAAAGACACGAGGAAAAAAAGCGACGAGTATTCTTCTTCCTCGCCCCGCTCCGACGAAAGGTGGGATCGACCTTGCGCCGAGTGGAAAAGCGGCGTTCCGAAGCCCGTCTGGCGAGAGGAGTTACCGGGACGTGTACCTACCCGGTGGAGACGTCAAGTTGACGTGGGGCCGTGCATCGACCCCGCGTCTGGCACCGTTCGCGGCACCGTCTAAAAAGACGCGTACGGGTCGCACGTTGGGGCCTAACACGCGTTGCAAGCGGCGTGGGGTTTGGGCTTGCTTTACCGTACCCGCTTCGCATGGCCACGAGGGGCTGCAGCCGTGGGGCCTGGTACGATACCTGCCCGGTGGAAACACGTCCACCCGGGGTTCGTTCAACCGCCCGAGTGCGGCGACGCCGACCATCATCTTGGTCAGGAGGGGCCCAGAGACATTGTGAGGGGCAGAGACCAAAAGGGGGTCGTGAGTACAAAAGGGGACACACATATATAAGATGGCCATCTTAAACCTCTAGGGGATTGATTGATTGTTGAGTGTGAAATGTGGATGGTGGATTGCCCGGGGAATAGACCCTTGATTGTATCATTAAAATTGTTTGGTATCATTACCCTTGAAATATATCATTGAACATCAGTTTTCTCTTGGGTGGAATTCATAGGGATTGTGTTGCGAAAGCGCATATATACTACTACTTTCTGGCGAAGTTCCTCTCACGGTCCGGGGGTCACCGAGACCAGGTAGTCACCGAGGGGACCACGTAACAGAATTGGGGGCTCGTCCAAATTACGATTTGCGGATTCGCAATTGGGTCTACGTCCGGGATCTAAAAGTGTATTTGTATAAAATAATAAAATAATATTTTTATTAATTAAAATTTATTAATTAAGTATTAATTGGTAAATTTTTGGGGAAATTGGGGTAAAGTCTTGGGTGAAGGTTAACAGGTGTTAACGATAGTCACCATGGCGTTTGTGGCACAGAACTTTGCGGTAACACCGAGTGAGGCACAGTTCCGAGCGTTACTAAAGTTGGACCTCTTGAAATTGGCCAAACATTTTAACTTGGAGGTCCGAACTAATTTGAGGAAGGCAGAGTTGCAGGCCACGGTGATACAATCTATGGTGGGATTAGGAACATGGGACGAGTTAGCCTGGGAGTGGCTACCCGAAGAACCAGAAGATGTTGAGCTCCGGAAACTGGAGTTGCAATTATGGAGCCAGGAACGGATTAAAGAAGAAGAAAGGAAAGCAGAAAAGGAAAGAGCAGAAGAAGAAAGGAAAGCAGAAAAGGAAAGAGCAGAAGAAGAAAGGAAAGCAGAAAAGGAAAGAGCAGAAGAGGAAAGGAAAGCAGAAAAGGAAAGAGCAGAAGAAGAAAGGAAAGCAGAAAAGGAAAGAGCAGAAGAAGAAAGGAAAGCAGAAGAGAGGAGAGAAGAGAAACAAGCAGAGGAAAGGAGAGCTGCAAGGGACCTCGAAGCAGAGGAGAGAAAAGCGGAAAGGGAATTAAAGGAACGTGACATGGAGCTTCAGCAAGAAATCAAATTCAAGGAGCTGGAGTTAATGAGAGAACGGGGAGAGGCACCACCCTTGCTGACGGGGTCGACACCTAACCAGAAAACCTGGGATGTGGGCAGACATGTGAGGCTGGTTCCACCGTTCAGTGAAAAGGAAGTCGCGAAATTTTTTCCACACTTTGAGAAAGTGGCTCGACAATTAAACTGGCCGGAGGAGGCCTGGACCATACTCGTGCAAAGTGTGCTGGTGGGGAAAGCTCAAGAAATTTATTCGGCGCTACCAATGGACCAATGTGCAGATTATGAGGTACTGAAGAAGCACATCCTCAAAGCCTATGAGTTGGTTCCGGAAGCTTACAGGCAAAAATTCAGGAATGCCAGGAAGAGGGAGAGTGAGACCCATGTGGAGTTTGCCAGAGTGAAAGAAAACATGTTTGATCGGTGGTGTGAGTCAAAAGGAGTCGGGAAAGACTTCGAAACATTGCGTGACTTGATCCTGGTGGAGGAATTTCAGCAGTGTGTCCACGAGGACATCAAAGTGTACCTGCAGGAAAAGAAAGTACCAAAGTTGTGGGACGCAGCCACCATGGCAGATGATTATGCCTTAACCCACCGAATAGGGGTCCACGAACCTAACTCCTCGCCTAGATCTCCGCAGGGGAGGTGGGGAACAGCAGGTGCGGAGAACGACCATACATGGCGGCGGCCTCGAGAGGATTATGGGGACAACGCGGATACCCCACCTGTTCGAAATCAGAGGGATGCGGGCCCAAGACAAACTTATAGTTCGGGGGGCCCGAGGCAGACCACGAGTTTTTCCTCCGGGCCTACTTGCGCTTTTTGCAAGAAACCGGGACACTTGATGTCCAGTTGTTACCGCATGAAAAGGGAAGACCCAGAGCGGAGTCCGACTATTACGACTCCAAATGCAATGGCCATTGTGAGAAATCGCCATCAAAAGGGTTACCAACCATTTATTTCAGAGGGGTTTGTGTCACGGGATGGAGCCTCGACTAACCGGAGACCGGTTAGGATATTGAGGGACACAGGGGCACATCAATCGTTAATGCTTGAAGGCATTTTGCCATGGTCCGAGGAGACGGCAACGGGGGATAGTGTTCGTTTACAGGGGATCGGGGGCGGTGTTAGTGCTCCACTTCATGTCATCCATTTGGAGTCCGATTTGGTGTCAGGACCGGTCACCGTCGGTTTACAAGCCACGCTTCCTGTAGAGGGTGTCTCTGTGGTTATCGGGAATGATTTGGCCGGGGGTCAAGTTTATGGTAACCTGAGGGTTGGTAAAGAGCCCAGCAGGGAAAATAACACCACACCAGCTCGGGATGGCGACAAAAGTACCAAGTTATTTGTAGGGGGACTGAACTTCAAAACAGAGGAAGAAGTTCTGACCTCTGTCTTCAACAGATATGGGCCGCTGGTGGAAGTGCAGTTGGTAAGAGACAGGGACACGCAACAGTCAAGAGGGTTCGGCTTTGTCACGTTTGCCAGCACAAAAGACGCCAGAGAGGCAGAGAAGAATTGGAATGGCAAGGATTTGGAGGGTCGGACCATAACAGTAGGGAAGGCATTTCGTAGGCGTCGAGAGGTCTACCGGAGAGGACAACTGGGCGGTAGTTTTGGTGGTGGCCGCAATCAATATTATTATGGAGGCTCCCTGAGTTACGGCAGCTCCCGAAGGAAGGATTGTCAAAGTAGTGGCCGAGAAGGAGACCGCTATTCATGGGACTACAGGGACAGGTGGTCCCACCATAATTATTAGGGAAGTTCTGAGAAGTTGAAGCACTGAATGCGGCGGAGCCGCCGAGCCAAGATTCCTACACGGATTAACCGTGAACGCCGTTCCTAAAGGCGTCCATGTAGGGAACTTTCATGCACGGACTAACCGTGAACTCCACGTTCCTCAAGGCGCCCATGTAGAGAACTTTCCTGCACGGACTAACCGTGAACTCCACGTTCCTAAAGGCATCCATGTAGGGAATACTCGGCTTGGCCTCCCGGAAAAAGTGCTATCGAGTTGCTTAACTTTGGATCTTTGATCAACCCCTTAACCTTCATTCACAAGAAACTGACGGTCAAAGTCAGAGGGTCATGAGATGGAGTTTGGCTTGGCAGGAGTCCAACGGGAAATTGAACATGTAAAGGGCAGGGACAATGTCGTTGCTGGTGCTTAGTCCAGAGTGAGTACTCTGGGGGGGGGGGGGGGGGGGTTGTGGTGAAATTTTGGTTGCTTTATTTTTAAGTGATAACGGTGCCCGGGGGAAACTGATAATGTGGGGGGGGGTTGAGTTATCTGGTTGGTTTCTCCAAATTGGCCGGCAAAGAAAGTTTTCGCTGGGTTCAAACTTTCTTTCTTGAAGGGGGGGAGTGTTACATATTTATGTGAATGTATGTGAATTACCATTCAGGTCTTTGCTTATCCATGTGTAGTAGATTAAGGGTTGTTGTGGTTGGAGGGTCAGGAGCCCTTCTGAAAAAGTGTCCGGAAACGGAAGTGACCGGAAACGGAAGAGAAAAAGACACGAGGAAAAAAAGCGACGAGTATTCTTCTTCCTCGCCCCGCTCCGACGAAAGGTGGGATCGACCTTGCGCCGAGTGGAAAAGCGGCGTTCCGAAGCCCGTCTGGCGAGAGGAGTTACCGGGACGTGTACCTACCCGGTGGAGACGTCAAGTTGACGTGGGGCCATGCATCGACCCCGCGTCTGGCACCGTTTGCGGCACCGTCTAAAAAGACGCGTACGGGTCGCACGTTGGGGCCTAACACGCGTTGCAAGCGGCGTGGGGTTTGGGCTTGCTTTACCGTACCCGCTTCGCGTGGCCACGAGGGGCTGCAGCCGTGGGGCCTGGTACGATACCTGCCCGGTGGAAACACGTCCACCCGGGGTTCGTTCAACCGCCCGAGTGCGGCGACGCCGACCATCATCTTGGTCAGGAGGGGCCCAGAGACATTGTGAGGGGCAGAGACCAAAAGGGGGTCGTGAGTACAAAAGGGGACACACATATATAAGATGGCCATATTAAACCTCTAGGGGATTGATTGATTGTTGAGTGTGAAATGTGGATGGTGGATTGCCCGGGGAATAGACCCTTGATTGTATCATTAAAATTGTTTGGTATCATTACCCTTGAAATATATCATTGAACATCAGTTTTCTCTTGGGTGGAATTCAGAGGGATTGTGTTGCGAAAGCGCATATATACTACTACTTTCTGGCGAAGTTCCTCTCACGGTCCGGGGGTCACCGAGACCAGGTAGTCACCGAGGGGACCACGTAACAGTATCCTCTACCAAGAAACATACCTTCACCCTTATAGTATGGTGAAAGGAACATGCCTGAGCCTGTAATTATTTTATATTTTCCCAACTCGTGTTTCCTCACAATAACCATTATTTATTTATTGGAAAACTTCACGTAGGTGAAATCTGATGGATATAATTTCTTCATTAAAGGAAATCATATGATTATCTTGATCGGTTATCCTAAAATTTACTCTGTATATGGTTTTTCCTGACACAGGTAAATAGACAAGATTTTTTGGTTCCATATTGAATTTATAACCAATCGGGGTTGAGTATGCGCTGAATGAAAATATTGTATTTGTTCTTATTCCATCGTTATAAGCACCATCAATCAAATCACAATGAATTCATACCGAATTTATACCGGAGGATATTTGAATAACATTATCACTGCAAAACGTCCCGTTAGTTTCAATCTTTTTTTGAAGAGAAACCTAATAGCCTCGCGGTCCCCATGTGCGGGCCCCATGTGCTGTCTTTGTCTTTCCCTCACGGTCCCCATGTGCTGTCTTTGTCTTTCCCTCGCGGTCCCCATGTGCTGTCTTTGTCTTTCCCTCGTGGTCCCCATGTGCTGTCTTTGTCTTTCCCTCGTGGTCCCCCTGTGCTGTCTTTGTCTTTCCCTCATGGTCCGGTCCCCATGTGCTGTCTTTGTCTTTCCCTCGCGGTCCCCATGTGCTGTTTTTGTCTTTCCCTCGCGGTCCCCCTGTGCTGTCTTTGTCTTTCCCTCGCAGTCCCCATGTGCTGTCTTTGTCTTTCCCTCGTGGTCCCCATGTGCTGTCTTTGTCTTTCCCTCGTGGTCCCCCTGTGCTGTCTTTGTCTTTCCCTCATGGTCCGGTCCCCATGTGCTGTCTTTGTCTTTCCCTCGCGGTCCCCATGTGCTGTTTTTGTCTTGCCCTCGCGGTCCCCCTGTGCTGTCTTTCCCTCGCGGTCCCCATGTGCTGTCTTTGTCTTTCCCTCGTGGTCCCCCTGTGCTGTCTTTGTCTTTCCCTCGCGGTCCCCAGGTGCTGTCTTTGTCTTTCCCTCGCGGTCCCCATGTGCTGTCTTTGTCTTTCCCTCACGGTCCCCATGTGCTGTCTTTGTCTTTCCCTCGCGGTCCCCATGTGCTGTTTTTGTCTTTCCCTCACGGTCCCCATGTGCTGTCTTTGTCTTTCCCTCGCGGTCCACATGTGCTGTCTTTGTCTTTCCCTCGCGGTCCCCATGTGCTGTCTTTGTCTTTCCCTCGCGGTCCCCATGTGCTGTCTTTGTCTTTCCCTCGTGGTCCCCATGTGCTGTCTTTGTCTTTCCCTCGCGGTCCCCATGTGCTGGCTTTGTCTTTCCCTCGCGGTCCCCATGTGCTGTTTTTGTCTTTCCCTCGTGGTCCCCCTGTGCTGTCTTTCCCTCGCGGTCACCATGTGCTGTTTTTGTCTTTCCCTCACGGTCCCCCTGTGTGTGCTGTCTTTGTCTTTCCCTCGCGGTCCCCATGTGCTGTCTTTGTCTTTCCCTCGCGGTCCCCATGTGCTGTCTTTGTCTTTCCCTCGCGATCCCCATGTGCTGGCTTTGTCTTTCCCTCGCGGTCCCCATGTGCTGTCTTTGTCTTTCCCTCGCGGTCCCCATGTGCTGTTTTTGTCTTTCCCTCGCGGTCCCCATGTGCTGTCTTTGTCTTTCCCTCGCGGTCCCCATGTGCTGTATTTGTCTTTCCCTCGTGGTCCCCATGTGCTGTATTTGTCTTTCCCTCGTGGTCCCCCTGTGCTGTTTTTGTCTTTCCCTCACGGTCCCCCTGTGCGTGCTGTCTTTGTCTTTCCCTCGCGGTCCCCATGTGCTGTCTTTGTCTTTCCCTCGCGGTCCCCATGTGCTGTCTTTGTCTTTCCCTCGCGGGCCCCATGTGCTGTTTTTGTCTTTCCCTCACGGTCCCCATGTGCTGTCTTTGTCTTTCCCTCGCGGTCCCCATGTGCTGTCTTTGTCTTTCCCTCGCGGTCCCCATGTGCTGTCTTTGTCTTTCCCTCGTGGTCCCCATGTGCTGTTTTTGTCTTTCCCTCGCGGTCCCCATGTGCTGTTTTTGTCTTTCCCTCGCGGTCCCCCTGTGCGTGCTGTCTTTGTCTTTCCCTCACGGCCCCCATGTGCTGTCTTTGTCTTTCCCTCGTGGTCCCCATGTGCTGATTTTGTCTTTCCCTCGCGGTCCCCATGTGCTGTTTTTGTCTTTCCCTCACGGTCCCCCTGTGCGTGCTGTCTTTGTCTTTCCCTCGCGGTCCCCATGTGCTGTCTTTGTCTTTCCCTCGCGGTCCCCATGTGCTGTTTTTGTCTTTCCCTCGCGGTCCCCCTGTGCTGTCTTTCCCTCGCGGTCCCCATGTGCTGTTTTTGTCTTTCCCTCACGGTCCCCCTGTGCTGTCTTTCCCTCGCGGTCCCCATGTGCTGTCTTTGTCTTTCCCTCGTGGTCCCCCTGTGCTGTCTTTGTCTTTCCCTCGCGGTCCCCATGTGCTGTTTTTATCTTTCTCTCATGGTCCCCATGTGTTGTTTTTGTCTTTCCCTCATGGTCCCCATGTGCTGTTTTTGTCTTTCCCTCGCGGTCCCCATGTGCTGTCTTTGTCTTTCCCTCATGGTCCCCCTGTGCTGTCTTTGTCTTTCCCTCACGGTCCCCATGTGCTGTTTTTGTCTTTCCCTCGCGGTCCCCCTGTGCTGTCTTTCCCTCGCGTTCCCCATGTGCTGTTTTTGTCTTTCCCTCACGGTCCCCCTGTGCTGTCTTTCCCTCGCGGTCCCCATGTGCTGTCTTTGTCTTTCCCTCATGGTCCCCCTGTGCTGTCTTTCCCTCGTGGTCCCCATGTGCTGTCTTTGTCTTTCCCTCGCGGTCCCCATGTGTTGTTTTTGTCTTTCCCTCGCGGTCCCCATGTGCTGTCTTTGTCTTTCCCTCACGGTCCCCCTGTGCTCTCTTTCCCTCGCGGTCCCCATGTGCTGTCTTTGTCTTTCCCTCACGGTCCCCCTGTGCTGTCTTTCCCTCGTGGTCCCCATGTGCTGTCTTTGGCTTTCCCTCGTGGTCCCCCTGTGCTGTCTTTGTCTTTCCCTCACGGTCCCCCTGTGCTGTCTTTCCCTCGTGGTCCCCCTGTGCTGTCTTTCCCTCACGGTCCCCCTGTGCTGTCTTTCCCTCACGGTCCCCCTGTGCTGTCTTTCCCTCGTGGTCCCCATGTGCTGTCTTTGTCTTTCCCTCACGGTCCCCCTGTGCTGTCTTTCCCTCACGGTCCCCCTGTGCTGTCTTTGTCTTTCCCTCGTGGTCCCCCTCTGCTGTCTTTCCCTTGCGGTTGTCAGCTCTTTCACGAGCCTCGATTCAGTGTAGAAAAAAAAAAAAAAAAAAAAGCTCTCTGAATGAATTTTCAATTGTGAAATCAACTTTATAATTATTTTTAAGTTTAAGAGTTGATTTTGAAGTGTGTTTTTGAATATCTATTACAATATTTTTTGGTTCATCACCTTGTTCTTTCATAAGGCGAGAAATTTCAGAACATATTTGAAAAATCTCGTATGCTCCGGTGAAACTGTTATAGTTTTGTATCTACTTCCTGAATCATAACTAAACTTGTTATTTTTCTCTGTGATATTAAAAAGGGTATTGTAAGTCTCCATTGACAACAAAGAAGCCTCATATTCTTTTGTGGGGTCAAGTTGTAGTGGGTAAGGGAATGAAGCTGTGTAATCACTCGTTGTGAAATTAAAACCAAGAATTGTGCTTCTCATCTTATTTAATATCTAATAAAATATCTTTGTATTGACATTTATTTATTATTTTCATAGACATCAACTGATCTAAAATGGCGGATGCTTCATTAAAACAGTTGTTGTTCGCAGCCTTCTTACTACCTAACAACAATAATAGCCTATTAACTAATTGTGATGGGTCATTTGGAAGAAAGCGAACACCCGAACCCGAGGCTAAACCAAGCTTGCTTAAAGCATCAATAATATGTTTTTCCTTCTCATTCTTCTTACTTTTACCAGAAACAGAAACTCCAAAATCAAGTGAGTTTAGTAAATCAATATATACCCTATCATCTTCATTTTTCATATTCAATGGTTCATTGAAATATGTTGAATCACCCCTCATACTTGTTGCTTGTTTTCCATCTTTTGTTGGAAGAAACATTAATCTAGGGGTTAATTTAACATTTGGTTGAGCAGAGCTTAAGAACATCAATTTATCATGAAATATCAATACCTTTTCTTTCACAAGATAGGACTGTGCTGGTTCTTCTGTTGGAATGAGACCTGCTCTGGTTTTTGAATCCACCGAATATTCATTGTTTTGAAGAGCTTCCACAATATAATTGGGAGGTTGATTTACCTCCTCAAGTTGCTGAAATAATCCTTCATCATCATATTCTAATTCTCCTATATCTCCAAGTTCTTGCTCCGTCATTTGACTAAAATCTTTGAGCATTTGAAGTTTTTTTGGAGCATATTCTATCGCAGGAACTGCAGACGAAATGCTTTACAACTTTTGAAACTAACTCCTGATGTTCCTTAAATCTTCTTGCTCTTTCTTGTGCATTCATTTCCTGTATTTATTTATTGAAAAATATCATTTAGTATCTCATCTTGTTTCACAACAATATATTAATATTTTCCTATCGTGTGTTTCATGTGAGCCTCAAATTCTTTTTTTACTACATAACGTTGAACAATTGTCTCTCCAAAAATTATTTACATCTATTCAATTTAACTTGAATAAATAAAAGTATTGGCATTGTTTCTTATTGAGCGACGAGAGAGTTGAAAATATGATTGACTGAGATAAATACAATTACAAGAAGAACGTCTCCCTCTTGTATGGTAGCTATCCATAACCGTTTGGTTTCTCTCATTTACACAATCATCAAAGATGACGAAGTTCTTTTTTGATTTATCTAAATCTTGGGGTGAAGGTATATCATCCGTATTATCACTGAGAATACAAGTTATGGGTTTTGGTTTCGGTTTTGATTTCTGTGTATCACAAAATAGTTGTATTATATCTTCAATATTATAATCATTTAGTTTTTTTTGAAGTTTAAATAAACCGATTATATCTTCTTTTCAAAGGCCCGCATTAAAACCCTGTGAGAGTAGTTGATACTCGGGTTGAAAACTTGACTTTGTGAAAATTATTAAATTATCATAATCTAAAAAGTTGGGTGTAAGGAGCATCTTTAAAAGCAAACAGGTTTTTCCACATCCGCTTGAACCAACTATTAGACATCTTAATGAATTTGGGAGATTTTTATGGTTGTTAAATTTTACCTTGATTTCCCAAACGGGTAAAAAATCATTCATTTATATATTTGTAAAACAAGTCATCTAATTTTTTATGAGCTTTTTTAGAAACTCTATATTTTATCCTGAGTTCAGGTTTAATTTCAAGATAATCCATTATTTTATTTATATAGTGTTACGTGGTCCCCTCGGTGACTACCTGGTCTCGGTGACCCCCGGACCGTGAGAGGAACTTTACCAGAAAGTAGTATTATATATGCGCTTTCGCAACGCAACCCCTATGAATTCCACCCAAGAGAAAACTGATGTTCAATGATATATTTCAAGGGTAATGATACCATACAATTTCAATGATACAATCAAGGATATATTCCCCGAGCAATCCACCATCCACAATTCACACTCAACAATCAATCAATCCCCTAGATGATTAAGATGGCCATCTTACATACGTGTGTCCCCTTTTGTACTCACGACCCCCTTTGGTCTCTGTCCCTCACAATGTCTCTGGGCCCCTCCTGACCAAGATGATGGTCTGCTTCGCCGCTCTCGGGCGGTTGAACGAACCCCGGGTGGACGTTTTCCCACCGGGCATGTATCGTACCGGGAACCAAGGTTGCAGCTCCCTCTTGGCCACGCGAAGCGGGTACTGTACAGCAAGCAAAAGCCACACGCCGTTTGCAACGCGGGTTAGGCCCCAACGTGCGACCCGTACGCGTCTTTGTAGACGGTGCCGCGAACGGTGCCAGACGCTGGGTCGGTGCACGGCCACACGGTAGCTTGACGTGTCCACCGGGCAGGTATCCGTCCCGGTAACTCCTCTCGCCAGACGGGCTCGGGAACGCCGCTTTTCCACACGGCTCAATATCGGTCCCACCTCTCGTCGGAGCGGGGCGAGGAAGAAGACTCCTCGTCGCTTCTCTCCCTCGTGTCTTTCTTCTTCCGTTTCCGGTCTCTTTTTCCAGAAGGGCTCCTGACCCTCCAACCACAACAACCCTTAATCGACTACACATTGATAAGCAAAGACCTGAATAGGAATTCACATACATTCCCATAAATATGTAACACTCCCCCACTTCAAGAAAGAAAGTTTGAACCCAGCGAAAACTTTCTTTGCCGACCAACTTGGATAAACCAACCAGATAACTCAACCCCCCCCACATTATCAGTTCCCCCCGGGCACAGTTATCACTTAAAAATAAAGCAACCAAAATTTCACCACAACCCCCCCAGATTAACTCACTCTGGACTAAGCACCAGCAACGACATTGTCCCTGCCCTTTACATGTTCAATTTCCCGTTGGACTCCTGCCAAGCCAAACTCCATCTCATGACCCTCTGACTTTGACTGTCAGTTTCTTGTGAATGAAGGTTAAGGGGTTGATCAAAGATCCAAAGTTAAGCAACTCGATAGCACTTTTTCCGGGAGGCCAAGCCGAGTATTCACTACATGGATGCCTTTAGGAACGTGGAGTTCACGGTTAGTCCGTGCAGGAAAGTTCTCTACATGGGCGCCTTGAGGAACGTGGAGTTCACGGTTAGTCCGTGCATGAAAGTTCACTACATGGACGCCTTTAGGAACGGCGTTCACGGTTAATCCGTGTAGGAATCTTGGCTCGGCGGCTCCGCCGCATTCAGTGCTTCAACTTCTCAGAACTTCCCTAATAATTATGGTGGGACCGCTTGTCCCTGTAGTCCCATGAATAGCGGTCTCCTTCTCGGCCACTACCTTGACAATCCTTCCTTCGGGAGCTGCCGTAACTCAGGGAGCCTCCATAATAATATTGATTGCGGCCACCACCAAAACTACCGCCCAGTTGTCCTCTCCTGTAGACCTCTCAACGCCTACGAAATGCCTTCCCTACTGTTATGGTCCGACCCTCCAAATCCTTGCCATTCCAATTCTTCTCTGCCTCTCTGGCGTCTTTTGTGCTTGCAAACGTGACAAAGCCGAACCCTCTTGACTGTTGCGTTTCCCTGTCTCTTACCAACCGCACTTCCACCAGCGGCCCATATCTGTTGAAGACAGAGGTCAGAATTTCTTCCTCTGTTTTGAAGTTCAGTCCCCCTACAAATAACTTGGTACTTTTGTCGCCATCCCGAGCTGGTGTGGTGTTATTTTCCCTGCTGGGCTCTTTACCAACCCTCAGGTTACCATAAACTTGACCCCCGGCCAAATCATTCCCGATAACCACAGATACACCCTCTACAGGAAGCGTGGCTTGTAAACCGACGGTGACCGGTCCTGACACCAAATCGGACTCCAAATGGATGACATGAAGTGGAGCACTAACACCGCCCCCGATCCCCTGTAAATGAACACTATCCCCCGTTGCCGTCTCCTCGGACCATGGCAAAATGCCTTCAAGCATTAAAGATTGATGTGCTCCTGTGTCCCTCAATATCCTAACCGGTCTCCGGTTAGTCGAGGCTCCATCCAGTGACACAAACCCCTCTGAAATAAATGGTTGGTAACCCTTTTGATGGCGATTTCTCACAATGGCCATTGCATTTGGAGTCGTAATAGTCGGACTCCGCTCTGGGTCTTCCCTTTTCATGCGGTAACAACTGGACATCAAGTGTCCAGGTTTCTTGCAAAAAGCGCAAGTAGGCCCGGAGGAAAAACTCGTGGTCTGCCTCGGGCCCCCCGAAATATAAGTTTGTCTTGGGCCCGCATCCCTCTGATTTCGAACAGGTGGGGTATCCGCGTTGTCCCCATAATCCTCCCGAGGCCGCCGCCATGTGTTGTCGTTCTCCGCACCTGCTGTTCCCCACCTCCCCTGCGGAGATCTAGGTGAGGAGTTAGGTTCGTGGACCCCTATTCGGTGGGTTAAGGCATAATCATCTGCCATGGTGGCTGCGTCCCACAACTTTGGTACTTTCTTTTCCTGCAGGTACACTTTGATGTCCTCGTGGACACACTGCTGAAACTCCTCCACCAGGATCAAGTCCCGCAATGTTTCGAAGTCTTTCCCGACTCCTTTTGACTCACACCACCGATCAAACATGTTTTCTTTCACTCTGGCAAACTCCACATGGGTCTCACTCTCCCTCTTCCTGGCATTCCTGAATTTTTGCCTGTAAGCTTCCGGAACCAACTCATAGGCTTTGAGGATGTGCTTCTTCAGTACCTCATAATCTGCACATTGGTCCATTGGTCGCGCCGAATAAATCTCTTGAGCTTTTCCCACCAGCACACTTTGCACTAGTATGGTCCAGGCCTCCTCCGGCCAGTTTAATTGTCGAGCCACTTTCTCAAAGTGTGGAAAAAATTTCGCGACTTCCTTTTCACTGAACGGTGGAACCAGCCTCACATGTCTGCCCACATCCCAGGTTTTCTGGTTAGGTGTCGACCCCGTCAGCAAGGGTGGTGCCTCTCCCCGTTCTCTCATTAACTCCAGCTCCTTGAATTTAATTTCTTGCTGAAGCTCCATGTCACGTTCCTTTAATTTCCTTTCCGCTTTTCTCTCCTCTGCTTCGAGGTCCCTTGCAGCTCTCCTCTCCTCTGCTTTTCTCCCTTCTAACCTTTCCTGGAGTTCTCGTTCCACTCTCCTTTCCTCTGCTTGTTTCTCTTCTCTCCTCTCTTCTGCTTTCCTTTCCTCTTCTGATCTTTCCTTTTCTGCTTTCCTTTCTTCTTCTGCTCTTTCCTTTTCTGCTTTCCTTTCTTCTTCTGCTCTTTCCTTTTCTGCTTTCCTTTCTTCTTCTTTTAACCTTTCCTGGAGTTCTCGTTCCACTCTCCTTTCCTCTGCTTGTTTCTCTTCTCTCCTCTCTTCTGCTTTCCTTTCTTCTTCTTTTAACCTTTCCTGGAGTTCTCGTTCCACTCTCCTTTCCTCTGCTTGTTTCTCTTCTCTCCTCTCTTCTGCTTTCCTTTCTTCTTCTTTGATCCGTTCCTGGCTCCGTAATTGCAACTCCAGTTTCCGGAGCTCAACGTCTTCTGGTTCTTCGGGTAGCCACTCCCAGGCTAACTCGTCCCATGTTCCTAATCCCACCATAGATTGTATCACCGTGGCCTGCAACTCTGCCTTCCTCAAATTAGTTCGGACCTCCAAGTTAAAATGTTTGGCCAATTTCAAGAGGTCCGACTTTAGTAACGCTCGGAACTGTGCCTCACTCGGGGTTACCGCAAAGTTCTGTGCCACAAACGCCATGGTGCCTATCGTTAACACCTGTTAACCTTCACCCAATACTTTACCCCCAATTTCCCCAAAAATTTACCAATTAATACTTAATTAATAAATTTTAATTAATAAAAATATTATTTTATTATTTTATACAATTTTAGATCCCGGACGAGCCCCCAATTCTGTTACGTGGTCCCCTCGGTGACTACCTGGTCTCGGTGACCCCCGGACCGTGAGGGGAACTTTGCCAGAAAGTCGTATTATATATGCGCTTTCGCAACGCAATCCCTATGAATTCCACCCAAGAGAAAACTGATGTTCAATGATATATTTCAAGGGTAATGATACCATACAATTTCAATGATACAATCAAGGATATATTCCCCGAGCAATCCACCATCCACAATTCACACTCAACAATCAATCAATCCCCTAGATGATTAAGATGGCCATCTTACATACGTGTGTCCCCTTTTGTACTCACGACCCCCTTTGGTCTCTGTCCCTCACAATGTCTCTGGGCCCCTCCTGACCAAGATGATGGTCTGCTTCGCCGCTCTCTGGCGGTTGAACGAACCCCGGGTGGACGTTTTCCCACCGGGCATGTATCGTACCGGGAACCAAGGTTGCAGCTCCCTCTTGGCCACGCGAAGCGGGTACTGTACAGCAGGCAAAAGCCACACGCCGTTTGCAACGCGGGTTAGGCCCCAACGTGCGACCCGTACGCGTCTTTGTAGACGGTGCCGCGAACGGTGCCAGACGCTGGGTCGGTGCACGGCCACACGGTAGCTTGACGTGTCCACCGGGCAGGTATCCGTCCCGGTAACTCCTCTCGCCAGACGGGCTCGGGAACGCCGCTTTTCCACACGGCTCAATATCGGTCCCACCTCTCGTCGGAGCGGGGCGAGGAAGAAGACTCCTCGTCGCTTCTCTCCCTCGTGTCTTTCTTCTTCCGTTTCCGGTCTCTTTTTCCAGAAGGGCTCCTGACCCTCCAACCACAACAACCCTTAATCGACTACACATTGATAAGCAAAGACCTGAATAGGAATTCACATACATTCCCATAAATATGTAACAATAGTATCTTGTATTAACATTTCCATTAAAAAATATTTTGAATAATAAATATCATCTTATTGATATCATCATCAAAAATCATCAAAAATCATCATCATCAAAAATATCATCTTATTTTTGAATAAAATCTCTCTTATTAATCTTGTAAAGTAATTCATTTTTGGTTCTAATTTAAAAGAGTTATATATATATTTTATATATTTTATCATCATTAATTAAAAGATAATCACAGAATAAACATTGTTTATGGGCTTTTGACTCTGTATTTAATCCCACTCTATCACAAGCCGGACAATTCTCTAATTTATCATATGGAGAATCAGGGAATTTAAGAGGCTCAATATCTGGTATGTCGTTTGGATTTATCATATTTATCGAGTAAAAGATTACTTAAACTAAAAATCATCTTCACCATAATCGGTGCTTTCATAATCAATTACAAAATTAGAATATGAAAAGAAGATTAATTTGAGAAAACCCAAGCTCAAAGTTGGTGATATTGTAAGAATATACAGATGGAAAAGTCATTTTGAGAAAGGTACACGTTGGTTCAGAAAGGTACAGAAAGGTACAAAGTCAAAATACAAAGAGATGGACTAATGAACTTTTTAAAATCGTTGATGTAATGGGTACCGTCCCTTTGACATACAAATTATATGATTTGAATGGGGAAGAAATCTTGGGTTCATTTTATTCACAAGAATTACAAAAGACACAAATAAGCAGATTTGAAAGCAATGGGCTGGCGCTTCACAATCCTCCACATATGGACACTTGAGGGTGCATTAAAAATAATAAATAAATAATAAAATGTAATGGGGATACGTTCTTGAGATCTCTGAACCCCAAACACAGAATCCCTCAACTTTTCAGTTGGGGCTTTACTTTTGTGTGTGTGCAATGGTGATACGATCTTGAGATCTGTGAACCCCAAACACAGAATCCCTCAACTTTTCAGTTGGGGATTAACTTCTGCACACAATTTTGTTTGTTGGTGTGTGTTTGAGTGAGTCATAATAATATACGAACCCTAACCCAACCCCAACCCTGTGTATAGAAGGTGGTGTATACTTTGGTTTTTGTTTAGTGTGAGAAAAACTGAACCCTTAACCCCCACATTAAAACACCAAATTTGTAAGTCTAAACAACTGTATCCATTACATCAACCATATAAAAAGTTCTTAACTCCATCTCTTTGTATAACCTTCCAATTCTATTCATCTTTTTCCAACTTTTACAAACAATTCAATGATAAAGATTTTTAAACAATTCAATCTTTTTTGTTTCCTCTTCTTTCCAATTCTGTCTTGCAAGGCTTTCAAGTTTGAAGAAGTAGAAATGGGAAGAAAGAATTTTCCAGCATTTTCTTCCCCGAACTTTCTTGATATTGCTAAAATAAATTTTAAAATATATATATACAGTGGTACCTCGGCTTACGAGTGCCCCAACGTACGAGTTTTTCGGGATACGAGCCGTCGCTCGGGCGGTTTGTTGCTTTGGGATACGAGCCGAGATCCGATGTACGAGCTCAAAAAATTTATTTTTTTGAATTTTCCGGTTGTGGCTTCCGGTTCCGGTCACGTGGTTATCTTGCCGTGAAAGCATCTCTGCTTGGATATAAAACACGCAATCGTCGAAATACATTAGCGAGGAATCTCCTTGCTCCAGCCGGTGACGTCATCGGCGGGGATCCCCGCCTCCAGAGTGGCTGGTCACGTGACCGCCAAAGCGTGTCGCGCGTGCGGGTATAATGAGCTACACCTGTGGATCACGTGACCACGGAAGCACGCCTCGCTTGAGAGGCATGGCTTTCGGTTTGCGTTTTGCTTTATAAGGCGCGATAAATGGGCTTTTGAGTGTTAGCGGTTCATGGCGTTGACGGTTCATGACGGTTCATGGCGTTGACGGTCAAAAACCCATTACATCAATTTTACCAGGCACTGTACAGTAAGTACAGTGGACACCAAATGCACGGTGGAAGGCTAGAAGTAGAAGATCGTCCAAGACAAGTGAGAATAAGCCATACTTTGGAGATGACGTCATTCGCTGGTCCGATAACCAAAGATGTGGTATAAAAAACCAGGTGAGCTAACAATGCAGCAATGAAGGAATTCGGCCAAGGCACCGGCACACAACGACCTACCTACATCGAAAGACTCAATGCCAATGGTGACAGAAGCCAAGACGGCCGGCTTAAACACCGCCGAAAGACCACGGTGTACCAACTTACGATGCAGAACATCTTGCACTTAATATGATGACAACAGGTGCCATCCTCTGACGTACCATTACAGGTACAGGTACAGTACACGTGAGCACAGAGCAAAAGTTCACTGAAACCGAGATTAAGAAAAAAGAAAAAACACCTCGTGGTCCGTGCTCGATATCCGAGTTTCAATCTTTTCAAACACATGATGCTCTCGGTCACGGTATCTCCTGCGAGCTGCTTCTCCTTCAACCACACAAACAACAACTTCTCCATATCTTCATGGATAGAGGTCCAGTTTATTTCTTTACATTCTCTTGTATTATGTACAGTATATACGAGGTCGTGCTTGTTTATACATTATTTGTTATTTATAAAGTACATTTTTGTTATTTAAAAGCACCTAACAAAAAAAATTGGTGTTTTTTTTTTGAGGCTGGAACGGATTAATAGCATTTCAATGCATTTGAATGGGAAAATTTGCTTTGACTTACGAGCGATTTGGCTTACGAGCTCCGTCACGGAACGGATTAAACTCGTAAGCCGAGGTACCACTGTATATTACTTATCTAATATTGAATTAAATAACATATATAATTTAATTGATTTTTAATCAACTGAACTTACCTTAAATCAGACGTCATCATACAAAGAACATTGTTCATTGCTTTAGAATCCAAAGAGCCTCCAAGGTAAAACTCTTTCGTTGGATTATCAAAGTAGAACTCGTTCTCTGGGTCTTGGTTATTCAAAGTGTCTTCAAACAAATCAATAACTTCATTCCAAGTTGTGTTGAAAGCAGTACTTTCATTTTGTATCTCAGATACAATTTCCGGTGAGAGAAAATAACAATGTATTAATTTAAAACAAGTTTAGTATATGGATAAATCAAGCTCTGTGAATATTAAAAGAAACTTTGCTAACTCTTGCAGGAGTCTCAATCTATTTTTTTTTTAAAGAATTTTTTTAAAATAATTAAATATTTAAAAACAAATTGAATAATTAAATAAATAAATAAATAAACAAACAAACAAATAAAGAAACAAACAAACAAACACCTCCATTAATAAGAGGTTCGAGTCCAGTTCATCAATCTGAAGGTTTAGTTCCACACAGGTAGTAGGACCACAAGGTAGGCCACAATCATCCCACTCAAGCTAGGGGCAGTAGTCCATTCTCGAGAGAAGCAGGAATTCTGTTTTTAAAAAGCCTGTGTGGTCGGTGCCTTTTATAAGAATGGTTGGTGCGTGTCATTTCCTGTGGAAATTGCCCTGGAAATTCCCAGGGCAAGCCTGGGCATGATGCAATGCAATGCAATGCCTTAACTGGAAATGATGCAATGTTAGCTCAAGATGGTGATTGTTCTTTTGAGAGAATTAAATTATTGTCTAAAAATGAAACATAAACAAATATTCGTCGGGTCTCTGTATGAGTATAATGAAAAATGGGGAGAGTTAATAAGTTAAATGCAGGTGTGAGTTAATCGCCCCATTGACTTCAATGTTAAATTAAATGTGTCCCAGGCCCCCCATTTCCCCCCTACTGGCACCTCTGACCTTAGACTGCTTGACCCCATAATCCAATCCCTTTATCTTTACATCATTATACATACTTGCACAAAGTTTAACTTCAGCTGTTCTTAAGTTATCGTGCTAACGAAAACCTATAACGGATGAACGTACAAATGGATGGCAACCCGAAAACAAAATACCTCCAGGGATGAAAAATGATGATTAGTTACCGTAAAACTCTAAACCCAAGCTTCATGGTGAAAGTCTCTCTTGGAATGGTGTAGCAGGTGGCAGGAGAAATGACAATTGATTTATCTGCCGTGAAAAATAAAAAGATGCTGCCATTTCTGGCCTAAACCCTTTGCCGAAGCAAATGAGTGCTGCCCTCTCTTTTTCTTCAACAAAGGGTGATTGATGCCTGAAACGTCAGAACCCTTTTGTCTTTCACAGTGGATAAAACATTCCAACATTTCAACAGCAGAATCGAGGAGAAAGGCATTTTTATCAAAGTACAACATTTGAAGTGAAGCATGGGTGACAATCACTCCAAGTTAGGGTTGCATCCCAGGCAAGTTCTCAGTGAAGTTCACTAATTGAATCTAACATTTATGAAAACTTCCATTTTTATCTCTGAAGTTTAACATTGTATTATGATCAAAATTTAGAACTTTTTTCATGTAATTGCAGTTATTAATTTATTTGCGACAAGTGTCTTTTCAAAACAACATGGGAAATGTGTTGAGTTTTGATGAAAATGGAGATCCACCTCCAATTTACGAGCTTCTCAATTGGCAAATGAATCGTGAAAAAGAAATTGAGACTTTTGTTGTTGGAATTTATGAATCAAATTCAGTCAAGGAAGAAAAAATGCACATCCAGAAAGACAAGATTAAATGGAAAGGTGGAGAAAATAAAGTAAGTGTTTTATTATTTTTTAAAAATGATTTCCTGACTTTTAACTGAATTGGGGGGAGGACAGGGGGGGCTATTCAGGAACGTTCTGATTTGAACCTTTGTCGCATGATGCAGAGAACGCAGTTTCATATCACACAGACCATGTGTATTTGCCCAATTCTCCTGATGCCCTGAAAAAGTACACCTCTTGTAATATCTTTGTTCTAAATGTAATAGATGTAAACATCCTCAACAGAACCTTTTACATTTACATCTACCACGATGATTATTTATTTTATGTGTGTGTCTCTGTGTAGGGGGCAGAAGGGGTGGTGGGTGAGGCTTCACTCCATCAAACTATAGTTCCATCCAGCAGCTCAAACCCTGGAAAAGCGTTAAAAATACAGTAAAACCCCGACATTCGTGGGGGATATGTTCTTGAAAACTGCCGCGAATCTCAAATACGCGAATTTCAGGGAATTGTTTCAATGGGAACTGGAACGGCACTCAGTAGAGAGCACACCTCCGTCAGGCTGAACAGTTTATGTTTTGTTTTCCACTGGTAGGTTAGATCTGGATTTGGATCTGAAACAAAATTCAATGAGCTTTTTCTCGTTGCCTAACCAACTCGTCTACCAATTTTCAGCCTAATCCATCCATAAGTTTTTGAGATGTCATGCTATATATCGTTTTTAGCCCTGTCACTCGATTGGTGAAGAATCACTTTTAAAATTCTCGGATGTTCTCTGACACCATTTTCTTGGGCACAAACGTCTAATTATTTCGTCCTCGTCACACACCGAACCTCTCCACCAAATTTCATCCGAATCCGTCCACAACTGTTTGAGATATCCTGTTCACAAACCGACAAACAGGGGTGAAAACAAAACCTTCGTCCACCTTTGGTGGTGGAGGTAATAAAAGCACTTTCTTCCATGATATTTAATGTAACTGATGCATAATAACGATGATGATAATCCATTGGTTTGGGAGATTAAATCAATCACAATATTTCAGATTCCTGAGTCTGTGTGCAGCAAACCGTGCCCGCCAGGAACTCGGAAAGTTGCAATAAAAGGGGAACCAATTTGCTGCTTTCATTGCATGCCCTGCATGGCAAGAACCTTCTCCAACATTACAGGTTTGGAACTTCAATCAAATGGAGAATGTATAATATTTTGCATGATTGTACAAGTTCGAGCATAATGAATTTGACTGCATCCTGTAACATTTCTTTTCTAAAAGACTCCTATGAATGCCAGAGGTGTGCACCAGAGATGTGGTCATCTGAGAGGAGCAGTATGTGTGTCCCAATGCCAAAGGAGTTCCTCGCTTTTTCCGACCCCTTGGTGATCACGTTGCTCTCTTTAATGCTCCTTGGGTTGGTGAATATTCTTGCTGTGGCTCTTATTTTGTATTTGTACAGAAAACGCCACAATGTTGAAAACTCAAACCCACAAATCAGTGGATTGTTGTTACTGTCACTCTGGGGGTGCATTGTCGGTAACCTGTTGTACGTGGGACCTCCATCGGACTTGATCTGCAAACTCAGAGACACCACAAACATTGTGTTCCTTACACTTACTGTTGGGTCTGTGATCACTGTGACTTTGCAAATGTTTGAAGGTAAATGGTAAAACCTTTGATGCCATTTTCACAAGATAATTTAATCCTTCATTTCCTTTTGGTTCACAAGAACATTCATGATTATCAAATGCTGTTCAAACCTTTCTCAAGCTCGTTTTCTCTCTGCAACAACTAACATCTATTTGACTTTTCTGTTTCATCTTAAATTGCTTTAAAGTTCCTGGAAGAACATGCAGACATCACTTGCAGAACAAATTCTTACATGGTTGCAAATATAGTCCTGTCCTGTCATTCGCTCCCAGGTGGGGTCAAAACCCAAATCCTTTTTATTATGTGCAGATTTTGAATGTCACTGAACACCTGAACAAGGGGACCAAAGGGTCAACAGAAACACAGTGGACTGGTCATCTAGAATCAGTGAAATGGGACAAAATATGCAGGTGCAGCACAAAATGAGGAAAGGAGTCGCAGATGAAAGGTGGATGGAGTTCCAGGTGGTAGAGTGATGTTCAGCTGGTGAAAAACATTGCAGAGCCACACACTTGCCTGCGGTGAGCAAGAAGGAAACAAAGTCAGGCTTCTGTCGTAATATACTGTACGAATGTCAAGGAAAGGCTTTGATTGATTGATCTAAAGGGAGGAAATACGTGGACCAGTTCCAGTAATCCACAATGCAGAATTGTCTGGATTACAGCCTTGAACACCAAGGTGAACTGAGGATGACAGAGGAAGAACTTGACCAGGTTGAGAGAACTTGATACTACAGCCAGACTTGAGACATGATCTGCCTGAGACAAATTCAAATTGATGGTATTGAAGATCCAGGAAATGCAGACCTGTTACCGACGCACAGATGAATCTGATTAAATGCATCCATACATGAATGGGAATCTGTGTACTCTTAGTGATTTCATCTCAATCAAATGTGCCTGTCAAATCTTTCTTTAATTGTAGACAACTGCATCAAATGTGGAAGTATGATTTCTGTAATTCCCTCCCATCCCCTCACGTTTGAGAGGCTGATGGAGGATCTCCAACGAAAGTTAGAGTGTTCGTGTCATGTGAGATGAAAAAGTTTTGACAGTCTGAAGATTTTTTGAGAGAAATGGAAGAAAAGTATTATAAAAGATTGGTAGATGTTGAAAGGCAAACGATGAACAACATATCTTTAAAAAAAAAATCTTAAAAAATCTCTGTAAAAAAATTTCCCCACAGTTTCAAAAGGTTAGAGTCCAATACGTAACATATCCGAACTACCTAATAAAAACCACCTGCTGAAGGGAAAATTGAAAAGAACAATTGATTTAACCCTGTCTGTAATTTTCATGAACGTGTTTTTCCTTTTGTTTAATTTTCAGATGAATCATCAGTTTTCATTTCAAACAGCATTATCTCCAAATGTATTGGTCTGCTTCTTACATTTCCACAATTAGCATTTTGTATAATCTGGATAACTGTGGGGAAACCTCACACAACGTTCAATGTTACTGCCCATGTGGGCGTCATCATTTTGGAGTGTGGTGGGCCTTCACCTTTGTGGGTTGTTTCTGCATTGGCCTACCTGGGATTATTAACGATTATTAGCTACGTTTTTGCTATGAAAGCACAAAAGATTCCGACACAGTCAAGTGAAGCGAGGTTCATTTGTTTTGGCATCTTGTTTTCAATGCTGGTGTTTCTTGCATTTGTTCCTGCGTACAGCAGCACGCAAGGAAAGTTTTCCACGGCAACAAAGATAGTTGCTGTTACTTTTATCACTTATGGAATATTGGGATGCACATTTGCAACAAAATGTTACACTGCTTTTGCCAAATCAAAAATATAACCATTATATTGATGTTAAAAAATCTACAGCAATAAATCATCTGAAAGAATCGAGGAAATCCATCCTGATGTAAAGTCTCTTTCTTTTAATGAAATTTTGACAATTTAGAATTCAGGAGGTATGCACCTTACCTGGTGAGGTGTTAAAATTGTGACCGGTTGGGTCACATAGCACGGCCAGCCATGCAGATATATACAGTCACGTGAAAAAGTAAGTACACCCCTTGTAAAGTTTTGACTTTTTCGACATATTTCAACATACAGCTATTTGATCTTCATTTCAACAATATTGATAGATACAGGTGGTATATATAACAAATATCATGAAACATTTACATTTTGTAGTCCATTGTATAATTTAAATAAACATAAATGCAAATTTCGCATGTGGAAAAAGTAAGTACACCCTTGGCTCTAATAGGGGTATTGTCCCCTTTGGCAGAAACAACCTCAAGTAGGCGTATCTTATAACTGTCTACCAGTCTCTGACATTGGGAGAAATTTTTGCCCACTCCTTCATGCATAATTCTTTCAGCTGTGCGATGTTTGAGGGGTTTCCTGCATGCACAGCTCGTTTCAAATCCCCCCACAACATCTCGATGGGATTTAGATCCGGGCCTTGACTTGGTCATTCCAGAACCCTCCATTTCTTTATTTTCAGCCATTCCTTGGTGGATTTCCTGGTATGTTTAGGGTCATTGTCATGTAGCAAGGTCCACTTTCGGTTGAGCTTCAACTTTCCGACAGATGGCCTCACATTATCCTCAAGCACCCTCTGGTACAATGAAGAGTTCATAGTGGATTATATGATGGTGAGCTGCCCAGGCCCTGATGCAGCAAAGCTGCCCCAAACCATAATATTTCCACCACCATGCTTTACAGTTGGTATCAGGTTCTTGTGATCAAATGCTGTCTTTGGTTTTTGCCAAACATGTCTTCTGGTACTGTGGCCAAATAGCTCTACCTTTGACTCATCTGTCCAGAGCACATTGTTCCAGAAGTGCTGGTCTTTGCCTAGGTGTGCATTGGCAAACTTTAGTCTTGCCCTGATGTTCTTTCTGGACAGCAAAGGTTTCCTCCTGGCACACCTCCCATGTAGATCAAATTTGTGCAGCCTCTTTCTCATGGTAGACTCATGCACTTTGACATCAACAGTGGCAAAAGTTACCTGTAGGTCCCGTGATGAAAATTCTGGGGTTCTTAGAGACTTCTTTCAGCATCTTGCGGTCTGCTCTCAGGCTGTACTTGCTGGGGCGGCCTGGCCTGAACAAGTTGGCAGTTGTTTGGAATCTTCTCCACTTGTAGATGATCTTCCGGACAGTCGAATGATTGATTTCAAATTGTTTGGAGATCTTTTTAAATCCCTTACCAGACTCATAGGTATCTATAACCTTCTTTCTGAAGGCCTCAGAGAGCTCTTTTGATCTAGGCATGGTGACGCCGCACACTTCAACAACAAAGAGCAAACCAAACTAAATGTCTGAGGTTTAAATAAGACAGGTTCCTCCAAGATCCTCTCTAACGATGTTCTAATCATTTGCACCTGAGCTGGTGCACCTGATTCTAATTTTAGGTATTTGAAGTAGTGATAAATGTTGGGGTGTACTTACTTTTTCCACATGCGAAATTTGCATTTATGTTTATTTAAATTATACAATGGACTACAAAATGTAAATGTTTCATGATATTTGTTATCTTATATCACCTTTATCTATCAATATTGTTGAAATGAAGATCAAATAGCTGTATGTTGAAATATGTTGAAAAAGTCAAAACTTTACAAGGGGTGTACTTACTTTTTCACGTGACTGTACCTTGACCCACCACGCCAACTCCTATTAGTGTAACCTGGAGTAGCCGGCCACTCCTTCCCCCCCCCCCCCCGCCAGACCCAGGGAACTAGAATGGGTCACGGTCAGCAATGGTGGATGGTGAAGAGCCCTCATCACAGTCAGCAACCACAAACCACAAAATTGTTTCCAATGCGTGCAATCCCCCAAATTATCCGACCTTTTAATCGTGAATAAGAACTCCTTGTGATCATTGACTAGAAAAGTGTGGAAAGGAGAAGGAAAGGTGAAGGAATGGGTGAGTTGATTTGAGAGAACGATTCAGGAATGAGTTGGAGCATTTTTTGTTTGTTTGTTTGTTGACATTGTCGAGGCTCCTGGAAAAGAAAGTACTGCATTGGAGTTTGTGATTTTGTTTGAGAGATGACTTAAGAGTTAGTTGCTTCATGCCATCATTTACACGACTAGGGCGCTTCGTTGGTCCACTGGACCAAATTTTAATTGGTCTTTACGGCCTTGTGGCATACCTGCCTGCCGGACTCGGGAGACTTTGGGGTCTTCGGAGTCGTTTGAGTGCTCGGGGACTTTTGTGTCTTCAGAGTCTTTTGGGTCATCTGGGTCTTTTGGGTCCTTGGGGACTTTTGGATAATTTGGGTCCTTGGGGACTTTTAGGTCATCTGGGTCTTTTTTGTCTTCAGGGACTTCTGGGTCATTAAGGACTTTTGGGTCATCTGGGTCTTTTGGGACCTTGGGGACTTTTGGGTAATTAATGACTTTTAGGTCATCTGGGTATTTTGGGTCCTTGGGGACTTATAGGTCATCAATAACTTTTTGGGTCCTTGGGGACTACAGGGTATTTTTGGTCCTTGGGGATTTTTGGGTGATTCTGGTCCTCTGGGACTTTTGGGTCATCAAGGACTTATTGGGTCCTTGGGGACTTTTGGATGATTTGGGTCCTCAGGGCTTTTGGATAATTTGGGTCCTCTGCGACTTTTGGGTCATCAAGGACTTATTGTGTCCTTGGGGACTTTTGGGTATTTTGGGTCCTTGGGGACTTTTGGGTAATTAAAGACTTTTAAGTCATCTGGGTCTTTTGTGTCCTCAGGGACTTTTGGGTCATCGAGGACTTTTTGGGTCCTTCTGGACTTTTGGGTATTTTTGGTCCTCGGGGACTTTTGGGTGATTAGTATCCATGGGGACTTTTGGGTCATCAAGGACTAAATGGATCCTTGGGGACTTTTGCATGATTTGGGTCCTTGGGACATTTGGGTCCTCATGGACTTTTTGGGTTATTGGAGACTTTTGGGTGATTTGGGTCCTCAGGGACTTTTTGGGTCCTTGGGGACTTTTGGGTGATTTAGGTCCATGGGGGCATTTAGGTCATCTGTCTTTTTGGTCCTCAGGGACTTTTGGGTCATCAAGGCCTTTTGTGTCATCTGGGTATTTTGGGTCCTGGGGGACTTTTGGGTCATTAAATACTTTTGTTTTTTTTGGGTCCTTGGGGACTTTTGGGTCCTCGGGGACTTTTGGGTGATTTGTGTCCTTGGGTCTTTTGGGTCATCACAGACTTTTTGGTTCCTTGGGGATTTTTGGGTCCTCGGGACTTTTGGGTGATTTGGGTCCTCGGGTCTTTTGGGTCATCACAGACTTTTTGGTTCCTTGGGGACTTTTGGATATTTTGGTTCCTTGGGGACTTTTGGGTAATTAAAGACTTTTGGGTCATCTGGGTCTTTTGGGTCCTCGGGGACTTATGGGTCATGAAGGACTTTTTGGGTCCTTGTGGACTTTTGGGTATTTTTGGTCCTCGGGGACTTTTGGGTGATTCGGGTCCTCGTGGACTTTTGGGTCATCACCGACTTATTGGGTCCTTCGGGACTTTGGGTATTTTGGGTGCTCGGGGACTTATGGGTAATTTGGGTCCTCTGGGACTTTTGGGTCATGATGGACTTTTTGTGTTCTTGTGGACTTTTGGGTATTTTGGGTCCTTGGGGACTTTTGGGTGATTTGGGTCATCAAGGACTTTTAGATCACCTGGGTCTTTTTGGTCCTCAGGGATTTTTGGGTCATCAAGGACTTTTGGGTCATCTGGCTATTTTGGGTCATTGGGGACTTTTGTGTAATTAATGACTTTTGGGTCATCTGGGTCTTTTTGGTCCTTGGGGAATTATGGGTCATCAAGGACTTTTTGGGTCGTTGGGGACTTTTGGATGATGTGGGTGCTTGGGGACTTTTAGGTCATCTCAGTCTTTTTGGTCCTCTGGGACTTTTGAGTCATCAAGGACTTTGAGGTCATCTGGGTCTTTTGGGACCTTGGGGACTTTTGGGTAATTAATGACTTTTGGGTCATCTGGGTCTTTTGGGTCCTTATGGGTCATCAAGGACTTTTTGGTTCCTTGGGGACTTTGGGGTGATTTGGGTCCACGGGGGAGTTTTAGGTCATCTGAGTCTTTTTGGTCCTCAGGGACTTTTGGGTCATCAAAGCCTTTTGTGTCATCTGTGTATTTTGGGTCCTGGGGGCTTTTGGGTCATTAATGAATTTTGGGTCATCTGGGTCTTTAGGGACTTTTTTTTTTTTTTTTTGGATACTGAATCGAGGCTCGTGAAAGAGCTAACATTTATTTCACAAACAAATCAACCAGACAAACAAAATATACAAAAAGAGGGAGCGGAAAACAAGATGGGGAGAGAAGGGGAAGCACACAACCACAACATTTGAGAGCAGGGAGAAGTGTGGGAGGGAGAAGGCTTGGGGGGAGGAGGCGTGGGAAGGGGGGGCAGGGGGGGAGAGGTATAAAACACAAGGGGACCGAAATTAGCGGGGGTAGAAAAGATCAAGGTTTTGGATGGGGGAGGATAAGAGATGGTGGTGAACAGCTGTTTTAAAGACCTGGAGGGTGGAGTGGGATTGAAGAGAGTGAGGGAGTTTGTTCCAGAGGCGGGAGAAAAGAGGAATGAAGGAGTGAAGGTGAGCAGAAAGCCTTGATTTTGGCAGTTTAACCATAACAGGGTTGCAGGCAGATCTTGTGCGACCTGTAGGAATATTTGGGGGACAGAGCCCAGAGAGAGCTGGGGGGGGGGGCAAGGCCAGAGAGGAGTCGGTAGAAGACGGAAAGACCACCAGTGAGTGAGTGAGTGAGTGAGTGAGTGAGTGAAAGGCCCTTGGAGTTAGCTTCATCGCTGGAGATTCCAATGATTCTGAACGCTTTGGTTTCAGCAGCGTGAAGACGAGCTAGGTGTGAGGCAGGAGCACCAGACCAGAGGGGAGAGCAGTATTCCATAGAGCTGCGGATGAAAGCCTTGTATGTGGTGAGGAGCTCAGGTGTGCCAAGGAAGGACTTCGCACGACGGAGGATGCCCAGTCGGCAACTGGCTTTGCAGGCCAGATTTGAAATGTGGTTTTCCCAGGAAAGATCATGGCAAATAGTGAGACCCAAAAGCTTGAGTGACAGAACTTCTTGGAGAGGATTATTCAGAAAGTGGATGGGAGGGTTGTCCAGTCGGTCTTTTCAGAGAGACATCGTAAGAGTGTGAGATTTATCAGGATTGAAAGACATGTTCCATTTGTTTGCCCAGTCTGTGATTTTGTCCAGGTCTGCAGAGAGCGAGGAGGCTGCAGACTGCCGATCTGAGGGATGAGGAATGGAGCAACAGAGAGTAGAGTCGTCAGCAAAGAGATAGAGAGGATTTTCAAGAGAGTCAGAGAGATCATTGATGAAGACCAGAAAAAGCACAGGGCCCAGAACACTACCTTGGGGAACTCCAGCCTGAACAGGAAGAGGAGATGAGAGAAACCCATTCAGGGCCACACGTTGACTACGACCAGAGAGGAAGTCCGCCAGCCATGCGTGGAGATTTCCATGGATACCAAAGGAGGAGCGTTTGGTGAGCAGAGCAGGGTGCCAGACCGTATCGAAGGCACGTGAAATGTCAAGGGAGACAGCTCTAATTTCCTGTTTGGTGTTGAGGACCTCCATCCATTGTTGAGAAAGCAGAAGCAGCATGTCCAGAGTAGAGTGACCAGGTCTGAAACCAAATTGATGATCAGAGATCAAGCCATTGGAGAAGAGGAAAGATTTCATATCCGAAGCAATGATGGATTCCATGACTTTGCTGATAATTGGGAGAAGGCTGATTGGTCTGTAGTTGCAAGGATCTGTTTTTGCACCTTTTTTGTGCAAAGCGGTGATGTTGGCTGATTTCCAAGCAGATGGCAGATGACCTTGAGCAAAAGAGAGGGTGATGAGAACAGAAAGAGGGAGTGAAAGAGCGGAAGAACATGATTTTAGGACCCGTGGGCTGATGCCGTCAGGACCAGTTGCAGAATCAGAGTCGAGGGTTGACAGAAACTTTTCCACCTTGTCAGGAGGAAAGGACACAGAGTCCAGGAGCAGCTGGGTACGACTGGGTACGGTGGGTACAGAGAGGGATGGGTTTGGGACACAAGATTTAGAGGCAAACACAGAGTTGAGGCATTCAGCTTTTTCACGTGCGGAGTCAGCCGTTAAGCCGTTTGAGGTGAGGGAGGGGATGGAGAGGGAACAAACACCAGAAACAGATTTGACCAGACGCCACCAGGATTTGGAAGAGGGAGACAGATAAGAGAGTTCGGTCTTGAGAACGGTGAGATATTGTTTCCTGGCTCTCCTGAGTGTGGACACACACTTGTTTCGAGCTTTGTGAAAGGAAATGAGATTTCCTACCGTTGGATTTGCTTTCCAGGAGACAAAAGCAAGTTGTTTCAGGGCAACAGCCTCACCACAATATTGATGGATTCCATTGATGGATTCCTCTGAAACCAAATTGATGATCAGATATCAAGCCAATGGAGAAGAGGGAGCTCCAGAAGAAGAGCAGCAGACATTTTCAGGGAAGTTAGTCATAACCAAGTCCAGAAGAGAAGATGCTCCGTTGACTGAGATCCGGGTCGGGAAATTGACAGATTGTGTCAGTCCCAGTGAGTCGCAGAAGTCCTTTGCTACCATGGACGGGAGGAAGGGTATGACAACTGAAGACGAGATGGGATAAATCTGTGCATGAGAGAGAGCAATTTACTTTGAAAGAATTCCCAGGATGAGTTGATGTCAGAGGCGGTAGAGATGGGAGACCAGTCCAGATGATTGATGGCTGCTTGAAGACCGTGCCAGTTGGCCTGAGTGAAATGCCAGACTCGTCGACGCTGAGGAGGCTCTCTGAGAATGGTCAGAGAGATGTCCACTTTGACAAGCACATGATCAGATGAGCTGTTTGGAGCAGAAGAAGAGCAGCAGACATTTTCAGGGAAGTTCGTCATAACCAAGTCCAGAAGAGAAGATGCTCCGTTGACTGAGATCCAGGTCTGGAAATTGACAGATTGTGTCAGTCCCAGTGAGTCGCAGAAGTCCTTTGCTGAAGAGCCATGGCTGGTGAGAGAGGTACCCACACCCAGCCAACTGGCATGGTGACAATTGAAATCACCACATATGAGGAAGAGAGAGTTGGGATGGGTAGATAGAAGTTGGTCCATATTATCAGACAGCGAGATGTCGATGGAGTCATCACTGTTTGGTGGACGGTACAACACACATATGAACAAAAGGTGGGAGCGAAGGGGAAGCCGTAGCCAAAGGTATTCCTGGGGGTGAGGTGGAGAGAGGGCAGTGGAGGGCGAGTGAGGAAGAGAGTTTTTTATAAAGATAGCAACCCCACCTCCAGGACGAGGCTCAGGTCTATCATACCGGAGGAGGGAGTAACCTGGGAGAGATACCAAGGCATCAGAGACATCATGAAGGAGGAAAGTTTCTGTTAAGCAGATCACATCTGGTTTTTCAGAAGCAACCTGTATGGAGAGATCAGTCAAGTTTGAGCGAAGGCCCCGGATGTTTGAGGTCCATACCGTTAATGAAGAGGAAGGGGGAGCATCGGGTACAGAACAAGGGGGGGAGGGGTAGGGTAAGATGTGGAAGAGGAGGAAGAGGTAGGGAGAGCTGTTGAAGGTGTGTCAGAGATTTCAGAATAGCTTGGAGAAAAGGAAGAATGGGGCGGACAAAAGGTTTGATGGAGATTGGGTGAGGCACAGTGAGGTGTTATTTGAGGAGGGGGAAGAGCGAGGCAGAAGGTTGGGGGAGATGAAGGTGAAAGTTGGAAGGGGGAAGAAGCAGGGAGGATGCTTTGAGGAGGAGGGGTGGGAGGAGAGTCTAGGAGGGGAGGAGCGAGGGAGAGTCTCGGAGGGGAGGGGTGTGGGGGGAGTTTAGGAGGGAGGGGAGGGAAGGGGCAAGGGGGGAGATTTGAAAGGGATGGGTGATGGGGAGGATTTGGAGGGGAGGGGTGATGGGGAAGTTTTGGAGGGGAGGGGGGATGGGGAAGTTTTGGAGGGAAGGGGGGATGGGGAAGATTTGGAGGGGAGGGGTGAGATTGGATTTTGAAAAGTGTACGATTCATGGGAAACGAACATTTTTTGCAAAATGAGTTTGAGACCTTCGAGTCAAAAATACGTTTGAGGACGCTGAAGGAGGGGTGGAGTTCTGCAGAGTTTAGGGAATGTAGAAAAGAGGAACTGTAAGAGATGGTATTATTTATTTATTTTGGAATGAATAGATTTGGTGAGCAAGACGAAAGCATCCTTTTGTAGGAGAAGAAGAAAAAGGTGTTATAATATATGAGAGAAAATAGTTGTTCAGGGGAGAGATTAAACATTTCTAACCACGTGATCGCGTGATTGCGAACAACGTGATTGAAGAACGAACAAACAAATAAGAACAACAAATAAACGAATAAGACCTGAGAAGGAAATATTTTTTGGGGTTTTTTTTTTTTGAGCAGAGATATTAAACAAGGAGGTATGGGGTGAACGACTGGGACGAAACAGAGAACGAAAATAATTGCAGCGCATTCGACGAACCGCTGCGAGAAAAACAAAACCACAAGGTCGGAGACGGTACGGTAGCCTAAGCCTACGAGTACTAGGCCTCAGAATACTCGATACGCATTAACCGACGATTGTGTATACATGTATGAAAAATTAGCACCGAAAATTTTCCTAAAGACACGCTATAGGTACACACACCGAAAGATAGATACAGTCTCGACAAAAACACAATTGTGAAAGATTACTTAGCTTCGAAAGCGTGAGCGCATGGAACAGCCCTTATGGGTCATCAAGGACTTTTTGGGTCCTTGTGAACTTTTGGATGATTTGGGTCCTCGGGGACTTTTAGGTCATTTGGGTCTTTTTGGTCCTCGGGGACTTTTGGGTGATCAAGGACTTTGAGGTCATCTGGGTATTTTGGGACCTTGGGGACTTTAGGGTATTTTTGGTCCTTGGGGACTTTTGGGTGATTAGGGTCCTTGGGGACTTTTGGGTCATCAAGGACTTATTGGGTCCTTGGCGACTTTGGGATAATTTGGGTCCCTGGGGACTTTTGGGTAATCAAGGACTTTTTGGTTCCTTGGGGACTTTTGGGTATTTTGGGTCCTCGGGGACTATTGGGTGATTTGGGACTTTAGGGTCCTTGGAGTCTTTTGGGTATGAAGTGTTGAAGGATCTTCCAAGGCTGAAGGGGTCTCTGCAGTCTCAGGGCTCAAAAGGTGCATCTCAATAGTACGCAATTAAAAGACACAAAAAGTATGCCACACACACACACAACTCATTCATTTATAGCAGCAGCGAATTGGTAAGAGAGAAGGATTAAACCTCACAATGGTTGTAGGTTTGGGAGGTTGCCTTTGAGTGTTGACCGAGCTCTCCCACAGTGACGCTTCCTGCCCGTCGTCCTTCCCCAAGACGATGCTTTGCCCTCCCCCTAGGTGACGCTATGACCTCCCCCAAGGTGACGCTTTGCCCTCCCCCTAGGTGACGCTATGACCTCCCCATAGGTGACGCTTTACCCTCCTCCTAGGTGACGCTTTGCCCTCCCCCTAAGTGACGCTATGACCTCCCCATAGGTGACGCTTTACCCTCCTCCTAGGTGACGCTACGACCTCCCCCAAGGCGACGCGTCGCTCTTCCCCATGGTGCCATTTTGCGCCCCTCTTCCTCCTCCTCAGGGCGATGTTTCGCGCACGTCGTCCTCCCCCCCCCCCCCCCCCCCCCACTGCAACACTTCACGTCCATCAGCCTCCCCCAAGGAGGAGGAGGATGGAAAGACATACATATCTCTCCTTTGCAGTCCTGTGTAAATACTATTTGAGGATAACATTGTAAAGCTTTGTTGTGCAAAGACAATTATCTTTTGATAAAAGTGACCCACTGAGAAGATAACAGCTTAATCAGTTTAATTAAGCTTTAAGTTTAATTAAGTTTAATTAAGTTTAACAGCTTAATCAGACCTCGAACCCCGACCTCCCCCTCCCCAATCCCTTATCAGAATCCCTCGGCCCCCGATCTCCTCCTTCTTGCCCACCCCACTGTGAGGACCCAATCAAATATTCTCCCTTTGTCCTAATTGATATAAACTAGGGCATGCCCGTACTATATCTATATCTAAAATTATATCCCCCCCTCTATTTACATGAAATGGTTTGGTTCATGAAATGTTTTGGTCCATTCGCAACGCCAAAGCGAACGGCGAACGCTTTACATGAAATGGTTTGGTGCATGAAATGTTTTGGTCCATTCGCAACGCCAAAGCGAACGGCGAACGGCTTGCGAGTACAGTGACAATCCCCCCGGGGTTTTAATTAGTTTTAAAACGGAGCTTGGCAACCGCTGGCGTTCTTTAGCCGGCAGCTTCGCCCGCCCGAACGCCGTTACAGTACCTTCGACCGCGAGTTGCTCGGACTTCACTTGGCGGTCAGGCACTTCCGCCATCTGCTCGTGCGAGTACAGTGACAATCCCCCCCCCCCCCCCTCTATTTACATGAAATGGTTTTTATTAGTTTTAAAACATAGTTTAACGCCAACATAGCGCCAACATAGTTTGCAAACGTGAAATAAATGAATACGCTCTCAAATGTGCCATCCGAGGCAGAGTGTGTCCGCCACGTTCGGCACACGCGATAGCTCGCTGCTCTCTGATTGGTTGAATCGTTTTTTGGACATAGCTCGGTAAGTAATTGTCCGATTAATATGAAACCTTGAAAAGGCACATCCTCGGGTCCCCAGCAATATACCTGGCAAGTTTGAAGTATATCGGACGCGTGGTTGTCGAGAAACAGCGGTCACAGACAAACAAACGTACAAACGTACAAACGTACAAACGTACAAACAAACACACAGAGATTACTGGAATTATAGATAGATGAGGCAAAAACAGTGCGATCAAGAGAGAATACTGTTTCAAACGCTCGTATAAAAGGACACGGAGCCGTTAGTAGTTCAAGCAATCCATGTTCCGCGTCCGGCACTCCCGCCCCGGAGGTGACTCCGGAAGTACATGTGCACAGTACACTGGGCGGTGTTATCAACACAAGCTAACACCTGTAACATCTCCCTTTTTTAACATTACTAATATCATGTGATGCAATCTATTCTACCAAAATTAGTCAGGTTCACTATGTCAATAAATTATATTTCGTTCAAAATCATGGTAGATTAGCAAACCTATACATTTTTGGAAAGGTTATAGCATAAGGAAACTAAAAATCAATGTTTACATTTGGAGAGATACCTGTATGGCGGCCATTTTGGATTTTCAAAATGGCCACTGTAAAATACATATTTTGTTCTATGTCTGCCTCTAATTACCCTAAAAACTTTTTAAAATATACTAAACCTATATTTTCAGGGACAAGGAATCCAATGAAAGTATCAAATTAGTGCTATGGGGAATGGTAAGACACGAATCAAAGGTTTTGAATTGCAAAATACTGTCTTTATATTCGCGATAAGTTGCATAATCAAATACATGTTATCATTTTGTACAGGCAGTTAATAACATCAAAATGTGTCACAATAATTCATATCACCAAACATACACAGGCAGTCAGCAAAATCATATATACACATGCAGTCAGTATAACTTCACATCTACACAGGCAGTCAATGACAAAATATACACAGGCAGTCGGCATCAAACATACACGATTACAGAATATGCCATTTAGAGTTCGTCATCACTGTCCTGTGTGTCGTATCCGACAATATAGTCCGCATCGTTTTCACAGTCCGTTCCACACAAGCAAAGGTCGGTCAAATTGATTGGCAAATCTAATTGGTCGAATGGTCGATCGAATCGAATCGAATCGATCGAATTGGTCGAATGGTCGAATGGTCGATCGAAGCGATTGGTCGAATGATCAAATGGTCGAATTGGTCGAATGGAATTGGTCGATTGGTCGAATTAGTCGAATTGGTCGAATCGAATTGGTCGGAATTGGCAAATGTAAACATTGATTTTCAGATTTTCCATGTAATAACGTTTCCAAAAATGTATAGGTTTGCTAATCTACCATGATTTTGAACGAAAAAACATAGTGAACCTGACTAAATTTTGAAAAGAGATGTAAACTAGTAACACAACATAACAATATTCTGGCTAAATTAAAACATAGGATTATGCCAGGAGTTGACATTTCAACCAATCAATGACATCAAATCAATAACTGTGTTACAATGGTGTACATAAACCGCTGCAGGTTACCAGCATCGGTGCTGTGGCTACGTGAGTGGGTGCATGTGTGGATATTTGGAGAGGCGAGTGTTTCCTGAGAAGAAGAAAACAAGATTGAAAGTCTACCAGCGGCGTAGCTGGACTTGTTTGATACTTCAGGTGAAGAGGATAGTATGACCTGGATAGGGATACCAGTTCACAAATAATGTAAGTGTTAAATTTATTTTGAAGTACTGGAAGTCTCTAAGCTGTGTTACCATAGAAGTAAAGAGACTGCGCTGATACACTGGTTTATTCCATATGTTTTGAGTCAACAGTGAACCATACAGCGCTTCAATCCAGCAACTTTGCAGTCACACCAAAGGGATTGCAGTGTTACAATGATATTTACTGTATCATTTTTATTTATGTTATTACTGTGATCATTATTATTACGAAAAGGATACTGCTTTATGAAGAAACCTGGACTAATTTGTCCGAAACGGCCTGAAGGTGAGCCATGAAGGTCAGCTAGTCAGCCAAAATAAGTTGTTTCATACCTCTCCCACCCCCTCCCCTTCCCCTTCCCTCTCCCTCCCACAGATCTCCCAATGTCCCTGTTCTCTACTGTTGTACTTGTGTGCTTCCCTCTCTCTCCCCATATTTACTCCCACACCTTTTATTACATGTTTTATGTGTCCATTTATGGTTCTTTGTGATTAATGTTAGCTCTTACACGAGCCTCGATCTTGTAAACAAAAAAAAACAACAAAAAAAAACTAAATGTCCTTGCTGTTACATGTAACAGTTCACAGATCAAGTCTGTTTGGAGGTTTTGACAGTCTTCCACTGCGGGAGAAAACAGGGCTCCTGTGTGAGAGAGGCTCTTTGACCATGGCCGGTGTTGAGGGTGTGCTGCAGGTCCTCCCTGCTGGTGTGCTCACTCTCCCCAAATTCTTCTTAGCATTGCAGCCCTCAGGCTCAATGGCAGTTTTGTCTTCACTTTGCACATCCGGTCTTGTGATGCTCCAGGTGTGCCTTTCCTCCGCTAGCACATCCGAGGGCTGTCCATAACAAGGAGGTGGTGCTGACTCAGCAACTCTCAGGTCCACGCGATTGCGGCGATATAGGGCACCTTCCACATCCACGAGATAGGAGCGTGGGGCAACCTGTCGCACGCAGGTTCCTATTTTCCAGCGACCAGTTCGGTCTCCAGGCAGTGGTTTCATACGGATGTACTCACCAACATTTAGTTCAGGTAAGTCTCTGGCTGACCTGTCATAGCTGAGCTTGGATATCTGCTTTTTTTGACACAGTTTCTCCAAAACACCTGGCACAACACAAGGCTCGAGCAACTTGTTGGTCACAGGAAAAGGTGTTTTCAGCCTTCTTGACATCAAGCGCTGCACTGGGCTGCTATCCATGCCCTCTGTTGGTGTGTTCCTCCACTGGAGTATGGCCTTCCATAGGTCATTGCCATCACATGTAGCTTTCTTGCACAGGTTCTTTACGATTTTGACGGCAGACTCAGCTTTGCCATTGGCTTTTGGGTGTCGTGGAGAGGATGTGAGATGCTCGAATTCCCATTCGATGGTAAAGTGTCTGAATTGATCGCCTGCAAATTGAGGCCCATTGTCAGAGATTACAAGGTCCGGTTGACCGTGACATGCGAATTGTGCCTTGCACCGCCGGATTGTTGTCTCAGCAGACAGGTCTGGGAGCAGCTCAATTTCCCAGAAGTCAGAATAGTGATCGACCATCAGGAGGAAGTCTTTCCCAATGTACTTGAATAAGTCCATGCTGATGATCTGCCAGGGCCGTGTGGGCAACTTGTGCGACATCATCGTCTCCTTTTGCTGCTCATGTGCATATTCATTGCACACGGAACATTTACTGACAAAGTCTTTGATCTCTGCTTGCATGTTTGGCCAGAAGAGAGTATCACGTGCTTGCCTGTAGCATGCTTCCCCTCCAATGTGGCTGGAGTGGATTCGTGCCAGCATCTCTGGGCGCAAAGACTTCGTTATGATAACTCTCTGACCTTCGAACAGCACGCCATTCTGCACACTGATTTCATCTCTGCATAGCCAATAATCTCTAACAGCAAGAGATGTCTCCTCTCTCTGGTCAGGCCATCCGGCCAAGACAACAGCTTTTAGTGCTTGCAGGTATTCGTTTCTGTCTGTGTGCTGTCTGATCTGAAGCAGGTGTCAATCAGTGACGTTCAGGTAATCTGCCTGATTGATCTTCTCCACATCATACTGCTTCTGCTGCATGCTACAAACTGTGTGTCGCTCATGTTCCACATTGGAAGTACTGACCGCTGCTCTTGCCCCGCTGAGCATGTTGCTGATATACATTTTAGGCCCAGGCTTGTACATAACCCTGAGGCTGTAGTTCTGGAGTGTGAGCAGCATGCTCTGGAGCCACTTAGGTGCGCTTTGGAGAGGCTTGCTGAAAATGGCAATAAGCGGCTTGTGATCAGTCTCTGCCGTGATCACTTCCCGGCCATACAGATAGTGATGGAAGCGTTGACAGGCAAACACTATGCTCAGGCATTCGTTTTCGATGTGTGCATAGTTTTGTTCCGTCAGCGTTTGCGCCCTTGATGCAAATGCAACCGGTTGTCGCTCTTGCATGAGACAGCACCCCAGTCCATTTTGGCTTGAGTCACTTTGTATAGTGACTGGCTTTGAGATGTCATAGTACCTTAATACAGGCATCGTGGTGACCAGGCGCTTTATTTCCTGCACTGCAGCATCGTGTTTCGGTAGCCAATGCCATATCGCATCCTTGTCCAGCAGTCTCCTCAACGGCTCACAAACCTCAGAAAGGTGTGGCATGAATTTGGCAAGGTAGGTCACAAAGCCAATGAAATGCTGGACCGCCTTCCCATCTGTTGGGTGTGACATTTCCAGAATGGCTCTCACCTTTTCGGCATCAGCCGTCAGGCCATTTGAAGACAGTACATGTCCATGGAAACGGACCTTTGCTACCTTGAACTGCAGCTTCTTCAGGCCAAGTCTTAGTTTAACGTGCCTGCAGCGGTCCATCAGCGCCAGTAACTTTGCATCGTGGTCACTATCTGCCTCGTCATCTGTATCCCCGGAGCCAACAATGAGGATGTCATCTGCAATGGGCTCTACTCCATCTAGCCCAGCCAATAGCTCATGCTGCTTGCGTTGGTACACCTCTGGTGCTACGGAGACTCCAAAAGGCAGTTTGAGCCACCGTTTCCTACCCCAGGGAGTCCAAAATGTTGTCATGTAACTGCTCTTCTCGTCTAGCTTGCATTGTAAAAAGGCATCACGTGCATCTATGAGTGTGAATACCCGTGCCTTTGGTAATTTGTACAGGACATCTTCAAGTGTTGGCATGAGGTAGTGAGATCTTCGCAGTGCTTGGTTCAAAAACTTTGGATCTATGCAAATTCTCAGCTTCTCAGGCTTTTTTTTTACTATGACCATGTTACTTATCCAGTCTGTCGGATCGGTCACAGTGGTAATGTGCCCATCTGCCTCATGTCTGTCCAGCTGTGCCTTCACGGCGGACTTCATGGCCATGGGTACATTGCGTGGGGAGCGCTGGACTGGACGGATTTGGGCGTCCAGTTCAAAATGTATTTCTCCTGGAACTGACTCTATTTGCCCATTGAAAACATCGTTGTACATGCTTATGAGCTGTTGTTTGGTCAAATGCCCAGTCAGATGGTGCTCCATTTTGTGCAGTTCAGCAGGGACAGTGAAGTGCATCAGTCCCAAGCGCTCACATGTGGAGCCTGACAACAGGGGTTTCTGACTGACCTCCACAATTTCAATTTCAAGCTTGTGTGTTCGTCCACGTATTACACACTTTGTCTTGAAAAGTCCCAGTGACTTCAACAACTAGCCAGAATACAACTTCAGTCTCGTGTTACTTGGTAAGAGTCGTGCTTTCGGTGCGAGATTCATCTTGCCTTTACGGCTCATTACGTTGCACGTTGCCCCAGAGTCAAGCTGGCATTGCTGTAACTTGTTATGCAGTTGTAGTGTGATGAACCATTTTTTCCCTCTCGACCTCAAAGCACCGATGCACTCGCTTGTGTAAATGAAATTGCCACTGTTATCATCGTCCTCTTCAGATTCAGTATTTTCCACCTTGTGCAGCTGCCCTGTTGCGGGCCTTCTCGTGCTCTTAAAGCATACTTTGGCAAAGTGATTAGCCATGCCACATGACCTGCATGCCTTACCATAGGCTGGACAGTGCTCTCTTCCTCGTCTGTGTGCATTGCCACAGTATTTACATGTGGCACGGTCTTCTGTCGACATGCTGGGAGGGTGGTCGTTTTGCCTTGTTGCTTTTGGAGAGCCGGTCCTGTTGTACTGTTGCCTCGCTGTAACATTGACACTGTCGATCAGCGGCCTTTCCTGCTCCATTGTGTTCATCCGCATGTCCGTGAGCTCCGCTGCCCGGCATGTCTCGATGACTGTGTTTAGGGTTAAATCCCGTTCCCTCAGGAGGCGACGGCGTGTACTCTCATTAGCGATGCCGAGAACGACTTTGTCTCTAATCGGCTCGTCCTTCAATAAGCCATATTCACAAGATGCCGCTTGCTCTCTGAGACGCGTAACCAAATTGTCAATCGATTCTCCCTCTTCTTGCTTACAGCTGCCGAACACGTATCGTTCAAAAATCACGTTTCTTCCCGGCTTGAAGTACGTCTCTAACGCAATTAGTATGGCCGACACGTCTTTCTCCTGCTCGGCTGTGAGATTCAAGTTGTGCTTATAAACATGACGACATTCGCTGCCCATCACCCTTCTCAGAGTTGCCGCTTGCACTTCCCTTGGCTTCTCATTCAGACCAGTTGCGAGTGGATAATCCTCAAATTCAGCTCTAAAATTGTCCCAATTACTGCTCCAGTCACCACTCATTTTCATCGTGCCCGGGGGTGGAATGTTGGCAGCCATGTTGATCAAGGCCTATGCCCGTGGCGTTTCAGCACAGCACGTTGCGGCGGGAGATCACAGTTATTCACTCACTTTTGTACACGCGGTGGTGATTGAAGGAGTCCGTTATGGGGTAACTTGTATCAAGCCACTTCTGTCACCATGTTTCAGACGCTCGTATAAAAGGACACGGAGCCGTTAATAGTTCAAGCAATCCATGTTCCGCGTCGGGCACTCCCGGCCCGGAGGTGACTCCGGAAGTACATGTGCACAGTACACTGGGCGGTGTTATCAACACAAGCTAACACCTGTAACAAATACCCGTGTCGGCCATGAGTGAGTTGGATATACCATGTATTGCTGTTGTAACAGAATGAGTATTTTTCTCAGTTTTATTAAATTTTACATGTATGCAATGAGTGGACATGACTTGGTTATGTACACAAATTGTTCTTCAACAATATGGCGCTCAACGTGGGGCCACTTCTATAGGGGATTAGGACCCGTACCAGGCGAGGTGATTCCAGAGTTCAGATGTTGAGGTGAAATGATGGACTCTCACCTGCTGGTAGACGAAGTTCTTCTTAGCCTCTGTTGAACGTGGCTCCGGACCATGTAAATATTTTATATCACTGTTGTGTGTATATATTATATGTCAACACCAGTTGGGAATGGAGGGACTCCCAAGCACTGTTGATGCAAAATCCTGTGAAAAATGGGGATGAAGGGGAATCCTACCGCGCTGATCCCACGAAACCCTGTAGTCCTTTTGGTGTTGAAAAGATACATCTGGACATGTCAGTCCCATAGGTGTTGAAAAGATACATCTGGACATGTCAGTCCCATAGGTGTTGAAAAGATACATCTGGACAGGTAACGAGAGACGACCTTCTAATATTTTACCAACAGCCTTGAGCTGTCCCGGAAAAATATGTGCACAAATTGTTCTTCAACATCCCCCAAGACGACTCTACGCTCGTCACCATCCCCCAAGGTGACCCATCGCCCCCGTCACCCTCCCCCAAGGCGATGCTTTGCTCGTCACCCTCCCCCAAGGCGACGATTTGCGCTCATTATCCTCCACCAAGGCGACGCTTTGCGCCCATCACCCTCCACCCAGGCGACGCTTTGCGCTCGTCATCCTCCCCAAGGCAATACTTTTTGCTCGCCATCCTCCACCAAGGCTACGCTTTGCACACGTCATCCTCCACCAAGGCGACGCTTTGCCCTCGTCATTCTCCCCCAAGGCGACGCTTTGCGCTCGTCATCCTCCACCAAGGCGATGCTTTGCCCTCGTCCTCCTCCACCAAGGCGACGCTTTGCGCTCGTCATTCTCCACCAAGGCGATGCTTTGCGCTCGTCATTCTCCACCAAGGCGACGCATTGCGCTCGCCATCCTCCCCCAAGGCGACGCTATCGGCTCGTCATCCTCCACGAAGGCGACACTTTGCGCTCGTCATCCTCCCCCAAGGCGACGCTATGCGCCCGTCATCCTCCACGAAGGCGACGCTTTGCGCTCATCATCCTCCACGAAGGCGACGCTTTGCGCTCATCATCCTCCACGAAGGCGACGCTTTGCGCTCATCATCCTCCAGCAAGGCGACGCATTGCGCTCGCCATCCTCCACCAGGGCGACGCTTTGCGCTCGTCATCCTCCCCTAAGGCGACACTTTGCGCTCATCATCCTCCACGAAGGCGACACTTTGCGCTCATCATCCTCCCCCAAGGTGACGCTTTGCACTCGTCATCCTCCCCCAAGACGACGCTTTGCGCTCGTCATCCTCCACCAAGGCGACGCATTGCGCTCATCATCCTCCACTAAGGCGACGCATTGCGCTCGCAATCCTCCACCAAGGCGACGCTTTGCACTCGCATCCTCCACCAAGGTGACGCTTTGAGCTCGTCATCCTCCACCAAGGCGATGCTTTGCGCTCGCCATCCTCCACCAAGGCGACGCTTTGCGCTCGTCATTCTCCACCAAGGCGCCGCATTGCGCTCGTCATTCTCCACAATGGCGACGCATTGCGCTCGCCATTATCCACCAAGGCGACGCTTTGCGCTCGTCATCCTCCCCCAAGGCGACGCTTTGCGCTCGTCATCCTCCACGAAGGCGACACTTTGCGCTCGTCATCCTCCCCCAAGGCGACGCTATGCGCCCGTCATCCTCCACGAAGGCGACGCCTTGCGCTCATCATCCTCCACCAAGGCGACGCATTGCGCTCGCCATCCTCCACCAAGGCGACGCTTTGCGCTCGTCATCCTCCCCCAAGGCGACACTTTGCGCTCATCATCCTCCACCAAGGCGACGCTTTGCGCTCGTCATCCTCCCCCAAGGCGACGCTTCTCGCTCGTCATCCTCCACGAAGGCGACACTTTGCGCTCATCATCCTCCCCCAAGGCGACGCTTTGCACTCGTCATCCTCCCCCAAGACGACGCTTTGCGCTCGTCATCCTCCACCAAGGCGACGCATTGCGCTCATCATCCTCCACTAAGGCGACGCATTGCGCTCGCAATCCTCCACCAAGGCGACGCTTTGCACTCGCATCCTCCACCAAGGTGACGCTTTGAGCTCGTCATCCTCCACCAAGGCGATGCTTTGCGCTCGCCATCCTCCACCAAGGCGACGCTTTGCGCTCGTCATTCTCCACCAAGGCGCCGCATTGCGCTCGTCATTCTCCACAATGGCGACGCATTGCTCTCGCCATAATCCACCAAGGCGACGCTTTGCGCTCGTCATCCTCCCCCAAGGCGACGCTTTGCGCTCGTCATCCTCCACCAAGGCGACGCATTGCGCTCATCATCCTCCACCAAGGCGACGCTTTCCGCTCGTCATCCTCCCCCAAGGCGTCGCTTTGCGCTCGTCATCCTCCCCCAAGGTGACGCTTTGCGCTCATCATCCTCCACCAAGGCGACGCATTGCGCTCGCCATCCTCCCCCAAAGTGACGTTATCCGCTCGTCATCCTCCACGAAGGCGACACTTTGCGCTCGTCATCCTCCCCCAAGGCGACGCTATTCGCCCGTCATCCTCCACGAAGGCGACGCTTTGCGCTCATCATCCTCCACGAAGGCGACGCTTTGCGCTCATCATCCTCCACCAAGGCGACGCATTGCGCTCGCCATCCTCCACCAAGGCGACGCTTTGCGCTCGTCATCCTCCCCCAAGGCGACGCTTTGCGCTCATCATCCTCCACCAAGGCGACGCTTTGCGCTCGTCATCCTCCCCCAAGGCGACGCTTTGCGCTCGTCATCCTCCACGAAGGCGACACTTTGCGCTCATCATCCTCCCCCAAGGCGATGCTTTGCACTCGTCATCCTCCCCCAAGACGACGCTTTGCGCTCGTTATCCTCCACCAAAGCGACGCATTGCGCTCATCATCCTCCACTAAGGCGACGCATTGCGCTCGCAATCCTCCACCAAGGCTACGCTTTGCACTCGCATCCTCCACCAAGGTGACGCTTTGAGCTCGTCATCCTCCACCAAGGCGATGCTTTGCGCTCGCCATCCTCCACCAAGGCGACGCTTTGTGCTCGTCACCCTCCGCCAAGGCGACTCATCGCCCCCGTCACCCTCCCCCAAGGCGACGCTTTGCGCTCGTCACCCTCCCCCAAGGCGACGCTTTGCGCTCATCATCCTCCCCCAAGGCGACGCTTTGCACTCGTCATCCTCCACCAAGGCGACGCATTGCGCTCATCATCCTCCACCAAGGCGACGCTTTGCGCTCGTCATCCTCCCCAAAGGTGACGCTTTGCGCTCATCATCCTCCACCAAGGCGACGCTTTGCGCTCGTCATTCTCCACCAAGGCGACATTTTGCGTTCGCCATCCACCACCAAGGTGACGCTTTGCGCTCATCATTCTCCACCAAGGCGACGCATTGCGCTCGCCATCCTCCCACAAGGCGACGCTTTGCGCTCGTCATCCTCCACGAAGGCGACACTTTGCGCTCGTCATCCTCCCCCAAGGCGACGCTTTGCGCTCGTCATCCTCCCCCAAGGCGACGCTTTGCACTCGTCATCCTCCACGAAGGCGACACTTTGCGCTCATCATCCTCCCCCAAGGCGACGCTTTGCACTCGTCATCCTCCCCCAAGACGATGCTTTGCGCTCGTCATCCTCCACCAAAGCGACGCATTGCGCTCATCATCCTCCACTAAGGCGACGCATTGCGCTCGCAATCCTCCACCAAGGCGACGCTTTGCACTCACATCCTCCACCAAGGTGACGCTTTGAGCTCGTCATCCTCCACCAAGGCGACGCTTTGCGCTCGTTATTCTCCACCAAGGCGCCGCATTGCGCTCGTCATTCTCCACGATGGCGACGCATTGCGCTCGCCATAATCCACCAAGGCGACGCTTTGCGCTCGTCATCCTCCCCCAAGGCGACGCATTGCGCTCATCATCCTCCACCAAGGCGACGCTTTGCGCTCGTCATCCTCCCCCAAGGTGACGCTTTGGGCTCATCATTCTCCACCAAGGTGACGCATTGCACTCACCATCCTCCACCAAGGCGTCGCTTTGCGCTCGTCATCCTCCCCCAAGGTGACGCTTTGCGCTCATCATCCTCCACCAAGGTGACGCTTTGCGCTCGTCATCCTCCACGATGGCGACGCATTGCGCTCGCCATAATCCACCAAGGCGACGCTTTGCGCTCGTCATCCTCCACCAAGGCGACGCATTGCGCTCATCATCCTCCACCAAGGCGACGCTTTGCGCTCGTCATCCTCCCCCAAGGTGACGCTTTGGGCTCATCATTCTCCACCAAGGTGACGCATTGCACTCACCATCCTCCACCAAGGCGTCGCTTTGCGCTCGTCATCCTCCCCCAAGGTGACGCTTTGCGCTCATCATCCTCCACCAAGGCGACGCATTGCGCTCGCCATCCTCCCCCAAGGCGACGCTATCCGCTCGTCATCCTCCACGAAGGCGACACTTTGCGCTCGTCATCCTCCCCCAAGGCGACGCTATGCGCCCGTCATCCTCCACGAAGGCGACGCTTTGCGCTCATCATCCTCCACGAAGGCGACGCTTTGCGCTCATCATCCTCCACCAAGGCGACGCATTGCGCTCGCCATCCTCCACCAAGGCGACGCTTTGCGCTCGTCATCTTCCCCCAAGGCGACGCTTTGCGCTCATCATCCTCCACCAAGGCGACGCTTTGCGCTCGTCATCCTCCCCCAAGGCGACGCTTTGCGCTCGTCATCCTCCACGAAGGCGACACTTTGCGCTCATCATCCTCCCCCAAGGCGACGCTTTGCACTCGTCATCCTCCCCCAAGACGACGCTTTGCGCTCGTCATCCTCCACCAAGGCGGCGCATTGCGCTCATCATCCTCCACTCAGGCGACGCATTGCGCTCGTCATCCTCCACCAAGGCGACGCTTTGCGCTCGTCATCCTCCTCCAAGGCGACGCTTTGCGGTCATCATCCTCCACCAAGGCGACGCTTTTCGCTCGTCATTCTCCACCAAGGCGACATTTTGTGCCCGCCATCCACCACCAAGGTGACACTTTGCGCTCGTCATCCACCACCAAGGCGACGCTTTGCGCTCACCATCCACCACCAAGGCGACGCTTTGTGCTCGTCACCCTCCGCCAAGGCGACTCATCGCCCCCGTCACCCTCCCCCAAGGCGACGCTTTGCGCTCGTCACCCTCCCCCAAGGCGACGAGACAGATATGTCTCCGGATGTCTTTGAAAGTTCGCTCACGAATGAATGTGTTTCATAATTGTCACTGTTGTGAAGAAAGAGCGAAATTAAAGAAGGGAGTTTAAAATTAAGATTAAAACTTCCATGAGCAGGTCCTCTAAATTTACCAGTGTGATTTCTTTCCTGATTACATCCAGACAAATATAACAAATGTTGGAGTTCTTAAAGTCTTCTTCCCCCTATTGCATTACTTTCATTGGTTTATAAGTTTTTCTACTCTGCAAAACTCGATGTACTCGGCAAATTTTCGCAAATAAGTCAGAGCAGACCCGGTCTCAGGCGACGTTTCACATGCTTCACAGCCGGCTTCCTCAGGCCAAAAGACGACGAGCTCTGGCGCGTTCCAATTTGTATTCACCGTATGGCCGCTTCCGGTCATGTGACGATGCTGGAGGTCAGATGGAGCAGTTTTTTATTTTTGCAAATCTTAAGCACATCATTTATGGGTTGCTCTGCTCTTTTTTTCATTATTACTCACACGTGATCTTGTGTTGTATGAGTGTACGTGAGCATGTGTCTGCGGTTTTGGTTGTTTTTATGCCTTCGCCCCCGAAGGAAACCTGTTTTTTTCATGGGCACTACTATGGGTGGTTATGTGTCCAGGTTGGATGTGAAGAGTGTGGGTTGTGTGGCTGTTGGAGTTTTCATTGGGTGTTGCACACATGTGGGTGTTGTGTTTTGGATCGAACCGGTCCAAACCAGATGGGTGTTTTTTATGAGACACCATCTCCTTACGGGATGGCCGTTGGCTCCCTATGGGAGCTCATCCACCCTTTGCCAGGTGTTGTTTTTATTCCTGGCAGGGTGTCACAGTCACCCTCCCCACAAGCAAAGCCAGTGAGGGGTGTCTGTTTAGTAGCCGCCCCAAGACTGACCTGTCCGGCATTGGGATTTGTGGATCTTTTGGGATTTGCCTATTGGGATTTGCCGGCGACATGTGGGAGATGGTGATGGCAACACTGAGATGGACGGGAGTGCCGGAGGGGGAAGTCAGATGAGTGGAAGGTATGTACAAGGGAATGAAGGGAATAATTTTGGTTGGCCTGGGATGTCGGAGGAGTTCAGTGTGAACATCGGTTTGAGGCAGGGAAGCTCTCTCAGCCCATCCTATTTATCATGGTGATTGAGCTGGTAAGCAGGAAGGTAAACATAAAAGATATTCTGGGAAGGATATTGCATACGGACTATCTGATTGTTGTGGTGGAGTGTGTGCGGGAGATGCAGGAAGTACTGGGGGAGTGGAAGGAGGCATTTAAGAAACATGGGCTGAAAATGAGCATTTAGAAGACGGAGGTGATGTGGGTTGGGTGGCAGAGAAAATAATTGAATATCAGGTTAGAGGGGAAGGAGATCAGACAAAGAAATAGGTTTGAGTATCTGGGTGGAACAGTGATTGGGGATGGTAAGTCCGGGGCAGAGGTGCGGATGAGGATGCAGGTGGGTGTGAATGCGTGGAGGAGGGTAGAGGGAGTAATGGCAGACAAATATTTCAAGGGGATTGAAAGGAAAGGTTCTCATATTGTATGTAACACCGGCCTACGTTTACGGTCTGGAGACGGTGGCACTGACAGCGAGACAACAACAGAGGCTGCAGGTTTGTGAGAACAACTCGATCAGGAGGATTGTGGGAGTGATGAGGGTGGATAGAAGGAGAATGGATGAACTGAGGGAGGAGATTGGTGTGCAGATGAGCATGATGGGGAGATTGGTGAAATGCCGGCTGAGATGGGCTGGACATTTTTTGCAGATGCAGTAAGAGAGAATTTCAAAGAGAGCAGATAGATTGATGGAACAAAGTTGGAGGAAAAGATGTCGACCACAGTTGTGATGGGAGGATTGTGTGAAGAGGGATATCAGTAAGGTGGGGGTGATTTGAGAGTGGAGAGATTTAGCTGAGGGGAGTGGAGGAGTATCGTGATAAAGGCAGGGCAGGAACTCGTCGCCATTGGACCTCATCCATATCAAGGGAAGAGGAGGAGAACAACAACAATTGATTTGTCTGCTACTACCCTTGCAGGGAGACCATTGAATGAGTGTTGCTTAGCTTAAAGCACCAATGTGTGTATCAAAGAAACATGTTTAGAGGGCATCTTCCAGAGAGATTAACAATTTAATTGTTGTACACCGCTCATTTCCTACTCCATCTCCAGGTGCTGCATGACGTCATCGTCGGGCACAGAAGTGGGCCCGGCGTTGACGTGCACTGAAAGAGAGTAATCAGTTTTCACTCCGTTTGTTTTCTTGTTTGATTGTCTGGGAGATTTCTCAGCCATCCTTTGAGCTGATATTTGGACACGACAATGACCAAGTGATTTGGCTGTGAAGGGTATTGTTATGGTTGTGGGCGGGGGGGGGGGGGTAGACAATGATTACCTTGGAGCCAGGTAGAATTGTACGGGTGGTGCGCTCTGACTGTCGTGAAGAAGAAGAAACCTCATGTATCATAAGTAGGAAATTCGTTGAGACCGGATGTCGTGTAAGCGTGTATCTTCATTCCCATCATGAGGGGTTGGGTTATGTTAATTAGTTAGGGATTAATTAATCCCCTGTATGTAATGGCCTCAGTTATTTTTCCTCTGTTCCTCATGACAATGCAGCACACACACATACCAAGAAATCACACATTTATAACACTAAATAAAAGCGAGCAGCACTGGGACATTGAACCACCGATGATACCGCCGACCAGGTGATCACAAAGGCACGGCAGGTCCGTAAGGCCACGCCTGAAGAGCAGTGATTGGTCCGGGATTGGCTCGAGCAAGGACTGCGAAGATGGGACAATTGGATTGGTGGAGCAGGCATGGGGGCGTCGGATGACGTCAGAGCCTTGAGTACAAAGGAGTTGGAGGGCCGACATTTTCTCTCTCACTTTCTGGGTTTGGTGGTCGTGTTCAGTCGTGTTCCCGACATTTTGTCTCTTTGGTTTGATCGCTCTCTCCGGGCTGGCCTCCATAGCGAACGGTCACATATACGGTGCGCTCTTGAGCGAGGGACATTTATTGAGAACAGTCATGATTTTATATCTCTCTCTGCTTCGGAATTTCCCAACGAATGGTCAAAGTTCACAAGCACTCTTGGCTTTCACCCGGCTTGTGGACCAGAGGTGAACGGTCGCCGATAAGCTTTTGCATTGGAACATTGGTGCCGTGCAGCCACAGTTCATAGCGCTCGTGCGCTGGGAGATGTGGGTGTTGGTGAGGTGGACGACAAGGATGAGCGCGGCTGAGGGCACAAGGGCGTGCTGAGGCCTACTTTGCGCCTGGATTTCGTGCTCGGGGCCTGAACGATTCCCGACGGGGTTCAGGAGCCACTCAGAGCTATATGCCCACACACACACATATTTACTTTCATTCTTTTATATTTCCCCTTGTGTTGTATGCAAGTCTGTATGGGTGACGTCCCGTTTAGGAATCTTCATTTTATCGTGCATTCCTTTGTAACCGGCATTTCTTCATTAATGCCGGTATTTTTGTACATTTTCAATCTGTGTCGGCTTGGAATTAATTTTCACAGGTTCGAAGACGTCCGGTGGACCCGTGCAGGTAAGCGCTCGCGGCCCTTCCCCCACTTCCCCCCATTCCCGCACGTATAAAGAAGGTCCGCCATTGGATTGAATGCCTCGGATTTAAAGCTCGTTTGGTCATCTGCCGCCCTGCGGTGTTCACTACAGGGTATACACACGACAGTATTTTAGAGTTATTGTACACCGCTCCTTTCCTATGCCATCTCCAGGCATTCCAAAACGTCATTGCCGGGCGCCGAAGGGGGCTCGGCAGTGACGCGCGCTGAAAGGGAGTACTCAGTTTTCACTCTGGTTGTTTTATTTCTTTCTTTCTTTCTTGTTTGTTTGTTTTCTTGTTTGTTTTCTTGTTTGTTTGTTTGTAAGGGGCGATATCTCAGCCATCCTTTGAGCTACGAAGCTGAAATTTAGGCACAGAAGTGAGCAAGTCCTTTGTCAAAAGTGGTATTTTTTTGTTTTTTAAATAATCAATTAATTGAGGAGTTATTTAATTATTAGCGTTTAATTAAGTACTTATTTAATTAATTAAATTTCATTTCTCTTCTAACCATTAACTCAGGCACCTTTTGAGTTAGGAAGCTGATATTTGGACATGCCAATGACCAAGTGATTTGGCTGCAAAGGCTATTTTTGATTGATTAATTAATCAATTAATCAATTAATCGATTAATTATTTTATTATTCGATTAATTACTTTAAAAAAAAATTCCCCAGTTACAGATTCAGATGAAATGGTGGTGGTTTCTGTGTTCTGTGACCGAATTGATTAATAATTTAATTTTTTAATGATTATTATTTATTTATTTTCATTATTAATCATTTATTTATTTTCTTTCTCATTTGGCCAATATCTCAGGCACCTTTTTAGCTGTGAAGCTAATATTTGGACATGACAGTGACCAAGTGATGTTGCTATCAAGGATATTTTTGATTTATTGATTAATCATTTAATCGATTAATTATTTATTGATTAATCAATTAAATATTTAATTTTTATTGATGCCTTATTTAATTACATTTCTAAAAGATACATCTTCGGATGAAGCAATAGTGGTTTAGTTATGCTATTAGCCAATTGATTAAGAAAATATTTTGTGATAATCTTTTATTGATTTTAATTATACAATTAATCAATCAATTAGTGTACACCTCTCCCTCCCAATGCAGCCTCGATGAGCTGCACTGCGGTATTGCCGGGCACCGGAGGCGCCCCAGCAATGCCGCGCTGTATGATATTTATTTATTTTGCATGGGGGAGGTGTCCATTGAATGTATCTGTACTTGTTAACTTATTGATTAATTAATTATTCGAATAATTGCCCAGTTAAAACATTTTCAAAAAGTTACAGATGTGGATGAAACCGTGGTGGGTTCGGTATCCTATGAGCCAAATGATTAACAAATTAATTATTTTACGATTATTATTTATTTATTTTAATGATTAAATATTTATTTTCTTTCTCATCAGTGCAATATCCCAGGCACCTTTTGAGCTGGGAAGTTGATATTTGGACACGACAGTGCCCATGTGATTTGGCCATAAAGAGTATTTTTGTGCACCGCACCTTTCCTATGTTATGTCCAGGCATTGCAAATCGTCATTGCCGAACACCAAAGGGGGCTCGGCAGTGACACACACTGAAAGGGAGTACTCAGTTTTCACTCTGGTTGTTGTACACAGCGCCTTTCCTATGCCATCTCCAGGCATTGCAAATCGTCATTGCAGGGCACCGAAGGGGGCTCGGCAGTGACGCACGCTGAAAGGGAGTACTCAGTTTTCACTCTGGTTGTTTGTTTGTGTTCTTGTTTTCTTGGTTGTCCGGGCGATATCTCAGCCATCCTTTGAGCTAGGAAGCTGAAATTTCGGCACAATAGTGAGCAAGTGCTTTGTCAAAAACAGCATTTTTTTGTTTTTGTGATTAATCAATTAATTGAGGAGTTATTTAATTTTTATCGATTAATTGAGTACTTATTTAATTAATCAAATTTCCTTTCTCTTCTGACCATTAACTCAGGCACCTTTTGAGTTTGGAAGCTGATATTTGGACATGCCAATGACCAGGTGATTTGGCTGCAAAGGCTATTTTTGATTTATTAATTAATCAATTAATCAATTAATCGATTAATTATTGAATTATTCAATTAATGACTAAAATTTTTATTTTTATTTTAAGTTACAGATTCTGATGAAATGGTGGTGGTTTATGTGGTCTATGACCGAATTGATTAATAATTTCATTTTTTAATGATTATTACTTATGTATTTTCATTATTAATCATTTATTTATTTTCTTTCTCATTTGGCCAATATCTCAGGCACCTTTTGAGCTGGGAAGCTAATATTTGGACATGACAGTGACCAAGTGATGTGGCTATCAAGGATATTTTTGATTTTTGATTAATCATTTAATCAATTAATTATTTATTGATTAATTGATTAATTATTTATTGATTAATCAATTAATTATTTATTTTTTTATTAATGACTTATTTAATTACATTTCTAAAAGATACATCTTTGGATGAACCACTAGTGGTTTAGTTATGCTATTAGCCAATTGATTAAGAAAATATTTTGTGATAATCTTTTATTGATTTTAATTATACAATTAATCGATCAATTAGCACACACCTCTCCTTCCCAATGCAGCCTCTATGAGGTGCACTGCGGTATTGCCGGGTGCCTGAGGCACCCCGGCAATGCCGCGCTGTCGGATATTTCATTATTTGGCAAGGGGGCGGTGTACTTTGAATGTATATGTACTTGTTTGTTTGTTTTGTTTTCTTGTTTGTTTTCTTGTTTGTTTTCTTGTTTTCTTGGTTTTCCAGGCGATATCTCAGCCATCCTTTGAGCTTGGAAGCTGAAATTTCGGCGGCACAATAGTGAGCAAGTCCTTTCTCAAAAAACGTATTTTTTGTTTTTTGATTAATCAATTAATTGAGGAGTTATTTAATTATTAGCGATTAATTCAGTACTTATTTAATTAATCAAATTTCCTTTCTCTTCTGACCATTAACTTAGGCACCTTTTGAGCTCAGAAGCTAATATTTGGACATGAGTGACCAAGTGATGTGGCTATCAAGGATATTTTTGATTTATTGATTCATCAATTAATCAATTAATCGATTAATGATTTAATTATTCGATTAATTACTAAAAACAAACAAAAAAATCAGTTAAAAATTCTGATGAAATGGTGGTGGTTTATGTGTTCTGTGACCGAATTGATTAATAATTTAATTTTTTAATGATTATTATTTATTTATTTTCATTATTAATCTTTTTTTTTTTTTCTTTTTTTTTTTTCTTTTTTGTATACAAGATCGAGGCTCCTGAAAGAGCGAACATTAATCACACAGAAAGTCAAACCGACACATAAAACATATAACATCGGGAGCGGTAGACAAGATGGGGAGAGAGGGGGAAGGACACAAACACAACATTTGAGAGCAGGGACCGAGAGACATGGAGACATCGAGAGATCTGAGAGAGGGCGAGGGCTTTGGGGGGGGGCATGGGAAGGGGGCGGTGGGAGAGGTATAAAACATATGGACACTGCCAGGACTTCCAGGAAAGAAGTTGGAATTTCAAACAAGGTGGATCTGGGGTGAATTAGCGGGGGTAGAAAAGATCAAGGTTTTGGATGGGGGAAGATAAGAGATGGTGGTGAACAGCTGTTTTAAAGACCTGGAGGGAGGAGTGGGATTGAAGGGAGTGAGGGAGTTTGTTCCAGAGGTGGGAGAAAAGAGGAATGAAAGAGTGAAGGTGAGCAGAGAGCCGAGATTTCAGCAGTTTAACCATCAGAGGGTTGCTGGCAGATCTTGTGCGACCTGTAGGAATATTTGGGGGCAGAGCACAGAGAGAGCTGGGGGTGCAAGGCCGGAGAGGAGTCGGTAGAAGACAGAAAGACCACCTACCTGCCTGCGGTGAGTGAGTGAAAGGCCCTCAGAGATAGCTTCATCGCGGGAGATTCCAATAATTCTGAAAGCTTTGGTTTCAACAGCGTGAAGCCGAGCTAGGTGTGAGGCAGGAGCACCGGCCCATAGGGGAGAACAGTATTCCATTGAGCTGCGGATGAAAGCCTTGTATGTGGTGAGGAGCTCAGGTGTGCCGAGGAAGGACTTCGCACGATGGAGGATGCCCAGTCGGCGACTGGCTTTGGAGGCCAGCTTGGAAATGTGGTTTTCCCAAGAAAGATCATGGCAGATAGTGAGACCCAAAATCTTGAGCGACAGAACTTCTTGGAGAGGATTGTTGAGAAAGTAGATGGGAGGGTTGTCCAGTCGATCTTTTCGGAGAGACATAGTAAGAGTGTGAGATTTGTCAGGATTGAAAGACATGTTCCACTTGTTTGACCAGTCTGTGATTTTGTCCAGGTCTTCAGAGAGTGAGGAGGCAGCAGACTGCCGATCTGAGGGAAGAGGAATGGAGCGGCAGAGAGTGGAGTCATCAGCAAAGAGATAGAGAGGATTTTCGAGAGAGTCAGAGAGATCATTGATGAAGACCAGAAAAAGCACGGGGCCCAGAACATTTTCTCTCATTTGGCCAATATCTCAGGCACCTTTGGAGCTGGGAAGCTAATATTTGGACATGACAGTGTCCAAGTGATGTGGCTATCAAGGATATTTTTGATTTATTGATTAATCATTTAATCGATTAATTATTTATTGATTAATTGATTAATTATTTACTGATTAATCAATTAACAAGTACAGATACATTCAAAGTACACCACCCCCATGCCAAATAATTAAATATCCTGCAGCACGGCATTACCGGGGCGCCTCCGGCGCTTGGCAATACCGCAGTGCAGCTCATTGAGGCTGCATTGGGAGGGAGAGGTGTACACTAATTGATTGATTAATTGTATAATTAAAATCAATAAAAGATTATCGCAAAATATTTTCTTCATCAATTCGCTAAAAGCATAACTAAACCACTGGTGCTTCATCCGAAGATGTATCTTTTAGAAATTTAATTAAATAAGTCATTAATAAAAAATTAAATGATTAATTGATTAATCAATATAATTAATCAATTAATCAATAAATAAATAATCGATTAAATGATTAATCAATAAATCAAAAATATCCTTGATAGCCACATCACTTGTTCACTATCAGGTCCAAATATTAGCTTCCCATCTCAAAAGGTGCCTGATATATTGGCCAAATGAGAAAGAAAATAAATAAATGATTAATAATGAAAATAAATAAATAATAATCATTAAAAAATTAAATTATTAATCAATTCAGTCACAGAACACATAAACCACCACCCTTTCATCAGAATCTGTAACTGATTTTTTTTTGTCTTTAGTAATTAATCGAATAATTAAATCATTAATCGATTAATTGATTGATTGATTAATCAATAAATCAAAAATATCCTTGATAGCCACATCACTTGGTCACTCATGTCCAAATATTAGCTTCCGAGCTCAAAAGGTGCCTGAGATATTGGCCAAATGAGAAAGAAAATAAATAAATGATTAATAATGAAAATAAATAAATAATAATCATAAAAAAATTAAATTATTAATCAATTTGGTCAGAGAACACATAAACCACCACCAATTCATCAGAAGCTGTAACTTCAAAAAAAATTAATTTTAGTCATTAATCGAATAATTAAATAATTAATCGATTAATTTATTAATTGATTAATTAATATATCAAAAATAGCCTTTGCAGCCAAATCACCTGGTCATTGGCATGTCCAAATATCAGCTTCCTAACTCAAAAGGTGCCTGCGTTAATGGTCAGAAGATAAAGGAAATTTCATTAATTAAATAAGTACTTCATTAATCGCTAATAATTAAATAACTCCTCAATTAATTGATTAATCAAAAAACCAAAAATATCGTTTTTGACAAAGGACTTGCTCACTATGGTGCTGAAATTTCAGCTCCCTAGCTCAAAGGATGGCTGAGATATCGCCCGGACAAACAAACAAACAAACAAACAAACAAGAAAGAAAGCAAGAAAACAACCAGAGTGAAAACTGAGTACTCCCTTTCAGCGTGCGTCACTGTCGAGCCCCCTTCAGTGCCCAGCAATGACGATTTGCAATGCCTGGAGATGGCATAGGAAAGGTGCGGTGTACAATTATTTAATTTTTTATTAATGACTTATTTAATTAAATTTCGAAATGATAACTCTTCGGATGAAGCACTGCTGGTTTCGTTATGCTATTAGCCAATTGATTAAGAAAATATTTTGTGATAATCTTTTGTTGATTTTAATTATACAATTAATCAATCAATTAGCGTACACCTCTCCCTCCAAATGCAGCCTCCATGAGCTGCACTGCGGTATTGCCGGGCTCCGGAGGCGCCCCGGCAATGCCGCGCTGTAGGATATTAAATTATTTGGCATGGGGGCAGTGTACTTTGAATGTATCTGTACTTGTTGATTTATTGATTGATCAATTAATTATTCGATTAATTACTTAATTTTTCAAAAGTTACAGATTCGGAAGAAACGGTGGTGGTTTAGGTATGCTGTTTCCTAATTGTTAACAAATATTTCTTGATTATTATTTATTTATTTTAATTGTACAATTAATCAATCAATATTTGTACATCGCTCCCTCCCACATACGTCTCATGTGCTGCACTGTGGCCTTTCCGGGCTCCGAAAGCACCCCGGCAATGTTGCTCGCTGGAGGATATGTTCTTTTTTTATTTAGAATGGGGTCGATGTACTTTGAATGTACCGTCGCTCTCCTTGGTCAATTTATGTTTAAGAATTTGCAACCAAAGGAATATATCACAGAAAACTGTTTCCCCTGCAATGAGTAATTTGTGTTTTGCTTCTAGATCCATATGGAGGTGACGAATTCAATTATACACGTATAATAAGCATGGGTTTGTTAATCATAAATCAAGCTCTCGTTGTGTGATTGCAATTAAGAAATTGCACAAATATAATGATAGCCGAATTAATTGTGTTTTAATTGGAGTGCACCTTTGTCTGCAGTATGTCAAGGTCTATTAATACACCAACGTTATCATAAACCAAAGCGCAGAACAAAAGGCTGCACAGATCGTTTCATCCCTCGTGCTGTCTCGCTCTCTGGAATTCACTACCTGTAACGTGCTTCCCATTATCCTACTATCTACTCACCTTTAAGAGGAATATCAATTCCTATACTTCCTACATATTTGAGGTTTCATTTTATTTTACTTGACTTTTCTTACTTCCTGTGTCTTGGATGTTTTATTTATTTATTTGCTTTATCGTTATCTTCATCTAACTTTCCCTTAACCTCTTACCTACAGTAGATTTATGACTTGTTTGGGTGATTCCCATTATTTAAAAAAAAGGAAACCTTCATCTTTTCAAATGTGGTTTCTTCTTCTTCTGTACACATTAATAATCCCTTCCTGTGGATGGCTATGTGACCCTCCAACTGGAAAAAGGCTGAAAAGTGTGTTCAGTAGTGGGGATGTTATTATTGCAGGGTTATTTCCTATTCATAGCTCGATGCAGGTGGAGGAAATATCTCTGAGAGAAAGTCCTCGTCCGTCCATATGTTCAGGGTAAGATTTTTATTTCCTCTTATAATATTTATTCTGTATAAAATCCATCACTTAGTATCTCCCTCACAAATGGACACTGAAGTTGCTCAACATTTTTTACCTTCACTTATATTTAAATAAATACTATTAAGTTACCTTTTTGAAGTTTTGTTAATTCTGATGGTCGTTGTTTGATTATGTTGTACAACTTGGAATTGGCATTGAGATTGTTTGAAATATTATGTGTGTGTGCATGTGTGTGTGTGTGTGTGTATGTGCGTGAATGTGTGTATGTGTGTGTTTGTATGTGTGTGTGTATGTGCGTGAATGTGTGTATGTGTGTGTGTGTGTGTGTGTGTGTGTGTGTGTGTGTGTGTGTGTGTGTGTGTGTGTGTGTGTTTGTGTGTGTATGTGTGTGTTGTTGGTTGTTATCTCCATAATTTGGGTTTTAGAAAGTGGACCGGAGTCCTCTCAATAGCTACTCCCACTTCGGTGAAAAATTGTGATTCATGGCCTAAGTTGTGAAGTTGTGTTGTTCTCAGAGTTTTGTTCCAAGGGCTCTTTTCGCTCTTTTCATGATCGCCACTGAGCCGCGTACAGCTTCCATCTGCAGGTCGTTTGTGGAAATGTTCCTAGGGATGCTTTTTAAGATCTCTGCAAGGTTCCTCTTTTTCATTCCGTTTGCTCCAATTATCACTGGTACAATTTCAGCGCTCTTCAGCTTCCAGGATCTGTTCACTTCATTCTTGAGTTCTTGGTATTTGGTCATTTTCTTGATTTCTGCATCATTTAGGCCAACATTATTGGGTACTGATATCTCAATTAGCAATGCCTTGTTTTCCTTTTTGTTCCTGAGTACCATGTCCGGTCGCAATGCTTTGTTTTCCTTTTTGTTCCTGAGTACCATGTCCGGTCACAATGCTTTGTTTTCTAGGTTCATGCTGGATGGGATCATCAGGTCATATGTGAGCATTATCTCCTTGTTTTCAATGATTGCTTTTGGTTCATGTTTCCATGAGGTTTGTGGAACTGGGATATTGAAATTTCTGTAGACATCCCAGTGGATTACTCGACATATCTTGTTGTGCCTTTGGGTGTACAGCTGCTCTGACATGCGTTTTTTACATCCCGATAGGAGGTGACTTATGCTTTCTGTTTCTACCTTACAGAATCTACACCTGTCCGATTGACTCAGTCCTGCCATATTTTTTAAACCTTTGGTGTAGTGTCCTTGGTCTTGGGCATTAATACTGATTTGTTCTCTGTTTCAGTTGAGTTGACCTCTTCTTAGCCATTCCAGTGATTCTTCTTTGTCTATCCCCAATCTGTCTAACTCTTTTTAAAAATATCTCACTGGACTTTTTTTGTCTTTTTTCCCAGTTGTAACTACATATCTGCTGGTTTTCCTTTTTCCAATCATTGAGGTTGTATTCGTTGCTGTTTCGGTTTGGTGTGTGACACCTAATTACACCTGTTTTTGCAAGTTTTGTGCGAGGTGAGTGGGCGATACCTTTTCTGGCTTGTTGTGTTCATGCTTGTGCACAAATTTTATTCGGTAGTCTGTTGAGCTTGTCACGTATTCTGCTAATCCTCCCGGCATCGCTCTGTGCACTTGATTGAGTTCCATCAGCCTGCTACCTCCTTCTTTCCTTGGCAGGTACATTCTTGGGATGCATTGATTTTTGTAGAACATTTTGTGGATAGTGAGGAGTTTCCTTGTTTTAATGTCTTGTTTTTTTATTTCCATTTGTGGCCAGTTTACAAATCCGCAGCTGTACTGGAACACTGGTACTGGGAGTTGGTTTATGGCTTTGATTTTGTTTCTTGGGTGAGATATGTTTTCAGGATCAGCCTCGTTCTTCACAGTTATTCTTTGGTAATTGTTTTGCTCATTTTTATGACAAATTTGGTGGCCCTCTTATACTCCAAGGTATTTGTAAGATTCTTCATTGTCTAGCTCCTGTATTGTTGTATTTAGCTTGATTTTATGTCGTCCGTTTTTGTTGGTCTACCTTGCACGAATGTGCACTTGGCCAAATTTCATTTGGAGGTCGTCAGAGAACCATTTCAATAATTTCAGGTGTTCTGCCAATATTTCTGTCATTCGGTACAAAGAGTTTTAAATTATCAGGTTTAAAATTAAAGGTTTTAAATTTATTAAAATTCAGGTTTTAAATAACGTTTTTTTAAAGTTCAGTACAAAGAGTAGATGACAAATTCTGTTTCCGTTTCCCTAGTTCACGATATAATTTTTTCTGGTTGTTTTTAATCATCTGGCTTTGTTTTCTCCTCATAGTTTTTTCTATTTTCCTTGCTATCATTCGGATTTTCAGTTTATTTTCAACATCCATTACCTCTCGGTCTCAGGGCTGGATTTAGACATGTGGAGGCCCCCGGGCAGCCTTCAGTAGTGGAGGCCCACCCTACCTTAGAATACTAAAAATGTGACAAGACATAGTTACAGTCATCCATAAAGTATATTTTTCAAGTACAAAGAATCTGAATAAAAATGTACATCTATAAACATCATGATCAATCTATATAAGCACCTGCACAAACGCTGGAATGGATTTTATCTTCGGCCTTCTGTACCGTCCTAATGGTTGATTCATTCACTGCGATCGAACTCGATTTGCGATCGAACGATCTGCGATAAGGGGTGCGATCTGCGATCTGCGATATGTGACTCGAACTGCGATCGCCGATGACGGCAGGTGGCGATTCGTATCATCGTATGTATAAATTAAATATTAATTAACCCTTGTCCACACAAGACAAGGGGGGTCTTTTTAGCCTTGTATTCAGCCTAAGGACACCTGCCTTGTGTGTACAAGGGTTAAGTAAAGTACAGTACAGTAAACAAGGAATAAGAATAATATAAATCTTTGGGAAAACACCAGCCACGATCGCGTAAATGCAAAACACACCCTTGCGTTGGGGAGGTTTTGACGCATTTAATTCAGCGCATAAATTGGAAACCGTGTTCGAGGAAGCCGCGTTGGAGGAAGTTTTACTGTACATTTTTCCTAACAAATTTTTTTTTTCATGAAATATGTGGAGGCCCCCTGGTTGTGGAGGCCCCTGGGCAACTGCCCAGCTTGCCCATTCCTAAATCCGGCCCAGCTCGGTCTTTATCTTCAATATTACATTTGTATTTTATTTTCTGGGTACTCCTCTTTAGTTTGGGGCTTTGATTTCCTCTTTGGAATTGCTGTATTTGTCCTGTCTCCTTTCTGAGCATCTCCCTCTGTCTCTCGAGTCGTTGCTTCCATGGTGGTGCTTGGTTTAAAAAAAATCGGTGGAACCTGTTCTGTTCTTGTGGTGTTTCGTTGTTACTTTTTCCTGAATGAATAATGCTGCTGTAAATTTCATTATGTTTATTTATTTCAGTTTAAAAGATTTGTTTGTTCTTTAGATTAGTGTTTTGTGCATTTATTATTATGTCGTCAAATTAGTCGTGGTCTTTCTTCAAGTAGTATCAATTGCACCTCCTCTATCTTATTAGCCAGCTCATCTTCCAGATCACGCTGTTCCTCATCATCCTCCCCCTCCTCCTCGCCTCTATCTCTCTGTACCTGTTCATCCTTTTGCCCATTACCATTTGTATCTGTTTGTGTTGTAGCCATGAATCGGCCTCCTTCACTGTCCATCCCCCTCACTTCAAATGCAGAGCACCTTCTGCTGGTTTGTAGGTTGTTTGTCTTTCTTTAGCCATTAATTTCATTTTAGCAGAACTCAAGTTAAGGAAAGGTGGAATTTGAAGGATAAACTCATTTTATGCGTGAAGTTCACATTTATGCAAAAATTTAAACTTATAATTTTAACTTGTTTTCATTCAGCGATAAAACTAAGGAATGTCGAGTGTTTCATTCCTTGCCTTTTATAACATTAAAACACACTTCACCTGCCTTCTCTGATCACTTTCATAGAAATTTATGAAGGGGGAGAGAGAAAAGGGTAGGAGGGCAACTATTAATATGGTATACCTGTGAGCGATGCTACCTTTCAAATACATGAACTAACATAACACTTTAGAAGAAGAAATAACAGCTCAGAATATTGTGTTTTTCAACTCATTTTTAAAATTGTTTTCCCACATTGCAATTTTAAAACATTAAACTGTATTATATTAGCCGTAGGTGATTCTGTCTTTCTGTCTGTCTGTCTGTCTGTCCGGGGGTGTGGCTGTTTATTCATATAAACAAATATCCACCATTTTATAAACTCTCATACCTTTGAGGCCTGTTTAGTTAGGCCCGTGCTGTCTTGCTCTCAGTTTTATTTCAACTCTAATTCGTTATATCATTTCATTTTTCACAATCGCTGACATAGTTTTAGACTCGGTTGAAAAAAACCGGAAATAAAATCCCATGCAAGTTTCCGTTTATAGAACGAAATGAATTCTCAAAGGCCTGTAATTTCAAGGCCATTGAGTCTCTCTCACGCCTTTATCTCCAATCTAACTCAACATCTGATTTCATTTTTATCGATGGTTTTAGACTCGGTGTCAGCGATAATTGAGAACATTCACGCACACGCAGGAAAATGCAGATATAGAATTTTAAAAATCGCACCACAATGTATCATACACTGCCAAACATGACACAGATGGCAACATGTCGACAGGTATTAAAAATTCGCTTTTTCTTTTCCGTTAAGATATATTAATTTTCTGTTTGATGACAGTCGTCACAAAAACGTCAACAATGATGCCGACATATATTTCTTCCTTCTTATTTCATTCAACATTATTATCCGGAAGTGAAGGTTCACATGTTCATTTCACGTGTGCAAAAACAAACTCCATTTCACGTGTGCATGGACGTGTCAATCACATATGTAAAATAAATAATTTAACAGACGGGAAATTGCTGAGAGACATTTCGTTCGCGGCAATTATACACCGCACAAAGGAAAATTTTCACCGGGAAACCGAGTGAATGTCATCGAATTTCACCGAGCTTCAGGAAATTCCAAGAGATATTTCTTCGTTTCTATTTTATTAGTTACTAGCAGAAGTACCTCACATTGCCGGGCAGGGGGAGGGGGGAAGGGCACGTACACTTTAAACATGTATATACATGTGGGATGTAGGATACATACATGTGGGATGTGTGTAGGTGTACGTGTGTGTGTGTGTGTGTGTGTGTGTGTGTGTGTGTGTGTGTGTGTGTGTGTGTGTGTGTGTGTGTGTGTGTGTGCGTGCATGTGTGCGTGTGTGTGTGTGTGTGTCTGTGTCTGTAAGTGTGTATATATATATTATATATATATATATACATATATATATATATATATATATATATATATATATATGTATATATATATATATATATATATATATATATATATAGTCACGTGAAAAAGTAAGTACACCCCATGTAAATTTTGTCTTTTTCAACATATTTCAACATACAGCTATTTGATCTTCATTTCAACGATATTGATAGATAAAGGTGATATAATACAACAAATATAATGAAACACTTCCATTTTGTAGTCCATTGTATAATTTAAATAAACATAAATGCAAATTTCGCATGTGGAAAAAATAAGTACCAGTACACCCTTGGCTGTAATAGGTGGTATTGCCCCCTTTGGCAGAAACAACCTCAAGTAGGCGTTTCTTATAACTGTCTACCAGTCTCTGACATCGACTGGGAGAAATTTTTGCCCACTCCTCCATGCAGAATTCTTTCAGCTGTGCGATGTTTGAGGCGTTTCTTGCATGCACAGCTCGTTTCAAATCCCCCCACAACATCTTGATGGGATTTAGATCCGGGCTTTGACTTGGCCATTCCAGAACCCTCCATTTCTTTCTTTTCAGCCTTTCCTTGCTGGATTTACTGGTATATTTAGGGTCATTGTCATGTTGCAAGGTCCACCTTCGGTTGAGCTTCAACTCTCCGACAGATGGCCTCACATTATCCTCAAGCTCCCTCTGGTACAATGAAGAATTCATAGTGGATTCTATGATGGTGAGCTGCCCAGGCCCTGATGCAGCAAAGCTGCCCCAAACCATAATATTTCCACCACCATGCTTCACAGTTGGTATCAGGTTCTTGTGGTCAAATGCTGTCTTTGGTTTTCGCCAAACATGTCTTCTGGTACTGTGGCGAAATAGCTCTACCTTTGACTCATCTGTCCAGAGCACATTGTTCCAGAAGTGCTGGTCTTTGCCGAGGTGTTCATTGGCAAACTTTAGTCTTGCCCTGATGTTCTTTCTGGACAGCAAAGGTTTCCTCCTGGCACACCTCCCATGTAGATCAAATTTGTGCAGCCTCTTTCTCATGGTAGACTCGTGCACTTTGACATCAACAGTGGCAAGAGCTACCTGTAGGTCCCGTGATGACATTCTGGGGTTTTTAGAGACTTCTTTCAGCATCTTGCGGTCTGCTCTCTGGCTGAACTTGCTGGGGCGGCCTGGCCTGAACAAGTTGGCAGTTGTTTGGAATCTTCTCCACTTGTAGATGATCTTCCGGACAGTCGAATGATTGATTTCAAATTGTTTGGAGATCGTTTTAAATCCCTTCCCAGACTCGTAGGCATCTATAACCTTCTTTCTGAAGGCCTCAGAGAGCTCTTTTGATCTAGGCATGGTGACGCCGCACACTTCAACAACAAAGAGCAAACCAAACGAAATGTCTGAGGTTAAAATAAGACAGGTTCCTCCAAGACCCTCTCTAACGATGTTCTCATCATTTGCACGTGAGCTGGTGCACCTGATTCTAATTTTAGGTATTTGAAGTAGTGATAAATGTAGGGGTGTACTAACTTTTTCCACATGCAAAATTTGCATTTATGATTATTTAAATTATACAATGGACTACAAAATGTAAATGTTTCATGATATTTGTTATATTATATCACCTTTATCTATCAATATTGTTGAAATGAAGATCAAATAGCTGTATTTTGAAATATGTTGAAAAAGTCAAAACTTTACAGGGGGTGTACTTACTTTTTTACGTGACTGTATATATATGTGTGTGTGTGTGTGTGTGCGTGTGTGTGTGTGTGTATGTGTATATATGTGTGTGCACGTGTGTGGGTGTACATGTGTGTGTACGTGTATGTTTGTGGATGTATGTATGTGTATTTGTGTATATATGTGCATATATATGTGTGAGTGTGTGTGTGTGTGTGTGTGTGTGTGTGTGTGTGTGTGTGTGTGTGTGTGTGTGTGTGTGTGTGTGTGTGTGTGTGTGTGGATGTATGTGTATGTGTGTGTGTCTGTAAGTAAGAGAGAGACAGAATTGTGAGGAACAGAAATGAAAAACGAGATGTGTTTGTGTGTATGTGTAAATGTGTGTATGTGTGTGGGTGTACATGTGTACGTGTGTGTGTGCGTGTATGTACGTGTGTGTGTGTGTGTGTATATATGTGTGTGTGAGTCCGTGTGTGTGTGTGTGTGTGTGTGTGTGTGTATTGTGAAACTGAATGTGCAGGTGCAGCATCTTTACTCAATATGTCGAAATGTCACACACGTCCATGCCCGTGGGATTCCCACCGGTGACCCCAGTCGTTGTGTTATATTGCAGAGCAAAAATAAAGCCCAAAACCCAGTACGTACTCTGGTACAGAACCCAACAGCAACAATTATACAGAAACTGATAAAATATGTGAATGACTTTGGGGGAATCGATTGTTCAACCATCACTTGAATATTACAGATTTAAAAAATCTGCAATGGGCTAATGTTTGGGAAAAATTAATTGATCTGTATATTTTACTGATCAGAACACCGGATCAGACCACCGGAGCACCGGTCCGAACATCATTTCGGTCCACCAGAACATTCTTATAATTACACGAGTACGATTATCAAAATGGCAGTTATAATGTTGATTTAAATTTTCTCTGATAGTATTTTCACAATGTTATATTCTTTTCACCAGAATCCATCCCCAAGGTTTACAATGGGCTCTGACAATGATATTCACCATTGAAGAGATAAATAGAAACGTTTCACTCCTTCCCAACACGACTCTGGGATACGACATGTACGATTCTTGTTTTTCAATCCACATCAGCATGGAGAGCAGCTTGTCGTTTGTGAAGAACATAATCCACTCACATGTGCGACCTGAAGGTTTCTGTACTCCACGAGTGGTTGTTGGAGCATATGCTTCGAACACTATCAAGTTTATTAGCCCATTACTGGCTCAGTTTAAGCTTCCTCAGGTAGAAACAGCTTCCTATTTTTAACTTGCCTCCTCTCATGACTGCCTATTGATTCTGTGCAGTTTGTAAAAACTCTTTCTTCATAATATTGTTGCGAATATGGCATTTGGCCTCCATATCCGCTTGTAAATATTCCCCTATTTCCCCAATACTCCCCAACTATCCCCAATCCCCCATTCCCTAGTCCCATTGCCTGTAAATAACACTCTGTAGAACCGACCTTCCCCTTTTTCCCCCATTAAATGTCGTGCCCAGGTCCACCGCATCTCACGTAGACAACTTTCGGACATCTTGCTAGTTATTCTTAGTCTATGTCAGTTAAGGACTCGTTTCCATTAATTCTGACTCTTCGTTGCACCAGAATGTGATTATATGGCACCAGTAGTGAGTTTAGGACCTTCCCATACCTCCTCCCATCTTCTTCCCCAAACAACAACTATAACAACAACTACAACAACGGCGCGCGGGGGGAGTGTGCGTCCTCACACCGGCTCGGTTAGCCGCCATGACCATGCGCTCCGACGGGGTTACCACGAAGGGGCTCCTTGTCAGCCCCTCGTCAAGGGCGGAGCCGGTAACCCCCCCGCACGCACCCAATGAGAAGCAACGTGCCGATTCCATCTGGGGCGGAGCTAACGAGCCGAGGGCGTGTCACTCCCCGCCGGATATACGCAGCGACTTACCGGATGTGAGGTCAGATGCGCCCCGAGCTTGGAGAAAGAACGTCACCTTCCGAGCGCTGAGAGACCTCCCTGCATCTTTCGGACCGTGTGGATCCTGTCCCTGAGCCAAGAGTGCACCTTGTGCTGTCCACCGACTACCTGCCTTTCTTTGCCATCAATCCCCGTGTGAGTCAGTTTTGTCCTGTTTATCTGTCGTCTGTCAGGGAATAAGATAAGTGTGTCTAAGTGCCTATCTTTCTATGCTGTTCCTCTTGTAGTTGTAATCTAACCTTCCGCCCTAATATAACCTCCTCCGGAGGTCTTGAGAACTGAACCCTTGGTGTCGTGTCATTTTAGTCCCAGCCGTTGTGTCCTTTTCCTTCATTGACCTAGCGTAGCGCGACTAGTCAACGTTCGAGCATAATCGGGTAAACTGTGCAGACGTGGTCATACCAAACCGCTCGGTAAACTAACATCCACACCGCGTCTGTAACAATTGGTGTCGAGGAGTGGAATTCGGACCCGGGACTAAATTTATTAGGCCCAAATTTTGGAACACCAATTGTACCACTAGGGTAACAATTGGTGTTGGGGAGGTAGAATTCGATTCGGAGCGCGTTTCCCGCGCTCGAAATTATAACGGCGAAATTTGAATTTGTTTTACGAAAATAAAAACCCGAATTTTGAAAGTCGCGCTATGGCGGATCAAGACAGCTGGGGTCCGGTAGGGGAGAGTGAGGCAGGGTCGGTCCAGGACCAAATTGAGGGACGCGAGGAGAGCGAAGCAGTGAGGGTAGTAGACGCGCAAAATGGCGCCTCGCTGGTCACCGCGCCCGCGACCGTGGCAGCGCCCCTGGTGGATCCGAACCTTTTTATGTTGCAAATGAGGGCCCTTATGGAACAAATGGGTGAGCAATTGGGAGACCAAATTAGAGGTTTGAAAAGCAGTATGGGACAAATGGGAAACCAAATGGGGGCAATGAGGGATGAAGCGAGGGCTCGGAGTGAGCAATTGGGGGTAATGGGAAACCAATTGGGGGTAATGAGGGACGAAGCGAGGGGTACCAGTGAGGGGTTAGACAATAATTTTAAGGGTTTAGACAAGAAATTTGGGAAGTTAGACGACAAATTTGAGGGGTTAGACAACGGGATAAAAGAGGTGAAAAATGGGTTAATGGGGGTAGAAAACAGAATGGCCGCTCAAGAGAATCAAATGGAAGGGATGCAAAAGGGGTTAGAGGGGTTAGAAAACAGGATGGAAGGCAAATTGAGGGACATGAGGGACCAAGCGGAAAGGGAAGTTAAACAAATGGGGCAGCAGATATAGGGGGTCAGAATGGGTGTAGAAACCAAACTGGATGCTCACAGGGAGGAAATGGAGCAGATGAGGGTGGCATCTGGGCAGGAGATGCAAGTGATGGGAGAGGAGATCAGAAGAGGAGTGAGTGAGGCGGTCGGAGGACTGCACGAGGAGGTGAGGCACTGTAAGGAGCACATGGAGAAGGAGGTGAGAAAGGGGACTGTAAAGTTACAAGGGGGCATAGAGGACCTGACGCAGGAGGTGGAGCAGCTAACAGAGGGACAAAAAGAACTAACGGACCAGGTAAAGAAGAACACAGCGGTAATAGGAGGGTTAAAAGCGACACAAAATGACCTAAAAAATGACTTGGTAGCGACGAAGAGGGAATGTCAGATGGTACGTGAGGGACTGACAACGAGGTTGGACGAGGTGATAGAGGTAATGGAGACGAAGGACCGGCAGGTGAGGACGCACATGGAAACGGTCAAGGTAGCCTTGGAGGACGAGCTTGAGGAGACGTACCGGGGAATAAAAGAGGTGAAGCAGAAATTAGAAGAAGTGGAAGAAGGGGTGAGCGAAATTAAGAAGCGACGGAGAGAGGATAAGAAAGAGATAAAAGAGGAGATAAAAGAATTGGTCCAAAGTCTGTGTTTGGATCGTGATGATGTGCTCATTAACCGGATGAGGGATTCGCAGGTGATGGAGGAGAAGCGAAGAGGAAGAGGACCTGGTGTTAGTGGTGACCAATATGGTCGTGCGTATGATGCGCCAGGTGATTTAAGAAGATTGGGGGTCGAGATGGACCCGGGTGTTCGTGAGAGGCCGTTGGTGAAGTGTGCGACAGGTCTGGTGTGCGAAAGAGGGGGTGTGCGAGAAAGTCCGACTCTGGGGTGTGTGAGGAAAAAGTGCGTGCCAAGGAGTGAGGGTGCTGGCGAGAGTGAGTCGGTCGTAGCGCGTGTGCGAGGGAGCACATGGAAGCGTGGTGTGGTGAGTGTTACAGAGGGTGTGACGGGAGAGTGTGCGCAAGAGTGTGCGCGAGAGAGGTGTGTAACGGACAGGTGCATGGGGAAAGAGTGCGCTGTCGGGAGTAAGGGTGAGTGCGTTGTCAAGAGTGGTGGTGAGAGGAGTGAGAGTGACAAGGAGCGTGAGTTGGTTGTGACAGGTGAGCGAGGATGGACACCTGGAATGGAAGGATGCGCACCTGGAATGGTAGCGCGTGAGTGGGAATGCACGCTGGAGTTGGTGGTGAGGCACGTGGTTGGGTGTGCGAATGAGAGCACACCTGTGGTTGTCACAGAGGAGGTGACAGAGGAGGGGGTGCGAAGAGGTGTGTTAGTGAGGTGTGCGACCAACGAATGTGTGCCAAAGTGTTCGGTGGTCAGGTGTGTGACCAAGGCTGTGAGTGGAATGGGTGTACCTGGGTGTGTAAGGAAAGGTACGAGGAGCATGGAAACGGCTGGATGTGTGAGCAAGGAACGGGCTGCGGGGTGTAAGCGTCCAGGTGAAGCATCGACGTTAAACGGGTTAGAGGTTAGAGCGACTTTTAGCCGAATCGGGCCCTCGGTGCGTGCTGGGCCTCGCTTTGAACGGCTGCGTCCGTGCTCCACTAGGCGGAGCGGGCGGCTGGATAGGAAGGGTCGTCATGGCGACCACTTTTTGTTGAGGCATTCCGGCAGGTCGAGATCGAGCCATGGGATGGCTCCACGCCGAGGTGGTGCGTGGGATCTCGGCCCGGGTAAGCCCCCGTCCCTGCACCGAGTGCCGGACGCATCCAGCCGCTGGCACAGAACAACCCGCATTCATGGCTTGGCTTTACGAAGCCGGGCTTTGGACAGGAATTGGCGCACCGAGAGGCATTAGTGAGTAGACTGGGTGATGAGGTTAGTGTTTTGGCCCCAAAATTAGAGAAAAACAAAATTTGATGATTGGCAAAGGATTGGCAGTAGTGATTGGCAGATGATGGGTAGTGATTGGCAAATTTTTAATTTGTTGAAATTTGATGTGCAAAATTGGTAGTGAGCGATGGGCCCGGTGGGTAAGGGGGGCATCCCTGCCACCCTTCCCAAGGGGGGCAAAGGAGCAATAGCTTATGGGGTGTATGGCAGTGAAAACTAGCCCGGGTGGGTTAGGTTATATTGATAGGGCCCTAGAAGATGACATTAGGTGACGTTAAGGTTAGTTAGTGACTGATACCTGTAGTGGGGACGCAGGTAGTTTAGTGTGGATGATAATGACGAGGGAGCGCAATAGCTTAAAGGGACGACTGGGAAGCGCAAGTTTCAGAAGGGAGTAGTTAGATGAGATGATGCCGTGTGTGTGAGGATGGAACAGGTGTGATTGCACAGGTGTGCAACTGGACGGGTGTGTGGAGCAATGGATGAGTAGTGAGTGCGGTGGATCAGCGCGAAGGCGCTTGGGGAGAGAAGGGTGCAGGTGGCACCAGGCGTGAGAGCACAGGTGTGCAAGTACAGGTGTGTGGAGAGAGTTGGAGTAAGTGGTACGGAGTGGTGTGCATGGTGCGAAGGTGTGGATGGGGGAAGAGTGGACCCCTTTCACGATTACCCGGGGCGGGTAGTGTAAGTGTTAGGTAGAGGGTACAGGTAAATTGTGGTTGGATATTGGCATCTGTGGTGCGGTTGCAGAATGGTATTTGGATGGGTGCATTAGTGTTGTGGAAATGGCTGGGCGTGTAACCTGTTAGTGTGTGTAGTTGGTTGGGCACTCCACCACTGTGAGGATGTCGGCCAGGTGAGGCCGCAGGTGGGCTCTGGGAGCCGGTAGTTGTGAGTGGGTGCCTGAGGATCCCGGGTGTGGATCGGGCAGCCCAGTGCCAGAGAGGGCACCGAGTGGGGAGAGCGCCAGAGGGCCTTCCCCAGGTAGTTAGGTTAGGGTAAGGAGCAGGTAAGCTCGGAGGCAACTGCAGTGGTGGAGGTGTGCAGGTGGGTAGACCCGCTGGGAGAGGTACACGCCACAGCCCAGAAATTGTGCGAGGGCACCGGGAGATGAATCGGGGGAGTGAGACCCCAAATTGAAAAGCACCACAGTTTGGCCAATGGGAATTGGTTTTTAGAACCCATAGTGTAAGAGGGCCAATGGTTTGGCCGGAGAAAGACCCCGGGTAGTGTAAAGTTGTTAAAGTCACTTAGGAAATAGTTAGGATTGATGAACCTGTCGCACCATACGCAGCCACTTACCTGTGGTGATGATGATGACTCCACACCTGTGTTTTCTTTGTTTGTTGCAGGAAATGAGATTGCTGTGGATTTGTGAGACGCATCACGACGTGGATGAGACATTGGGGTGATTCCATCTCTCCCTCCCTAGGAGGGACTGATGATGAATTGGTAATGGCAAATTTTGATGTTCAGTTGGAGATGGCAAATTTTGATGAAAGTTGAAAATGGCAAATTTGATTGGTTAGGAGGGAGAGAAGACGAATTTGGTTTATGGGAGGAACGGGGAAGACAGTAGGGATGTTTGTTGATTTGTAAAGTAGATGTTTATGGGTAGTGTTGTGTTTTGTGGATACAGTAAGGGGTAAGGGAGGGGCCATGTAGGTTACCTGGTGGGGGGGGGGGCGTACGATAGGAACGTACCTGTCTCACCTGGTTCCCATGTGCCCCCAGTGTGCATCATCTTGTATTGCGTGCACTTTTGCACCCTTACCACCTTACTCACTTGTCTGCTTCTTTTGTCTCCCACCTCCGAGGATCTGGCTTTGGGGTAGAGAGAGAGGAGAGAGAGGTGCTGGCTACGCAGTTGTGGGCCTGCACTTTCGCTGCTTGCTGCTTGGATCGATACACCATATGGACCGCAATGTTTGTGGCCACCCACAATGGACCGCAGTTCTTTTGCGGCCAAGCACCACCCGTGGATGGACCTATGGGTCAACGTGGCACCTATGCCATACAGGTGAACCACTTATAGTTGGCCCCTGACGGCCACAATAGAGAAATGGACGCGGTTGGCGCCTTTCTTGATTTTTTAAAGAAGTAAGAAGGCCAAGTGCACCACATGAAGGCAAGACCAGCGGCAGAACATCGGCCGGCTGCGACAACACCGGTGATTTATAAACACTTTATTGGTGCACCGGATGGTGCTCACTGTGTGATGGGGTGGTGCTTTTGATGCTTGGAAGGGGTGCTCTGCACATTATTAAAGGCCGTAGGCCACGGAGCACTCGTGGGTTGGTGTATCGATGCTGGCATGCGTGCTCTCTCTATGCATAACATCTGCATGTGTCCCTCCAGAAACAGGTCCTGGATCGTAGTGTAAATATCAGCGTAGTCTTGTAAATAATGCTCCCTACCGGCTGTATGTTTAGTTTGCGAATTCTTTCCGGATTCGGTTATCCTGTGGGTGTGTTTCTGTGAGGAGAAGGGTGCAACGTCGCAGGGGGACATATTTACTCATTTGTGAATATCTGTAAAACTGTCGCACTCAGGGTAGAGTTAATAGTAGAGGGAACTACATCTGCGTGCCACACTAAAGTAGGTAAAAATTTATCGGGTCGGGACGCCCCGAGGGTAGAGAAGGGTGCAATGTTGCGAATATGGCATTTGGCCTCCATATCCGCTTGTAAATATTCCCCTATTTCCCCAATACTCCCCAACTATCCCCAATCCCCCATTCCCTAGTCCCATTGCCTGTAAATAACACTCTGTAGAACCGACCTTCCCCTTTTTCCCCCATTAAATGTCGTGCCCAGGTCCACCGCATCTCACGTAGACAACTTTCGGACATCTTGCTAGTTATTCTTAGTCTATGTCAGTTAAGGACTCGTTTCCATTAATTCTGACTCTTCGTTGCACCAGAATGTGATTATATGGCACCAGTAGTGAGTTTAGGACCTTCCCATACCTCCTCCCATCTTCTTCCCCAAACAACAACTATAACAACAACTACAACAACGGCGCACGGGGGGAGTGTGCATCCTCACACCGGCTCGGTTAGCCGCCATGACCATGCGCTCCGACGGGGTTACCACGAAGGGGCTCCTTGTCAGCCCCTCGTCAAGGGCGGAGCCGGTAACCCCCCCGCATGCACCCAATGAGAAGCAACGTGCCGATTCCATCTGGGGCGGAGCTAACGAGCCGAGGGCGTGTCACTCCCCGCCGGATATACGCAGCGACTTACCGGATGTGAGGTCAGATGCGCCCCGAGCTTGGAGAAAGAACGTCACCTTCCGAGCGCTGAGAGACCTCCCTGCATCTTTCGGACCGTGTGGATCCTGTCCCTGAGCCAAGAGTGCACCTTGTGCTGTCCACCGACTACCTGCCTTTCTTTGCCATCAATCCCCGTGTGAGTCAGTTTTGTCCTGTTTATCTGTCGTCTGTCAGGGAATAAGATAAGTGTGTCTAAGTGCCTATCTTTCTATGCTGTTCCTCTTGTAGTTGTAATCTAACCTTCTGCCCTAATATAACCTCCTCCGGAGGTCTTGAGAACTGAACCCTTGGTGTCGTGTCATTTTAGTCCCAGCCGTTGTGTCCTTTTCCTTCATTGACCTAGCGTAGCGCGACTAGTCAACGTTCGAGCATAATCGGGTAAACTGTGCAGACGTGGTCATACCAAACCGCTCGGTAAACTAACATCCACACCGCGTCTGTAACAATATCATGCTATATTGAACATCCAGACAAACTTTTATTCAGTGTAATTTGAACTAGTCAATGATGTGTCTTTGGCAGTTTTTCATTGGTTGTACACCGCTGCTTTCCTATTCCATCTGCAGGCGCTACATGACGTCATCGCCAGGCACCGAACGGGGCCCGGCGATGACGTGTGCCGAAAGTAGTACTCAGTTTTCACTCCGTTTGTTTGTTTGGTTATTTGTTTGTTTGTTTGTCCGGGCAATATCTCAGCCATCCTTTGAGCTAGGAAGCGGAATTTCTGGCACAATAGTGAGCACGTACTTTGACAAAAACGTTATTTTTTGTTTCAAAATTAATTGATTAATTATTTAATTATTATAGATTTATTAAGTACATGTTTTCTTTCTCATCTGAACAATATCTCATGCAGCTTTTGACCAAGTAAGCTGATATTCGGACACAAAATTGACCACGTGATTTGGCTGTAAAGGATATTTTTGATTTATCAATTTAGCAATTAATTTATTTATTGCTTCATCAATGAATCAATTATTTATTTTCTCGATTATTTAACTGTTTAATCAAATTACAAAAAGTTGCAGCTTCAGATGAAACAATGGTGTTTTACGTATGCAATTAGCCAATTGATTATGAAATTAATTATTTTACGATTTTTTAAATTTTATTACGAAATTAATCTCATCGCTTATCGCTCAAATTAAGAGCATATAGTATGAACTGTGCATGTATGCATTTTACGTGTTGTCACGCTTGTGTAGTGGTTGTCCGATCGGTTCAAAAATCCCACACTCCTGACACCATTTGGCATGTCCGCAGCTAGTTATCACCAGCCCTGGACAGATGAACAGAACCAGCTTTAACTCCTGAGGCGATCTCCAAATCTTGCGGTTATGACATGCGAGGGATGGAAGAAACACGAAGCATTCAACTTCACAAACATACGGGTTTATTCCGAAACCCAACCAAGAACATGACAACGAAAATGTAATGATAATTAATTATTTACAAGAAAATAGAGCAAGGAATGAAAATAACGAAAATAAATGCTGAGGTAAAATGCTAAATTAAGGTACCTCCACACTGACGCAAACACGCACACTGGGTAGAGTAATGAAATGAAAATTCCCCTTCGGCACTAAGCTGACCCCAATATGGATCCTGTGACAAGTTCGGCGGCTGTCGAAACCCGCAGCCGGCAAAATGGCAACAACGCTGCGCATTGAAAACGCCGGTATCTAGGCAAGTGGCGAGCATGGCTCTCGTTCCCTTCTTTTTCCGTCCACCACTTCACACTCCTTCGGCATGGGAAAGGACAGCACAGCCTTCAGCTGCCCGATGAGCCCAGTCGCCAACGCCTCCTTGTGATCGCCACAGAACAACATAAACGCTCTCCTTAGCAGAACACAAAATGTCCAAGCTCCTTCTTTCCGCTTGCACTCGTGATTCGCTTGCACTCGCACATGGAACGTGAATACTATCTGGCTGTTGTTTTGCTTCGCCGGCAGTTGTTTTAAAAGTTAGGGATGGCCACAAAGGGTATCACGAACAGGGAAAATTAGCCTTAAACCCCACTACTAATTAACACGTCATCATCCCTCAAATGATGAACATTTAAACAAAATCCTAAGCTACATTTTCCCTACGTATTACATCGAAATGCTCCTCCACGTCACACCGTCCATACTATGTCTATTCAATCCTACCTTTCCTGGAGTATTCTCTTCCCTACCCCCATAAACGTAACAATACATTAAATCCTCACGTGAGCAAAGTTTGAATAGTGATGTTACATTGATGGGATGACTGTCTGCCTGAATGCAATTGAGGTTGCAGATCTACTGATATAGGTAATCTACTGATGTGGATCCATGACTGGTGTTGTGGATCTACTGATGAAGGTGATCTACTGATGTGGATCCATAAACGGCGTTGTGGATATACTGATGCAGGTAATCTACTGATGTGGATCCATGACTGAGGTTGTGGATCTACTGATTTAGGTAATATACTGATGTGGATCCATGACTGAGGATGTGGCTCCACCATTTGGAGAGGTCCTGGGCTGAAAGGATAAAAACCTCGAGGAAGAACGGTGCCCAGCTGATGATCCGTGCAGTCAGGAAACCAGTCAATTCCTTTTCGGATAAGATTTTTATTTTGGATAAGGCAAAAATGTTTTGAGGTTTACATTTAAAATGAAGTTAAACATAGGATGTTGTGAAATTAACATCATTTGCAGTAATCGTTCAAATTGTATGTTTTCTTTGCAAAGAGCACACACGAGCCTTAAAGTTCAAGACGCCACAGGAGAATGCATTGGTGTGTGTGTGTGTGTGTGTGTGTGTGTGTGTTTGTGTGTGTGTGTGTGTGTGTGTGTGTGACTGTGTGTGTTTGTGTGTGTGTGTGTTTGTGTGTGTGTGTGTGTGTGTGCGTGCGTGTGTGCATGTGCGCGCGTGTGTGCATGTGCGCTTTTGTGCATGTGCGCTTGTGTGCATGTGTGTGTCGAAACTGCATTGTAAAAGCGAAACCGAGTTGTCAAAGGTTCCGTTTAACATCTCCCCAGGAGGTGCATGAAGAGGAATCTGCATTCCCTTGGTTTGTTTTGAGTGCGCATATGGTTTGGTAAGGGTTGACAGGTTTTATTATCGATTCATTTGTATTAGTTATTGAGATTGCTCATTCCTATTGTTTTTGCTTCATGTAATCCTCCCCCCAAACATTTGTTTTGTGAATAAATATATCTGGTCTCGGGGTGGATTCTGCTAGTTCTGGTTTCCTCGGTTTGTGGTTTAGGCTGGTTGTAGTGTCGTTTGGAAATCCCGTTCCAACCGCCCTTTGGACCCAAGGTTGGCTCAGCCAAATTGGATAGGTCGTGAGCATCTATCGGTAATTCCTCAGGTTAATTCCGCAATCCCAATGGGGATTGTAAGGTGGCAAACAGGCCTGAGAACCTGCTCAGGACTGTATACTTATCTGGCGGTGTAGGTCATTTTTAAATGTCCGAACAGAATAACAAGAACGGTTCTGCGGCTGTAAACATATGCAAGTGGATATAGAACCGTCTCATTACAATGGCACAATTTTCTGCAAACCATTCACATGACACAAACACAAACACAAACATCAATATTACATTTTTATCACAATTCAAGGTTAGTTACAGTGGAGCCTGCAAGTGTCTCAGTGATAAAAAGAGATTTCCATACTTTCTTCATACATACCCAAGTGATGTTCATTTTGTATTAGCCATGATTCACCTGGTGCAACACTTTGGTTGGGTATATGTTGGTGTACTAGCTGTGGATGATGAATATGGCAGAAATAACATGATTCAGTTCCTAAATGATGGACCGCACAATGGGATATGCATTGCTTTTCGTCAACTTTGGCAGGAAGAACTCGGATTGAAAAACCTTCAAACTGTTGGTGAGAAATATTTTGTTCCAAGTGATGTACAGTAGATGTTAAGATGACATTTGCATAATGTTTATCAAATAGGAGAATAAAAATAATGGTTTTTTGCAATACTACCATTTGTCCGTTAAGGAAAACAATAAGCAAGCAAATAAATAAGCAACCAAGCAAATCGGTCTTGCGGTCTTGCCGGCGAGGTTACGTTTTTTCGAAGCTGTCCACGCTCTACACACTATCGAAGTTAAGTAATTGTTCGCCTTTGTATTTTCCTCAAAACTGTATTTATTTTATGGTGTGTGTACCTACAGTGGGTCCCTCGGAAGATTCTCGGTGTAAATCTTTCATACCTGTGCAGAAAATCGTGTTAATTCGTGTCGTGTCTTTTGAGGCCTTGTACCGTACCGTGTCCTACCTTAAGGCTTTGTTTTTTCTCTCAGCGGTCCGTCGATTGTGCTCCAATTACTTTCGTTCTCTGTTTTTCCCAGTCTTTTCACCCCATACTTCCTTGTTTAAAATCTCAAAGAACAAAAAAAACCAAAAAAACAATTCCTTCTCTGTTTTTATTCGTTGTTCTTCTTCATTTATTCGTTGTTCTTATTCGTTCGTTCTTTCTTCGACCACGTGTTTCTCCCCCATTTCCCCAGATAGTTTTCACTGTTAAACTTTAAAATGTTTAAACTTTCCCCTGAAGTACTGTATTCTGTCGTATATTATAACACCTTTTTCTTCTTCTTCTTTAAAAGGATGCTTTCGACTTTCTCACCAAATCTATTCTTTCCAAAAAAAAAATCCATCTCTGACAGTGCCTCTTTCATACATTCCCTAAACTCACCTGCACTCCACCCCCCCCCCCCCCCCCCTCCAGCGTCCTTAAACGTATTTTTGACTCGAAGGTCACAAGAAACTCATTTTGCAATAAATGTTCATTTCCCATTAATCGTACACTTTCCAAAATCCAATCTCACCCTCCCCACCAAATCTTCCCCATCACCCCTCCTCTCCAAAACTTCCCCATCACCCATCCCTTTCAAATCTCCCCCCTTGCCCCTTCCCTCCTAAACTCTCCCCACACCCCTCCCCTCCTAGACTCCCCCTCACCCCTCCCCTCCTAGACTCCCTCCTCACCTCCAAATCTCGCCCATCTCCCATCCCTTTGAAATCCCTCTCCTTGTCCTTTCCCTCCTAAACTCCCACCGAACCCCTCCCCTCCTAAACTCCCCCTCACCCCTCCCCTTCAAATCTCCCCACCCTCATTTCTTCTCCATTTCTCCCCTCTCACCCCTCCTCCTCAAAGCGTCCTCCCCACTTCTTCCCCCTTCCAACTCCCACCTCCATCTCCCCCAACCTTCTGCCTCGATCTTCCTCCTCCTCAAATAACACCTTACTGTGCCTCACCCAATCACCATCAAACCTTTTGTCCACCCCATCCTTCCCTTTCTCCAAGCTATTCTGAAATCTCTGACACACCTTCAACAGCTCTCCCTACCTCTTCCTCCTCTTCCACATCTTACCCTACCCTTCCATCCCCCCTGTTCTGTATCCGATGCTCCCCCTTCCTCTTCATTAACGGAGTGGACCTCAAACATCCAGGGCCTTCGTTCAAACTTAACTGATCTCTCCATACAGGTTGCTTCTGACAAACCAGATGTGATCTCCTCAACAGAAACTTTCCTCCTTCATGATGTCTCTGATTCCTTAGTATCTCTCCCGGGTTACTCCCTCCTCCGGTATGATAGACCTGAGCCTCGTCCTGGTGGTGGGGTTGCTATCTTTATCAAAAACTCTTTCTCACTCGCCCTGCACTGCCCGCTCTCCACCTCACCCCCAGGAATACCTCTGGCTACAGCTTCCCCTTCGCTCCCACCTTTTGTACATATGTGTGTTGTACCATCCACCAAACAGTGATGACTCCATCTACATCTCGCTGTCTGATCATATGGACCAACTTCTATCTACTCATCCCAACTCTCTCTTCCTCATATGTGGTGATTTCAATTGTCACCATGCCAGTTGGCTGGGTGTGGGTACCGCTCTCACCAGCCATGGCTCCTCAGCAAAGGACTTCTGCGACTCACTGGGACTGACACAATCTGTCAATTTCCCGACCCGGCTCTCAGTCAACGGAGCATCCTCTCTTCTGGACTTGGTTATGACTAACTTCCCTGAAAATGTCTGCTGCTCTTCTGCTCCAATCAGCTCATCTGATCATGTGCTTGTTAAAGCGGACATCTCTCTGACCATTCTCAGGGAGCCTCCTCAGCGTCGACGAGGCTGGCATTTCACTCAGGCCAACTGGCATGGTCTTCAAGCAGCCATCAATCATCTGGACTGGTTTCCCATCGCTACCGCCTCTGACATCAACTCATCCTGGGAATTCTTCCAAAGAATGTTTAATTATTCAATTAATAACTAATTTTTTTTTTTTCAGTTACAGATTCTGATGAAAGGGTGGTGGTTTATGTGTTCTGTGACCGAATTGATTAATAATTTAATTTTTTTATGATTATTATTTATTTATTTTCATTATTAATCATTTATTTATTTTCTTTCTCATTTGGCCAATATCTCAGTCACCTTTTAAGCTGCGAAGCTAATATTTGGACATCACAGTGTCCAAGTGGTGTGGCTATCAAGGATATTGTACACCGCACCTTTCCTATGCCATCTCCAGGCATTGCAAATCGTCATTGCTGGGCACCGAAGGGGGCTCGGCAGTGACGCACGCTGAAAGGGAGTACTCAGTTTTCACTCTCGTTTGTTGTACACCGCTCCTTTCCTATGCCATCTCCAGGCATTGCAAATCGTCATTACGGGGCACCGAAGGGGGCTCGGCAGTGACGCACGCTGAAAGAGAGTACTCAGTTTTCACTCTGGTTGTTTGTTTCCTTGGTTGTTTGCTTGCTTTCTTGTTTTCTTGTTTGTTTTCTTGTTGTACACCGCTCCTTTCCTATGCCATCTCCAGGCATTGCAAATCGTCATTGCCAGGCACCAAAGGGGGCTCGGCAGTGACGCACGCTGAAAGAGACTACTCAGTTTTCACTCTGGTTTCTTTCTTGTTATACACCGCTCCTTTCCTATGCCATCTCCAGGCATTGCAAATCGTCATTGCCGGGCACCAAAGGGGGCTCGGCAGTGACGCACGCTGAAAGAGAGTACTCAGTTTTCACTCTGGTTTCTTGTTTGTTTTCTTGTTTTCTTTCTTGTTTGTTTGTTTGTTTGGTTGTCCGGGCGATATCTCAGCCATCCTTTGAGCTAGGAAGCTGAAATTTCGGCACAATAGTGAGCAAGTCCTTTGTCAAAAACGGTATATATATTTTTTTGATTAATCAATAAATTGAGGAGTTATTTAATTATTAGCGATTAATAAAATACTTATTTAATTAATCAAATTTCCTTTCTCTTCTGACCATTAACTCAGGCACCTTTTGAGTTAGGAAGCTGATATTTGGACATGCCAATGACCAGGTGATTTGGCTGCAAAGGATATTTTTGATTTATTAATTAATCAATTAATCGATTAATTATTTAATTATTCGATTAATGACAAAAAAAAAAAAAATTTTAAGTTACAGATTCTGATGAAATAGTGGTAGTTTATGTGTTCTCTGACCAAATTGATTAATAATTTAATTTTTTTATGATTATTATTTATTTATTTTCATTATTAATCATTTATTTATTTTCTTTCTCATTTGGCCAATATCTCAGGCACCTTTTGAGCTGGGAAGCTAATATTTGGACATGAGTGACCAAGTGATGTGGCTATCAAGGATATTTTTGATTTATTGATTAATCATTTCATCTATTAATTATTTATTGATTAATCGATTAATTATTTATTGAGTAATCAATTATTTATTTAATTTTTTATAAATGACTTATTTAATTAAATTTCTAAAAGATATATCTTCGGATGAAGCACTCGTGGTTTAGTTATGCGATTAGCCAATTGATTATGAAAATATTTTGTGATAATCTTTTATTGATTTTAATTATACAATTAATCAATCAATTAGTGTACACCTCTCCCTCCCAATGCAGCCTCAATGAGCTGCACTGCGGTATTGCCGGGCGCCAGAGGCGCCCCGGCAATGCCGCGCTGCAGCATATTTAATTATTTGGCATGGGGTGGTGTACTTTGAATGTATGTGTACTTGTTTACTTGTTTTCTTGTTTTCTTTCTTGTTTGTTTGTCCGGGCGATATCTCAGCCATCCTTTGAGCTAGGAAGCTGAAATTTCGGCACAATAGTGAGCAAGTCCTTTTTCAAAAACGGTATTTTTTTTTTGATTAATCAATAAATTGAGGAGTTATTTAATTATTAGCGATTAATTAAGTACTTATTTAATTAATTAAATTTCATTTCTCTTCTGACCATTAACTCAGGCACCTTTTGAGTTAGGAAGCTGATATTTGGACATGCCAATGACCAGGTGATTTGGCTGCAAAGGCTATTTTTGATTTATTAATTAATCAATTAATCAATTAATCGATTAATTATTTAATTATTTGATTAATGACCAAAAAAATTTTTTTTTTTAAGTTACAGATTCTGATGAAATGGTGGTGGTTTATGTGTTCTCTGACCGAATTGATTAATAATTTAATTTTTTTATGATTATTATTTATTTATTTTCATTATTAATCATTCATTTGTCTTCTTTCTCATTTGGCCAATATCTCAGGCACCTTTTGAGCTCAGAAGCTAATATTTGGACATGAGTGACCAAGTGATGTGGCTATCAAGGATATTTTTGATTTATTGATTAATCAATTAATCAATGTATCGATTAATTATTTAATTATTCAATGAATTACTAAAAGTTTTTGTTTTTTTCAGTCACAGATTCTGATGAAATGGTGTTTGTTTATGTGTTCTGTGACCGAATTGATTAATAATTTAATTTTTTTATGATTATTATTTATTTATTTTCATTATTAATTATTTATTTATTTTCTTTCTCATTTGGCCAATATCTCAGGCACCTTTTGAGCTGGGAAGCTAATATTTGGACATGAGTGACCAAGTGATGTGGCTATCAAGGATATTTTTGATTTATTGATTAATCATTTCATCTATTAATTATTTATTGATTAATCGATTAATTATTTATTGAGTAATCAATTAATTATTTAATTTTTTATAAATGACTTATTTAATTAAATTTCTAAAAGATACATCTTCGGATGAAGCACTAGTGGTTTAGTTATGCGATTAGCCAATTGATTATGAAAATATTTTGTGATAATCTTTTATTGATTTTAATTATACAATTAATCAATCAATTAGTGTACACCTCTCCCTCCCAAAGCAGCCTCAATGAGCCGCGCTGCAGCATATTTAATTATTTGGCATGGGGCGGTGTACTTTGAATGTATGTGTACTTGTTTTCTTGTTTGTTTGTCCGGACGATATATCAGCCATCCTTTGAGCTAGGAAGCTGAAATTTCGGCACAAGAGTGAGCAAGTCCTTTGTCAAAAACGGTATTTATTTTTTTTGATTAATCTATAAATTGAGGAGTTATTTAATTATTAGCGATTAATTAAGTACTTATTTAATTAATCAAATTTCCTTTCTCTTCTGACCATTAACTCAGGCACCTTTTGAGTTAGGAAGCTGATATTTGGACATGCCAATGCCCAGGTGATTTGGCTGCAAACGCTATTTTTGATTTATTAATTAATCAATTAATCGATTAATTATTTAATTATTTGATTAATGACCCAAAAAATTTTTTTTTTTTAAAGTTACAGATTCTGATGAAATGGTGGTGGTTTATGTGTTCTCTGACCGAATTGATTAATAATTTAATTTTTTAATGATTATTATTTATTTATTTTCATTATTAATTATTTATTTATTTTCTTTCTTTTTTGGCCAATATATCAGGCACCTTTTGAGCTGGGAAGCTAATATTTGGACATGACAGTGACCAAGTGATGTGACTATCAAGGCTATTTTTGATTTATTAATTAATCAATTAATCGATTAATTATTTAATTATTTGATTAATGACAAAAAAATTTTTTTTTTTTAAAGTTACAGATTCTGATGAAATGGTGGTGGTTTATGTGTTCTCTGACCGAATTGATTAATAATTTAATTTTTTAATGATTATTATTTATTTATTTTCATTCTTAATTATTTATTTATTTTCTTTCTTTTTTGGCCAATATATCAGGCACCTTTTGAGCTGGAAAGCTAATATTTGGACATGACAGTGACCAAGTGATGTGACTATCAAGGATATTTTTGATTTATTGATTAATCATTTAATCGATTAATTATTTATTGATTAATCAATTAATTATTTAATTTTTTATTAATGACTTATTTAATTAAATTTCTAAAAGATACATCTTCGGATGAAGCACTAGTGGTTTAGTTATGCTTTTAGCCAATTGATTATGAAAATATTTTGTGATAACCTTTTATTGATTTTAATTATACAATTAATCAATCAATTAGCGAACACCTTTCCCTCCCAATGCAGCCTCTATGAGCTGCACTGCGGTATTGCCGGGCACCAGAGGCGCCCCGGCAATGCCGCGCTGTAGGATATTTAATTATTTGGCATGGGGGCGGTGTACTTTGAATGTATGTGTACTTGTTTTCTTTCTTGTTTTCTTTCTTGTTTGTTTTCTTTCTTGTTTGTCCGGGCGATATCTCAGCCATCCTTTGAGCTAGGAAGCTGAAATTTCGGCACAATAGTCAGCAAGTCTTTTGTCAAAAACCGTATTTTTTTTTTTGATTAATCAATAAATTGAGGAGTTATTTAATTATTAGCGATTAATTAAGTACTTATTTAATTAATCAAATTTCCTTTCTCTTCTGACCATTAACTCAGGCACCTTTTGAGTTAGGAAGCTGATATTTGGACATGCCAATGACCAGGTGATTTGGCTGCAGAGACTATTTTTGATGTATTAATTAATCAATTAATCAAATAATCGATTAATTATTTAATTATTCGATTAATGACAATTTTTTTTTTTTTAAGTTACAGATTCTGATGAAATGGTGGTGGTTTATGTGTTCTCAGACTGAATTGATTAATAATTTAATTTTTAAATATTATTATTTATTTACTTTCATTATTAATCATTTATTTATTTTCTTTCTCATTTGGCCAATATCTCAGGCACCTTTTGAGCTCGAAAGCTAATATTTGGACATGAGTGACCAAATGATGTGGCTATCAAGGATATTTTTGATTTATTGATTAATCAATTAATCAATTAATCGATTAATTATTTAATTATTCGATTAATTATTTAATTATTCGATTAATTACTAAAAAAAAAAAAAAAAAAAACAGTTACAGATTCTGATGAAATGGTGGTGGTTTATGTGTTCTGTGACCGAATTGATTCATAATTTAATTTTTTAATGATTATTATTTATTTATTTTCATTATTAATAATTTATTTATTTTCTTTCTCATTTGGCCAATATCTCAAGCACCTTTTGAGCTGGGAAGCTAATATTTGGACATGGCAGTGACCAAGTGATGTGGCTATCAAGGATATTTTTGATTTATTGATTAATCATTTAATTGATTAATTATTTATTGATTAATTGATTAATTCTTGATTAATCAATTAATTATTTAATTTTTTATTATTTACTTATTTAATTAAATTTCTAAAAGATACATCTTCGGATGAAGCACTTGTGGTTTAGTTATGCTATTAGCCAATTGATTAAGAAAATATTTTGTGATAATCTTCTATTGAATTTAATTATACAATTAATCAATCAATTAGTGTCCACCTCTCCCTCCCAATGCAGCCTTTATGAGTTGCACTGCGGTATTGCCGGGTGCCTGAGGCGGCCCGTAAATTCCGCGCTGTAGGATATTTAATTATTTGGCATGGGGGTGGTGTACTTTGAATGTCTCTGTACCTGTTTGTTTTCTTGTTTGTTTTCTTGTTTGTTTTTTCCGGGCGATATCTCAGCCATCCTTTGAGCTAGGAAGCTGAAATTTCGGCACAATAGTGAGCAATTCCTTTCTCAAAAACTGTATTTTTTGTTTTTTGATTAATCAATAAATTGAGGAGTTATTTAATTATTAGCGATTAATTAAGTACTTATTTAATTAATCAAATTTCCTTTCTCTTCTGACCATTAACTCAGGCACCTTTTGAGTTAGGAAGCTGATATTTGGACATGCCAATGACCAGGTGATTTGGCTGCAAAGGATATTTTTGATTTATTAATAAATCAATTAATCGATTAATTATTTAATTATTCGATTAATGACAAAAAAAAAATTTTTTTTTTAAGTTACAGATTCTAATGAAATAGTGGTAGTTTATGTGTTCTCTGACCAAATTGATTAATAATTTAATTTTTTTATGATTATTATTTATTTATTTTCATTATTAATCATTTATTTATTTTCTTTCTCATTTGGCCAATATCTCAGGCACCTTTTGAGCTGGGAAGCTAATATTTGGACATGAGTGACCAAGTGATGTGGCTATCAAGGATATTTTTGATTTATTGATTAATCATTTAATCGATTAATTATTTATTGATTAATCGATTAATTATTTATTGAGTAATCAATTAATTATTTAATTTTTTATTAATGACTTATTTAATTAAATTTCTGAAAGATACATCTTCGGATGAAGCACTAGTGGTTTAGTTATGCTATTAGCCAATTGATTATGAAAATATTTTGTGATAATCTTTTATTGATTTTAATTATACAATTAATCAATCAATTAGTGTACACCTCTCCCTCCCAATGCAGCCTCAATGAGCTGCACTGCGGTATTGGCGGGCGCCAGAGGCGCCCCGGCAATGCCGCTCTGTAGGATATTTAATTATTTGGCATGGGGGCAGTGTACTTTGAATGTATGTGTCCTTGTTTTCTTTCTTGTTTTCTTTCTTGTTTGTTTGTCCGGACGATATCTCAGCCATCCTTTGAGCTAGGAAGCTGAAATTTCGGCACAGTAGTGAGCAAGTCCTTTGTCAAAAAAGATATTTTTTGTTTTTTTAATAATAAATTATTGAGGAGTTATTTAATTATTAGCGATTAATGAAGTACTTATATAATTAATCAAATTTCCTTTCTCTTCTGACCATTAACTCAGGCACCTTTTGAGTTAGGAAGCTGATATTTGGACATGCCAATGACCAGGTGATTTGGCTGCAGAGACTATTTTTGATTTATTAATTAATCAATTAATCAAATAATCGATTAATTATTTAATTATTCGATTAATGACAATTTTTTTTTTTTTAAGTTACAGATTCTGATGAAATGGTGGTGGTTTATGTGTTCTCAGACTGAATTGATTAATAATTTAATTTTTTAATGATTATTATTTATTTACTTTCATTATTAATCATTTATTTATTTTCTTTCTCATTTGGCCAATATCTCAGGCACCTTTTGAGCTCGGAAGCTAATATTTGGACATGAGTGACCAAATGATGTGGCTATCAAGGATATTTTTGATTTATTGATTAATCAATTAATCAATTAATCGATTAATTATTTAATTATTCGATTAATTATTTAATTATTCGATTAATTACTAAAAAAAAACAAAAAAAAAACAGTTACAGATTCTGATGAAATGGTGGTGGTTTATGTGTTCTGTGACCGAATTGATTCATAATTTAATTTTTTAATGATTATTATTTATTTATTTTCATTATTAATAATTTATTTATTTTCTTTCTCATTTGGCCAATATCTCAGGCACCTTTTGAGCTGGGAAGCTAATATTTGAACATGACAATGACCAAGTGATGTAGCTATCAAGGATATTTTTGATTTATTGATTGATCATTTAATCGATTAATTATTTATTGATTAATTGATTAATTATTTATTGATTAATCAATTAATTATTTATTTTTTTATTAATGCCTTATTTAATTAAATTTCGAAAAGATACATCTTCGGATGAAGCACTAGTGGTTTAGTAATGCTATTAGCCAATTGATTAAGAATATATTTTGTGATAATCTTTTATTGATTTTAATTATGCAATTAATCAATCAATTAGTGTCCACCTCTCCCTCCCAATGCAGCCTCTATGAGTTGCACTGCGGTATTGCCGGGCACCGGAGGCGCCGCGCTGTCTGATATTTAATTATTTGGCATGGGGGCGGTGTATTTTGAATGTATCTGTACTTGTTTGTTGTACACCGCACCTTTCCTATGCCATCTCCAGGCATTGCAAAACGTCATTGCCGGGCACCGAAGGGGGGTCGGCAGTGACGCACGCTGAAAGGGAGTACTCAGTTTTCACTCTGGTTGTTTGTTTTCTTTCTTGTTTTCTTTTTTGTTTGTTTGTCCGGGAGATATCTCAGCCATCCTTTGAGCGAGGAAGCTGAAATTTCGGCACAATAGTGAGCAAGTCCTTTGTCAAAAACTGTATTTTTTGTTTTTTGATTAATCAATTAATTGAGGAGTTATTTAATTATTAGCGATTAATTAAGTACTTATTTAATTAATCAAATTTCCTTTCTCTTCTGATCATTAACTTAGGCACCTTTTGAGTTAGGAAGCTGATATTTGGACATGCCAATGACCAGGTGATTTGGCTGCAAAGGCTATCTTTGATTTAGTAATTAATCAATTCATCAATTAATCGATTAATTATTTATTGATTAATCAATTAATTATTTAATTTTTTCTTTACGACTTATTTCAATAAATTTCGAAAAGATACATCTTCGGATGAAGCACTAGTGGTTTAGTAATGCTATTAGCCAATTGATTAAGAAAATATTTTGTGATAATCTTTTATTGATTTTAATGATACAATTAATCAATCACTTAGTGTCCACCTCTCCCTCCCAATGCAGCCTCTATGAGTTGCACTGCGGTATTGCCGGGCACCGGAGGCACCGCGCTGTCTGATATTTAATTATTTGGCATGGGGGCGGTGTACTTTGAATGTATCTGTACTTGTTTGTTGTACACCGCACCTTTCCTATGCCATCTCCAGGCATTGCAAAACGTCATTGCCGGGCACCGAAGGGGGGTCGGTAGTGACGCACGCTGAAAGGGAGTACTCAGTTTTCACTCTGGTTGTTTGTTTTCTTTCTTGTTTTCTTTCTTGTTTGTTTGTCCGGGAGATATCTCAGCCATCCTTTGAGCGAGGAAGCTGAAATTTTGGCACAATAGTGAGCAAGTCCTTTGACAAAAATGTTATTTTTGGTTTTTTGATGAATCAATTAATTGAGGAGTTATTTAATTATTAGCGATTAATTAAGTACATAATTAATTAATCAAATTTCCTTTCTCTTCTGACCATTAACTTAGGCACCTTTTGAGTTAGGAAGCCAATATTCGGACATGCCAATGACCAGGTGATTTGGCTGCAAAGGCTATTTTTGATTTATTCATTAATCAATTAATCGATTAATTATTTAATTTTTCGATTAATGACTAATTTTATTTTTTTAAAGTTACAGATTCTGATGAAATGGTGGTGGTTTATGTGTTCTATGACCGAATTGTTTAATAATTTAATTTTTAAATGATTATTATTTATTTATTTTCATTATTAATCATTTATTTATTTTCTTTCTCATTTGGCCAATATCTCAGGCACCTTTTGAGCTGGGAAGCTAATATTTGGACATGGCAGTGACCAAGTGATGTGGCTATCAAGGATATTTTTGATTTATTGATTAATCATTTAATTGATTAATTATTTATTGATTAATTGATTAATTATTGATTAATCAATTAATTATTTAATTTTTTATTATTTACTTATTTAATTAAATTTCTAAAAGATACATCTTCGGATGAAGCACTTGTGGTTTAGTTATGCTATTAGCCAATTGATTAAGAAAATATTTTGTGATAATCTTTTATTGAATTTAATTATACAATTAATCAATCAATTAGTGTCCACCTCTCCCTCGCAATGCAGCCTCTATGAGTTGCACTGCGGTATTGCCGGGTGCCTGAGGCGGCCTGTAAATTCCGCGCTGTAGGATATTTAATTATTTGGCATGGGGGTGGTGTACTTTGAATGTCTCTGTACCTGTTTGTTTTCTTGTTTGTTTTCTTGTTTGTTTTTTCCGGGCGATATCTCAGCCATCCTTTGAGCTAGGAAGCTGAAATTTCGGCACAATAGTGAGCAATTCCTTTCTCAAAAACTGTATTTTTTGTTTTTTGATTAATCAATTAATTGAGGAGTTATTTAATTATTAGCGATTAATGAAGTACTTATTTAATTAATCAAATTTCCTTTCTCTTCTGACCATTAACTCAGGCACCTTTTGAGTTAGGAAGCTGATATTTGGACATGCCAATGACCAGGTGATTTGGCTGCAAAGGCTATTTGGCTGCAAAGGCAAACACAACATTTGAGAGCAGGGACATCGGGAGGACTTGGGGGGAGGTGGGAGAGGATTAAAACATATGAACACTGCAAGGACTCTGGGGTGAATTACCGGGGGTAGAAAAGATCAAGGTTTTCGATGGGGGAAGATAAGAGATGGTGGTGAACAGCTGTTTTAAAGACCTGGAGGGAGGAGTGGGATTGAAGGGAGTGGGGGAGTTTGTTCCAGAGGCGGGAGAAAAGGGGAAAATGCTGACTACATGCTGTCTTTGGACTACATGCTGAAAGGGAGTACTCAGTTTTCACTCCGGTTGTTTGTTGTGCACCGCTCCTTTCCTATGCCATCTACAGGCGCTGCATAACGTCATTGCTGGGCACCGAAGGGGGCTCGGCAGTTCCGCATGCTGAAAGAGAGTACTCAGTTTTCACTCTGTTTTCTTTCTTTCTTGTTTTCTTGTTTGTCCGGGCGATATCTCAGCCATCATTTGAGCGAGGAACCTGAAATTTCGGCACATTAGTGAGCAAGTCCTTTGTCAAAAAGTGTTTTTTTTTTTGATTAATCAATTAATTATTAGCGATTAATTAAGTACTTATTTAATTAATTAAATTTACTTTCTCTTCTGGCCATTATCTCAGGCACCTTTTCAGTTAGGAAGCTGATATTTGGACATGCCAATGACCAGGTGATTTGGCTACAAAGCTATTTTAATTTATTAATTAATCAATTAATTATTTAATTATTCGATTAATTACTAAAATAAAAAAACATAAAAAATTCAGTTACAGATTCTGATGAAATGGTGGTGGTTTATGTGTTCTGTGACCGAATTGATTAATAATTTAATTTTTTAATGATTATTATTTATTTATTTTCATTATCAATCTTTTTTTTTTTTTCTTTCTCATTTGGCCACTATCTCAGGCACCTTTTGAGCTAGGAAGCTAATATTTGGACATGACAGTGACCAAGTGATGTGGCTATTGTAGTAGCTGACTTCCAGACTCCTTTCTCAGCGAGACTTCTCGATTAAGGATTAAGACAACCTCACTGGGTTCAAACCGAGATTTATTCAGATATTGCAGAGAGAGGGAAACAAACATTATTACAACTACATGCAACAAAACACACACACAAATGACTCGTCGTTCAGTGAAGGAAAATCTCTCTCTCCTCCAGTCTTGCAGTCTTCTGTTAAATAGGAATCGTACCTTCTTATCTTCCACCGTTGGAATCTGGGGCCTAGACTTTCTGGCGCCTCTCAACATCTGTTTTTCATCATAGAGACTCAAAAGTTGATAAAGTCAATCCCTTGAGCCCCAGTAATGGGGTGGTGCATACTGGCTTCGAGCTAAGTCAGCATTCTTGCCTCCGTTCACATCCTTAGAGATCACTGGGTCATCCCACAGATGTCTGACAATTGTCAAATCTAGGTTCCATGCATATTTCGTTACATGCTTTGAGAACTCATTTACAACTTTTGAGTCTACCAGAGTCCGAGCTATACTCTTGAATTCCTAAGTTTGTAATACATAGAAATACACACATCTCAATAATATAATTACTCCTTTTCTGCAAGATCATTATGAACCATAGCATAGTATTATTAAGATTGAGCAAATGATGAAACTATTTCTAATTATTGTCATTACAATACATTTTATTAATTAAGTGGGTCAGGGACAAGTTTGAATTTGACTGTCTGCGATAACTCGCCGACTCCTAACAAATGTAGAGGTCTTCATAACTTCTATAATTCCTCAATTTTTTCTTTTTGTTTAAATTAAAACAACTAATTTAAACATCAACCTTCAAGGTACTCAAATTACAAAATTTGGTGATCCAATTTTCAATTCCTAAGGCATACACCGTCATCCTGGAAGAATCTGATCATAAAAACATTTCTTTGTTCGTTGACTCTTTCCATATGGATAATTCAGTTCATTTCATTTGCATCATAAATATCTCTAAAAACAAAACTTCACCTTCACCAATACACAACAATTTCAATTCACCATTTTCAAAATAATAAAACATCTGCAACATTTGGCAATTATTCTTCGAAAATACGTTTTGCTTCTGAACAAATGTTGACCTTCTGTTTGAAAATCAAGTATGAAACATTTTCTTCTGATGTCTTCATAGCACCTACACTATTTCGCGTAGGGTTTCCGCTGTTGTAATAGCTGGGCGGAATCATAAACTGACCCTGCTCTGCATGTAGCATCCTTGCCACTCTTGCTGTGAGCCATAGTAGTTCTTGAACAAGGCCTTCATCCAGTTGTAGTTGACTTGCCTCCTCACTCATCATGAGCGTGGAGCAAGTATTGATGTGATGTTGGTTGACCAGCAAGATGTGGAACAGAGATGACAGATGCATCCACAGCAATGTTAGGACCATGGTGTTCAAGTTATCCATGGCCCATGCCAGGAGCAACCAGCAAAATCATGCACAGCCGTTGTAGAGGAAGAAGCACAGCAGTCCATTTACAGATCCACGCTGGTTCCCCGGAAGTTGGTGGAGCAATGACACAAGTCACCACATCCAGTAGAAGTTGCAGGTAAGATGTTGTCATCCCACAATTGCTGACGTGATGAATGTTCCAGACATTTGAACAGAAGCAAGTTATCAGCCTTTCTTCCATACGTTGCAATGTGATCCAGGCAAATGGTCACATGAATTTTCCTTGGTGAAGGTAAGCATCCGTCTCCAATCTTGCAAAGGAGAATGTCTTCATCATTCTTTGAGAAGGAGGGTGTATGCCAAGATTAACTTCATTTTTATCCACAAATTTTCTTTCTCGAACTTCTTCCCAATGCCGTTATCACTCCATTTGAGATGTGATCTGGTCTTATCCTTTACTCAGCCACATCTGTATCTGCTTTCAACACACTCTGAATCAGATAGGGTACATCTTGACATGAAATTACCATGTTTTAACTAATCATGTATATCTTAAAACAGCTTCACATTTAACAATTTGCTGTTTTCCTCAAAACATTCAAAAAGTTATATTCATTTATATACTTCACACAGACAATATCCAAATCAGGTATGTATTTTCACATATATCACAAAGACATAAAGTCCAACATCAGATGTGTTTAATTTATGATATCTCCACCAACTCAGATATATCCAACCTTCTGATTAATTAATTGACAATTTTAAAATTATTTAAAATTATATGGTCCTCGTAATACAAATCAATGAGGAATGTAATCACTATCTTACCTTCTATATCAACAATTTTCCTTATATTACTACCAAACAGGTATGAAATGAGTCCTTCATATATCTCACAAATGCTTAATTCATGTATTTAAAATCATTCATTAATAATGTTTAAATCACAAACAGGAATACCTAGTTCCAATAATGTATTCATTATCATAGATATCCTCACTTTTTTTTTTTTACTTAGGGTTTAATCAGTAGTTTCTACAATTCTGTTTGATTTTTAAAATGGTGCGTGAAGTTACATCAGTTTTCCTGGTTTCAAACTTTGATGATATTAGTTCACTGATCTTATAAGACCGACAATACATAACATCCTTTTATCTTATCATTCTGAATCTGCACTGTCCATCTGTATCATTGTTCGATTCAGTCTCTTTATCAAAGTCACCATTTCATGGTTAGTTATTTTGTTCAAACACAGTTACCAAAGCTTTTAAGCAAGCCACCATATGGGTGTTTGTATTATTTACATCATGATTATTGCTTTCTCAATTTTCACTTCAACAAACAGATATTCAAGTATCTTAGCTGTTACTTTTCCAAATATATATCTCTCTCAATCTTACAAAACATTTGTACAATCATGGAATTTTGCTCCCTTATCCCTTAACTCTTTAGATATTTCATTTACAAGCATTTCATGTACTTCGTAAAAATAAACATATATTCACGTGAAAAAGTAGGTACACCCCATGTAAAGTTTTGACTTTTTCAACATATTTCCACATACAACTATTTGATCTTCATTTCAACAATATTGATAGATAAAGGTGATATAATATAACAAATATCATGAGACATTTACATTTTGTAGTCCATTGTATAATTTAAATAAACATAAATGCAAATTTCGCATGTGGAAAAAGTAAGTACACCCTATGTAAAGTTTTGACTTTTTCAACATACAACTATTTGATCTTCATTTCAACAATATTGATAGATAAAGGTGATACAATATAACAAATATCATGAACCTTTTACATTTTGTAGTCCATTGTATAATTTAAATAAACATGAATGCAAATTTCGCATGTGGAAAAAGTAAGTACACCCTTGGCTCTAATAGGTGGTATTGCCCCCTTTGGCAGAAACAACCTCAAGTAGGCATTTCTTATAACTGTCTGCCAGTTCTCAGTTGACCATTCTCAGGGAGCCTCCTCAGCGTCGACGATTCTGACATTTCACTCAGGCCAACTGGCACGGTCTTCAAGCAGCCACCAATCATCTGGACGGGTCTCCCATCTCTACCGCCTCTGACATCAATGCATCCTGGGAAATCTTCCAAAGTAAATTGCTCTCTCTCATGCACAGATTTATCCCATCTCGTCTTCAGTTGTCATACCCTTCCTCCCGTCCATGGTACATGGATACTTGCCTTCCTCTCCTGGAAAGCTAATCCCACGGAAGGAAATCTCATTTCCTTTCACAAAGCCCGCAACAAGTGTGTCTCCACCCTCAGGAGAGCCAGGAAACAATATCTCTCCATTCTCAAGACAGAACTCTCCTGTCTGTCTCCCTCTTCCAAATCCTGGTGGCGTCTGGTCAAATCTGTTTCTGGTGTTTGTTCCCCCTCCATCCCCTACCTCACCTCAAATGGCTACACAGCTGACTCCGCACGTGAAAAAGCTGAATGCCTCAGCTCTGTGTTTGCCTCTAAATCTTGTGTCCCAAACCCATCCCTCTCTGTACCCACCGTACCCAGTCGTACCCAGCTGCTCCTGGACTCTGTGTCCTTTACTCCTGACAAGGTGGAAAAGTTTCTGTCAACCCTCGACTCTGATTCTGCAACTGGACCTGACGGCATCAGCCCACGGGTCCTAAAATCATGTTCTGCCGCTCTTTCACTCCCCTCTCTTTGTTCTCTTCACCCTCTCTTTTGCTCAAGGTCATCTGCCATCTGCTTGGATATCAGCCAACATCACCGCTTTACACAAAAAAGGTGCAAAAACAGATCCTAGCAACTACAGACCAATCAGCCTTCTCCCAATTATCAGCAAAGTCATGGAATCCATCATTGCTTTGGATATGAAATCTTTCCTCTTCTCCAATGGCTTGATCTCTGATCATCAATTTGGTTTCAGACCAGGTCACTCTACTCTGAACATGCTGCTTCTGCTGTCTCAACAATGGATGGAGGTCCTCAATGCCGAACAGGAAATTAGAGCTGTCTCCCTTGACATATCACGTGCCTTCGATACGGTCTGGCACCCCGCTCTGCTCACCAAACTCTCCTCTTTTGGTATCCATGGAAATCTCCACGCATGGCTGGCAGACTTCCTCTCTAGTCGTAGTCAACGCGTGGCCCTGAATGGGTTTCTCTCATCTCCTCTTCCTGTTCAGGCTGGAGTTCCCCAAGGCAGTGTTTTGGGCCCTGTGCTTTTTCTGGTCTTCATCAATGATCTCTATGACTCTCTTGAAAATCCTCTCCATCTCTTTCCTGATGACTCCACTCTCTGCCACTCCATTCCTCATCCCTCAGATCGGCAGTCTGCAGCCTCCTCACTCTCTGCAGACCTGGACAAAATCACAGACTGGTCAAACAAGTGGAACGTGTCTTTCAATCCTGACAAATCTCACACTCTTATGATGTCTCTCCGAAAAGACCGACTGGACAACCCTCCCATCCACTTTCTGAATAATCCTCTCCAAGAAGTTCTGTCACTCAAGCTTTTGGGTCTCACTATTTGCCATGATGTTTCCTGGGAAAACCACATTTCAAATCTGGCCTCCAAAGCCAGTCGCCGAATGGGAATCCTCCGTCGTGCGAAGTCCTTCCTTGGCACACATGAGCTCCTCACCACATATAAGGCTTTCATCCGCAGCTCAAGGGAATACTGTTCCCCCCTCTGGGCTGGTGCTCCTGCCTCACACCTAGCTCGTCTTCACGCTGTTGAAACCAAAGCGTTCAGAATAATTGGATTCTCCCGCGATGAAGCTACCTCCGAGGGCCTTTCACTTACTCACTGCAGGCAGGTTGGTGGTCTTTCTGCCTTCTACCGACTCCTCTCTGGCCTTGCTCCTCCAGCTCTCTCTGGGCTCTGTCCCCCAAATATTCCTACAGGTCACACAAGATCTGCCTGCAACCCTCTTATGGTTAAACTGCCAAAATCAAGACTCTCTGCTCACCTTCACTCCTTCATTCCTCATTTCTTCCACCTCTGGAACAAACTCCCTCACTCTCTTCAATCCCACTCCTCCCCCCAGGTCTTTAAAACAGCTGTTCACCACCATCTCTTATCTTCCCCCATCCAAAACCTTGATCTTTTCTACCCCCGCTAATTTCACTCAAAATCCACTTTTTTGAAATACCAACTTCATTCCTGGAAGTCCTTGGTGTACTGTGTTTATACTTCTCCCACCCCCACCCCCCTTCCCACGCCGCCTTCCCCCAATCCCTTTCCCTCCCACACATTCCCGATGTCCTTGCTCTCAAATGTTGTGTTTGTGTGCTTCCCCTTCTCTCCCCATCTTGTCCACAACTCCCCTTTTTATATACTTTGTTTGTTTGTCTCTTCGATTTCTTTTTGTGATAAATGTTAGCTCTTTCACGAGCCTCGATTCTGTATACAAAAAAAAAAAAAAAAATTTTTGTCTCTGACATCGACTGGGAGAAATTTTTCCCACTCCTCCATGCAGAATTCTTTCAGCTGTGCGATGTTTGAGGGGTTTCTTGCATGCACAGCTCGTTTCAAATCCCTCCACAACATCTCGATTGGATTTAGATCCGGGGTTTGACTTGGCCATTCCAGAACCCTCCTTTTCTTTCTTTTCAGCCATTCCTTGGTGGATTTACTGGTATGTTTAGGGTCATTGTCATTTTGCAAGGTCCACCTTCGGTTGAGCTTCAACTTTACGACAGATGGCCTCACATTATCCTCAAGCACCCTCTGGTACAATGAAGAATTCATCGTGGATTCTATGATGGTGAGCTGCCCAGGCCCTGATGCAGCAAAGCTGCCCCAAACCATAATATTTCCACCACCATGCTTTACAGTTGGTATCAGGTTCTTGTGGTCAAATGCTGTCTTTGGTTTTCACCAAACATGTCTTCTTGTACTGTGGCCAAATAGCTCTACCTTTGACTCATCTGTCCAGAGCACATTGTTCCAGAAGTGCTGCTCTTTGCCTCAGTGTTCATTGGCAAACTTTAGTCTTGCCCTGATGTTCTTTCTGGACAGCAACGGTTTCCTCCTGGCACACCTCCCATGTAGATCAAATTTGTGCAGCCTCTTTCTAATGGTAGACTCGTGCACTTTGACATCAACAGTGGCAAGAGCGATCTGTAGGTCCCGTGATGACATTCTGGGGTTCTTAGAGACTTCTTTCAGCATCTTGCGGTCTACTCTCGGGCTGAACTTGCTGGGGCGGCCTGGGCTGAACATGTTGGCCTTTCTTTGGAATATTCTCCACTTGTAGATGATCTTCCGGACAGTCGAATGATTGATTTCAAATTGTTTGGAGATCTTTTTAAATCCCTTCCCAGACTCGTAGGCATCTATAACCTTCTTTCTGAAGGCCTCAGAGAGCTCTTTTGATCTAGGCATGGTGACGCCGCATACTTCAACAACAAAGAGCAAACCAAACTAAATGTCTGAGCTTTAAATAAGACAGGTTCTTCCAAGATCCTCTTTGACGATGTTCTAATCATTTGCACCTGAGCTGGTGCACCTGATTCTAATTTTAGGTATTTGAAGTAGTGATAAATTTCGGGGTGTACTTACTTTTTCCACATGCGAAATTTGCATTTATGTTTATTTAAATTATACAATGGACTACAAAATGTAAATGTTTCATGATATTTGTTATATTATATCACCTTTATCTCTCAATATTGTTGAAATGAAGATCAAATAGCTGTATGTTGAAATATGTTGAAAAAGTCAAAACTTTACATGGGGTGTACTTACTTTTTCACGTGACTGTATATATATACAGATCTTATTATTCATGCAATGGTTTTCCTTGCCAACTGTCCTATTATAACATTTTAATACACCTTTGGAAATATCTTCCCACAAAATGGAGCAATAAATTCCCTCCCTTACTTGTTAAATTCTCATCTGTAAATTACATATGCAATTACAGTTTTTTCCCAATTTGTCTGGCCTTTACGGCCATAGAAGTTCCTGCTAACATGCAGTCCCTTTTTATCTGCCAAGCAAGTAATCTTCCACATAAGACCTCCACCAAATTTGAAAATCTGGGATTTCTGATTATATGGATGCATACGCTCAGGACATTTCAGGCTGCTGTTAACAATCCACTGCGATAAATTAATTCCTTTGCCCACAATTAATTAATTAGTACAAATTGAGGATGTTATCCCTATCATATTCATTTCAAGACAGGTATACTGTCGTTTTCAGCAATCTTTTGAGAGAAAAAAATACACACAAACTCATGTATTATTTATATTTGTTTGCATTGGAACCATTATTTTCATATCAAGGTGGGTGTCAATTTCATAAAGTTTGTCTCTTAATTTTTAAAAACGCAGATACACAAATAGACAAAACAAATTCTTGGAAAACCCCGACAATGTCCACATTGAAATCACCCTTTGTCTCCCACAATAACTTATCCAAATTTGACAGCACACCCGTTTACATGCCAGTCGACCACTGACATATCAATCGTCCAAAAACAATCGTCCGAAATTCCCACCTGATCATCATGTGACTCCCATCACTTGGTTCCCAAAAATAAATTTGCAAGCCAATTGTTTCAAACTTTGTAAATTCAAAAATTGTTTTGCCCAAAATGCTCCCTAAAACCCCATTTATAATTGGCAAATATGAGGCTTCCAGAATTAACTCTAATCCTGGATCTTTTAATTCAATGTTCCCAAAATTCTCCAATTTCGGCATTTGATCAATTAATTATTATATTGCTAATAAGCAAAAATGAACCATTCTTGCTCTGAAGACTTTTCAACCACAGGAAGCGTCGACAGTTGCTCATTTTGGTCTAGTGATCTGGTCTGTTGAAGCCAATAGTCATTTGGGATCTGCAGCAACGAAGGCCTAATCGTTGTCTGAGGTGCGGGTGAGCGCTGGTACCCTTGATCTTGGTTCCCCTATGAAATAGTCTCCTTTTTCAATACTAGTGGGGTGGCTTAGCCCAAATATTCAAAAGAATTGTGCATTTTGTGAAACAAGCACCAAATTTGGCACAAATGTACATTAATATGTTGCGAACATTTTCAGATATTGGGCCACTTGAAATTCCGTAATTTTTTTTTTCAAATTTTTTCAAATTTCGTAATTTCAAATTTTTCGGGTGACACCGTCACAATTTCGGTCTTCGAGGCCGGCCGATAGGAAAAGTGTGACCGGAAGGGACGAGGTTCTCCTGACCACGTGGCCCTCGATCTGGGAAGCAAGAGGCGTTCCATTAGTGGACGCGCCCCTCACGCCCGACTTTTGGGCGGCCCCGGCAGGCCGTTTGTTTTGACGTTCCGTGACAGGCCCCGCACCCCCACCTCCGGGCCGACCGGAAGCTTGTGCTGAGTACATCATACCTGAACAACTCAGTGAGGCAGAACACAGCAGTGCACACCAGGGTGACCCCTTCAGTGCATAAACCAATTAACCTGTCCACTGCAGGGCATATAGAAATGAAGTTATTTTCTGCATATAATAATAATATAAGTTCAGTTCTATATAACAATTTCTGTTATCACCACTACCACTACAACTACCACTACTACAAGCTTTGTCTGGAATTTTGTGGACTAACAGACAAACAGACATACAGACAAGCTGGGATCAAAACATTACCTCCTTCCACCATTGAGTGTAGAGGTAAACATCATGGAAATTATATCATGCCCTAGATTTAATTCATGCTTACCCGTGTATTTGCTTCACTGGTTCACAAGGTCTTTTGCATACATGTAATTCAGACTCTCGTCTTCATTGCTGACCACACAATGTTCGCAACATATTAATGTACATTTGTGCCAAATTTGGTGCTTGTATCACAAAATGCACAATTCGTTTGAATATTTGGGCTAAGCCGCCCCACTATATCGGCCGGCCTCGAAGACCGAAATTGTGACGGTGTCACCCGAAAAATTTGAAATTACGAAATTTGAAAAAATTTGAAAAAAAAAATTACGGAATTTCAAGTGGCCCAATATCTGAAAATGTTCGCAACATATTAATGTACATTTGTGCCAAATTTGGTGCTTGTATCACAAAATGCACAACAGGTTTGCTATGCTGCTACACTATACGGACAATGTTGTCTCCAGTGTCCCAATTCTCTACACTTGAAACACCGGTCCTTGTCATTGCCTGTTCTTTCAGGCCTACCTATCCTGTTACTTCCTTGTCGATTAGGTCTCTGATTTTCCCTTGGATCATAAGAAAATTCTCTGTACCGTTGTATTTGGTGAGACAAATGGGAATCAGATGGGGGCAAATGTCATTTTCACTCCTACATTCGAAGGCAGTTGTGCATGTATCTCCTTCAATGTATCCTGTATCCTTTTTAGTTTAAGTTCTAGGCCCATTATCCTTTCTTGCTTTTCCCACTTCCTGGGCTCAATATCCCAATGATGGAATGCCAGCCAGTCTACCGTTAGGTTCTGTCTCCTCCTGGCTTTTAATTCTTGACCTAATTTCTCCAATCGACTTCACTCAAATGTACCATCTCTTGGAAACTCCTTGGCATGTCCTTTTGTCCACAAATACCAGTTCTCAACATCCTTAATGGCCTCTATACCACAATGGGTGTCCATATAATATGTACAAGTACCTTTTTGTGGAATATCTGATCCAACTTGTCTACCCTTACAAGTTACAGGCCCTATTTCCCATTATGCCTATTGAATGTACTAGGTAAACTACTATGCTCTGCACTTCTGCGTACACCTGTACACACCATCCGCTGTGTGTACTATAAATAAAATCTACTGGGGTTATTCCACCTTGAACACCGTAACCTGTATGTTGCGTCTTCTGAGGTTGGTATGACAGTCGTTCTTCACTGGTGATTCCAGGAAGAGTCTCTCCAGCTTTCAATTGACGACTGCAGCTGAGTCCAGGAACACCTCCTTTTTGTACAACCGTTTCACCAACCGATCCCCAAACTGATCAGGCAGGTAAATCACCACAGATAGGTGGAGAACCACATATCAGTCCCTCGTCACCAGAGCCAAAACACTTTTGCGGAGGCCAGGTAATTGCGTTCCCTGTTGAAAAGGCACGCCAGATGTTAAGCACATATAATATATATATATATATATATATATATATATATATATATATATATATATATATATATTGTTACGGAACACAACGTCGGCCTCTGTTCCCCTTATCGAGGGGGGATTAGTCCCCTCGTTTATGACTGACCGACGTGGTCCCTGACGCTGCCCAGCTACCTCCGGAAAGGCAGGTGCACAGCCCCGTTCGTACCGCGGACAGATGTTTAATTGCCGAGCGGTTTTATCAACCGCGGCACGAACTATTAACAGAAACTAACCCGATTCCGAAACGTTGGCCAATTCGTGCCACAGGTGTTCAATGTGGAAACCTCAAAGACGAACGGATGTGAAGAAGAAGAAGGCAAAAGGTAGGAAATACGAATAGGATTTATTACTATTATTTACACAATCAAAGAAACCAAGGAAGAAGGAAAGATAAGAAAATAAAGGCAGAAAGAGGGACGGACCAGAAGGACACAGTGCAATATTAACTTATTCTAAACAGGCTTAACTTATACCCCAGGACAAGACACACAGAACAAACTCACGTACACAAAAGGATGGAATGGCAGGAATGGGTGGAGGGATGAGAAGGTTCAGGTCCGTGCAAACGGCAGGGCTGGAGGTGACAGCTCCGACTCCTCGCACTCTGGTTTACAGAACGGGCGACAGGGAGATCCGAAGACCGCGGCACGTCGAGGTTCGCGTGCCCGCCCTGGTTGGTCTTCAGGGTGCTGGTTGGTATCGCGAGCAGGGCGTGCCGATTCTTACTCGCTTTCCTCTCCAGAGCTCACTCTCTCCTCCTCAACTGAACTCTTATGCACTTCCACTCTGCTGCTTCTCCTCCACTGTGCTCAACTCCACTCTCGGTGGACTGCTCTTCCTCCACTGAGCTCTGAACTCAACTGGTGGACTGCTCTTCCTCCACTGAACCTTCAACAACAACCACCGGTGGACTTCTTACGCACTTCTCTCTCCGACGCATCTCTCGTGAAGAGGCTTCACGTGTGCTTTTATATCGCCTGGGGCGATCAAGCCGCCGGCCTCCAGGACATGCCTACTGGGCCGCTCACTGCAGTGCCGGTTGGCTGGCACGGGCTCTTTTTCTCCACCCCTGATGACGATGGGCGACCACGCCCTTCTTCTCCGAGTTTACCTCGTGGCTAATTGAGTCTTGCGGCAAAAACCGCAACCCCAAAGCAGCAGCGGCGAATGCAGTTGGCAATAGCTGACAAAAGGGGAATTGGCAGGGAATCTACTTCATTTGAATTCCGTGCAATGCAGTGTTAACTAGTGGGAACAGAGTCTTAACCTACATAGAATAAGGAGATAACTGTATAGAAGGATATATGATTGGCTACGTGATTGTATATGGAATAACTACGGGAACGACCTTTGACCTTTATACACAACAAATGGAGGAAGGAGGGTGATATTTTACAACAATTAAACACAATTCTCATATCCATAACTATATATATATATATATATATATATATATATATATATATATATATATATATATATATATATATATATATATATATATATATATATATATATATATATATATATATATATATATATATATATATATATATATATATATATATATATAGACCTTTCCTTCGCTTTTCTCAACTTACCACCTTGCTCATTTTTCAAGGCATCTTCACATTGACATGAATATTTTGATTCCACATTGATTTCACAATGTGAAATTTATCACATTCTTTAATCAAATTAATCTTCCACTCAAATCAAAATCAAAAATCAGAATGGTTCGTCTTCTTCTATCAAATTTTTTTTTTCAAAAAAATCAAAGTTATTTTCACACTATTCTGATATCCACTCTAATCCATTTCCCTATCAAATCTAACGGAGGAGCCTGGAAGAGAATCGAAAATCAAAAGCTCTATCAAATGAACAATATTGTGTTGGTCAAACCCACGAAAAAGCAAAAACACATCAGCAAAAAAATCCTAATAAAATCCAATAGAACACCATTTAGCTCAATGCAGCCTGATTCCTCATTTTACTGGTAGGAAACACAATACCGCTTCCTGGAGGCCCTCCAAGAAGCGACATATGCTTCCCTCTTGTCCTATTACCTCCATCAAAAGAGAGGATATTACATTTAAATCCATTTGTTTGTCTGTCTGCACAGAACAATTTTGATTTTCTCTGCATTCGTTGATACAAATGACAGGAACGTTCCATCACAGGTGCAACATCACCTGTACAAGTTTGTAAAATCATGATCATGTCATAGATCACATGGTATACTTGGTATAGGCACCATAATTGTTGTCACACAACATAATTGTTGTTGTCTTAAAATCACTGGAAAAAAAACACATCCTGGTGAGGGTCCACAATCTCTGATTGCTGTTTCCTAAGCTCCTTACAATGGTGATATTACCTACATAACATATCAATATTGATTTATAATAAAACAATAAAATTGGTGCTGATAACACCAAGGTCGCGAGTTCGATCCCCGTACGGGCCACCAACTGTAGTCGCTGATTTTCCAGACTCCTTTCTCAGCGAGACTTCTCGATTAAGGATTAAGACAACCTCACTAGGTTCAAACCGAGATTTATTCAGATATTGCGGAGAGAGGGAAACCAACATTATTACAACTACATGCAACAAAACACACACACAATTGACGCGTCCTTCAGTGAAGGAAAATCTCCTCTCCTCCAGTCTTGCAGTCTTCTGTTAAATCGGAATCGTACCTTCTTATCTTCCACCGTTGGAATCTAGGGCCTAGACTTTCTGGCGCCTCTCAACATCTGTTTGTCATCATAGACTCAAAAGTTGATAAAGTCAATCCCTTGAGCCCCAGTAATGGGGTGGTGCATACTGACTTCGAGCTAAGTCAGCATTCTTGCCTCCGTTCACATCCTTAGAGGTCACTGGGTCATCCCACAGATGTCCGACAATTGTCAGTTCTAGGTTTGATGCACATTTCCTGACATGCTTTGAGAACTCATTTACAACTTTTGAGTCTACCAGAATCCGAGCTATACTCTTGAATGCCTAAGTTTGTAACACATAGAAATACACACATCTCAATAATATAATTACTCCTTTTCTACAAGATCATTATGAACCATAGCATAGTATTATTAAGATTCAGCAAATGATAAAACTATTTCTAATTATTGTCATGACAATACATTTTATTAATTAAGTGGGTCAGGGACAAGTTTCAATTTGACTGTCTGCGATAACTCTTCGACTCCTAACAAATGTAGAGGTCTTCATAACTTCTCTAATTTCAAGGATATTTTTGATTTATTGATTAATCGATTAATTATTTATTGATTAATTAATCAATTAATTATTTATTGATTAATCAATTAATTATTTAATTTTTTATGAAGGACATTTAATTAAATTTCTAAAAGATACATCTTCGGATGAAGCACTAGTGGTTTAGTTATGCTATGAGCCAATTGATTAAGAAAATATTTTGTGATAATCTTTTATTGGTTTTAATTATACAAGTAATCAATCAATTAGTGTACCCCTCTCCCTCCCAATGCAGCCTCGATGAGCTGCATTGCGGTATTGCCGGGCGCCGGGGCCGCCCGGGCAATGCCACGCTGTAGGATATTTAATTATTTGGCATGGGGGCAGTGTACTTTGAATGTATCTGCACTTGTTGTGCACCGCTCCTTTCCTATGCCATCTCAAGGCATTGCACAACGTCATTGCCGGGCACCGAAGGGGGCTCGGCAGTGACGCACGCTGAAAGGGAGTACTCAGTTTTCACTCTGGTTGTTTGTTTGTTTGTTTTCTTTCTTGTTTGTTTGTTTGTTTGTCCGGGCGATATCTCAGCCATCGTTTGAGCTAGGAAGCTGAAATTTCGGCCCAATAGTGAGCAGGTCCTTTGTCAAAAACAATATTTTTTGTTTTTTGATTAATCAATTAATTGAGGAGTAATTTAATTATTAGCGATTAATTAAGAACTTATTTAATCTTACTATAATTCACCCATAAATTACCCAATTAGGTAAATTACGTAAATTACCTGGTAATTGAATCTCCCCCAGGGCCGAGGCGGTGTGTGCGGTAGGGTTTGTTGTGGCAGCAGGTGCTCACCACATTGGCCAGCTGGTTTGGCTGTGCGTAGCATGGGTATTTCTCGAGTTAATCAAAATTTCCTTTCTCTTCTGACCATTAACCCAGGCACCTTTTGACTTAGGAAGCTGATATTTGTACATGCCAATGACCAGGTGATTTGGCTGCAAAGGCTATTTTTGATTTATGAATTAATCAATTAATCAATTAATCAATTAAATATTTAATTATTCAATTAATTACGAAAAAAAAAATTCAGTTACAGATTCTGATGAAATGGTGGTGGTTTATGTGTTCTGTGACCGAATTGATTAATAATTTAATTTTTAAATGATTATTATTTATTTATTTTCATTATTAATCATTTATTTATTTTCTTTCTCATTTGGCCAATATCTCAGGCACCTTTTGAGCTGGGAAGCTAATATTTGAACATGACAGTGACCAAGTGATGTAGCTATCAAGGATATTTTTGATTTATTGATTGATCATTTAATCGATTAATTATTTATTGATTAATTGATTAATTATTTATTGATTAATCAATTAATTATTTAATTTTTTATTAATGCCTTATTTAATTAAATTTCTAAAAGATACATCTTCGGATGAAGCACTAGTGGTTTAGTAATGCTATTAGCCAATTGATTAAGAATATATTTTGTGATAATCTTTTATTGATTTTAATTATGCAATTAATCAATCAATTAGTGTCCACCTCTCCCTCCCAATGCAGCCTCTATGAGTTGCACTGCGGTATTGCCGGGCACCGGAGGCGCCGCGCTGTCTGATATTTAATTATTTGGCATGGGGGCGGTGTACTTTGAATGTGTCTTTACTTGTTGTACACCGCACCTTTCCTATGCCATCTCCAGGCGTTGCATATCGTCATTGTCTGGCACCGAAGGGGGCTCGGCAGTGACGCACGCTGAAAGGGAGTATTCAGTTTTCACTCTGGTTGTTGTACACCGCACCTTTCCTTTGCCATCTCCAGGCATTGCAAATCGTCATTGCTGGGCACCGAAGGGGGCTCGGCAGTGACGCACGCTGAAAGGGAGTACTCAGTTTTCACTCTGGTTGTTTGTTTTCTTGCTTTCTTGTTTTCTTGTTTGATTGTCTGGGCGATATCTCAGCCATCCTTTGAGCTAGGAAGCTGAAATTTCGGCACAATAGTAAGCAAGTCATTTGTCAAAAACTGTATTTTTGTTTTTTGATTAATCAATGAATTGAGAAGTTATTTAATTATTAGCGATTAATTAAGTGTTGGGCTAGCGGCTAGGGTGCCGGCTTAGGATACCTAGGATCCTGGGTTCGAATCCTGGTCGATTGCTGAATTAACGCCAGGGGGGTTGACTCAGCCTGTCATCCATCCTTCCGAGATCGGCTAATTGAGTACCAGTTCACTGGTAATTCCCTGTTTGTCGTTAAAGGCGGCAAAAAGGGTTGGCGTCAGGAAGGGCATCCGGCCGTAAAACATTGCTTCAAAAAGGGGACCGAAAAACAACAACAACCACGGTTCCCGAAAAAGGCCAAACCCGCTTTGCGGGGAAAAATGGCCTCTAAAGGTGGTTATAATTAAGTACTTATTTAATTAATCAAATTTCCTTTCTCTTCTGATCATTAACTCAGGCACCTTTTGAGTTAGGAAGCTGATATTTGGATATGCAAATGACCAGGGGAGTTGGCTGCAAAAGGTATTTTTGATTTATTAATTAATCAATTAATCGATTAATTATTTAATTATTCGATTAATTGCTAAAAAAAATAAAATCTGTTGCAGATTCTGATGAAATGGTGGTGGTTCATGTGTTCTGTGACCGGATTGATTAATAATTTAATTTTTAATGATTATTATTTATTTAATTTCATTATTAATCATTTATTTATTTTCTTTCTCATTTGGCCAATATCTCAGGCACCTTTTGAGCTGGGAAGCTAATATTTGGACATGACAGTGACCAAGTGATGTGGTGATCAAGGATATTTTATGATTTATTGAATAATCATTTAATCGATTAATTATTTATTGATTAATCGATTAATTATTTATTGATTAATCGATTAATTATTTATTGATTAATCAATTAATAATTTAATTTTTTATTAATGACTTATTTAATTAAATTTCTAAAAGATACATCTTCGGATGAAGCACTAGTGGTTTCGTTATGCTATTAGCCAATTGATTAAGAAAATATTTTGTGATAATCTTTTATTGATTTTAATTATACAATTAATCAATCAATTAGTGTACACCTCTCCCTCCCAATGCAGCCTCTATCAGCTCCACTGCGGTATTGCCGGGCGCCGGAGGCACACTGGCAATGCCGCGCTGTAGGATATTTAATTATTTGGCATGGGGGTGGTGTACTATGAATGTATGTGTTCTTGTTTTTGATTTATTGATTAATCATTTAATCGATTAATTTTTTATTTATTTATTTATTTATTTTTTTGTATACTGAATCGAGGCTCGTGAAAAAGCTAACATTTACTTCACAAACAAATCAACCAGACAAACAAAATATATAAAAAGAGGGAGCGGAAAACAAGATGGGGAGAGAAGGGGAAGCACACAAACACATCATTTGAGAGCAGGGAGATGTGTGGAAGGGAGAGGGCTTGGGGGGAGGAGGCATGGGAAGGGGGGGGGGGGGGGAGGGAGAAGTATAAAACACAAGGACACCAAGGACTTCCAGGACAGAAGTTGGTATTTCAAAAAAGTGGAATTGGGGTGAAATTAGCAGGGGTAGAAAAGATCAAGGTTTTGGATGGGGGAAGATAAGAGATGGTGGTGAACAGCTGTTTTAAAGACCTGGAGGGTGGAGTGGGATTGAAGAGAGTGAGGGAGTTTGTTCCAGAGGTGGGAGAAAAGAGGAATGAAGGAGTGAAGGTTAGCAGAGAGTCTTGATTTTGGCAGTTTGACCATAAGAGGGATGCAGGCAGATCTTGTGCGACCTGTAGGAATATTTGCGGGACAGAGCACAGAGAGAGCTGGGGGGGCAAGGCCAGAGAGGAGTCGGTAGAAGACGGAAAGACCACCAACCTGCCTGCGGTGAGTGAGTGAGAGGCCCTTGGAGTTAGCTTCATCGCGGGAGATTCCAATGATTCTGAATGCTTTGGTTTCAACAGCGTGAAGACGAGCTAGGTGTGAGGCAGGAGCACCAGCCCAGAGGGGAGAGCAGTATTCCATTGAGCTGCGGATGAAAGTCTTGTATGTGGTGAGGAGCTCAGGTGTGCCAAGGAAGGACTTCGCACGATGGAGGATGCCCAGTCGGCGACTGGCTTTGGAGGCCAGATTTGAAATGTGGTTTTCCCAGGAAAGATCATGGCAGATAGTGAGACCCAAAAGCTTGAGTGACAGAACTTCTTGGAGAGGATTATTCAGAAAGTGGATGGGAGGGTTGTCCAGACGGTCTTTTCGGAGAGACATCGTAAGAGTGTGAGATTTGTCAGGATTGAAAGACATGTTCCACTTGTTTGCCCAGTCTGTGATTTTGTCCAGGTCTGCAGAGAGTGAGGAGGCTGCAGACTGCCGATCTGAGGGATGAAGAATGGAGCGACAGAGAGTAGAGTCATCAGCAAAGAGATAGAGCATTTTCAAGAGAGTCAGAGAGATCATTGATGAAGACCAGAAAAAGCACAGGGCCCAGAACACTGCCTTGTGGAACTCCAGCCTGAACAGGAAGAGGAGATGAGAGAAACCCATTCAGGGCCACACGTTGACTACGACTAGAGAGGAAGTCCGCCAGCCATGCGTGGAAATTTCCATGGATACCAAAAGAGGAGAGTTTGGTGAGCAGAGCGGGGTGCCAGACCGTATCGAAGGCACGTGATATGTCAAGGGAGACTGCTCTAATTTCCTGTTTGGCATTGAGGACCTCCATCCATTGGTGAGAAAGCAGAAGCAGCATGTCCAGAGTAGAGTGTCCAGGTCTGAAACCAAATTGATGATCAGAGATCAAGCCATTGGAGAAGAGGAAAGATTTCATATCTGAAGCAATGATGGAGTCCATGACTTTGCTGGTAATTGGGAGAAGGCTGATTGGTCTGTAGTTGCTGGGATCTGTTTTTGCACCTTTTTTGTGCAAAGCGGTGATGTTGGCAGATTTCCAAGCAGATGGAAGATGACCTTGAGCAAAAGAGAGGGTGAAGAGAACAGAGAGAGGGAGTGAAAGAGCGGAAGAACAGGATTTTAGGACCCGTGGTTTGATGCCGTCAGGTCCAGTTGCAGAATCCTTGTCGAGGGTTGACAGAAACTTTTCCACCTTGTCAGGAGGAAAGGACACAGAGTCCAGGAGCAGCTGGGTACGACTGGGTACGGTGGGTACAGAGAGGGATGGGTTTGGGACACAAGATTTAGAGGCAAACACAGAGTTGAGGCATTCAGATTTTTCACGTGCGGAGTCAGTCGTGTGGCCATTTGAGGTGAGGGAGGGGATGGAGGGGGAACAAACACCAGAAACAGATTTGACCAGACGCCACCAGGATTTGGAAGAGGGAGACAGATAAGAGAGTTTGGTCCTGAGAACGGAGAGATATTGTTTCCTGGCTCTCCTGAGGGTGGACACACACTTGTTTCGGGCTTTGTGAAAGGAAATGAGATTTCCTTCCGTTGGATTTGCTTTCCAGGAGACGAAAGCAAGTTGTTTCTGGGCAATAGCCTCACCACAAGATTCCGTGTACCATGGACGGGAGGAAGGGTATGACAACAGAAGACGAGATGGGATAAATCTGTGCATGAGAGAGAGCAGTTTGCTTTGGAAGAATTCCCAGGAAGAATTTATGTCAGAGGCAGTAGAGATGGGAGACCAGTCCAGATGATTGATGGCTGCTTGAAGACCATGCCAGTTGGCCTGAGTGAAATGCCAGACTCGTCGACGCTGAGGAGGCTCTCTGAGAATGGTCAGAGAGATGTCCACTTCAACAAGCACATGATCAGAAGAGCCGATTGGAGCAGAAGAAGAGCGGCAGACATTTTCAGGGAAGTTAGTCATAACCAAGTCCAGAAGAGAAGATTCCAGAAGAGAATTTTTAGAATAGAATTTCATCCAGATTCTCTTCCAGAAGAGAAAGGGACACAGTATTTATTGATTAATGGATTAATTATTTATTGATGAATCAATTAATTATTTAATTTTTTATTAATGACTTATTGAATGAAATTTCTAAAAGATACATCTTCGGATGAAGCACTAGTGGTTTAGTCATGCTATTAGCCAATTGATTAAGAAAATATTTTGTGATAATCTTTTATTGATTTTAATGGTACACCGCACCTTTTCTCTGCCATCTCCAGGCATTGAAAATCGTCATTGCTGGGCACCGAAGGGGGCTCGGTAGTGACGCACACTGAAATGGAGTACTTAGTTTTCACTCTCGTTGTTTGTTTTCTTCTTGTTGTACACCGCTCCTTTCCTATGCCATCTCCAGGCATTGCAAATCGTCATTGCTGGGCACCGAAGGGGGCTCGGCAGTGACGCACGCTGAAAGGGAGTACTCAGTTTTCACTCTCGTTGTTTGTTTATTTGTTTTCTTGGTTGTTTTCTTGTTTGTTTGTCCGGACGATATCTCAGCCATCCCTTGAGCTAGGAAGGTGAAATTTCGACACAGTAGTGAGCTAGTCCTTTTTCAAAAAGAGTATTTTTGGTTTTTTGAATAATCAATTAATTAAGGAGTTATTTAATTATTAGCGATTAATTAAGTACTTATTTAATTAATTAAATTTCCTTTCTCTTCTGACCATCAACTCAGGCACCTTTTGAGTTCGGAAGCTGATATTTGGACATGCCAATGACCAGGTGATTTGGCTGCAAAGGCTATTTTTGATTTATTAATTAATCAATTAATCAATTAATCGATTAATTATTTAATTATTCGATTAATGACTAAAAATTTTATTTTTTTTAAGTTACAGCTTCTGATGAAATGGTGGTGGTTTATGTGTTCTGTGACCGAATTGATTAATAATTTAATTTTTTAATGATTTTTATTTATTTATTTTCATTATTAATCATTTATTTATTTTCTTTCTCATTTGGCCAATATCTCAGGCACCTTTTGAGCTGGGAAGCTAATGTTTGGACATAACAGTGACCAAGTGATGTGGCTATCAAGGATATTTTTGATTTATTGATTAATCATTTCATCGATTAATTATTTATTGATTAATCAATTAATTATTTAACTTTTTTATTAATGACTTATTTAATTCAATTTCTAAAAGATACATCTTCGGATGAAGATTAGTTATTAGATTAGAAGATTAGAAGTTACATCTTCGGAGTGGTTTAGTTATGCTATTAGCCAATTGATTAAGAAAATATTTTGTGATAATCTTTTATTGATTTTAATGATACAATTAATCAATCAATTAGTGTGCACCTCTCCCTCCCAATGCAGCCTCTGAGCTGCACTGCGGTATTGCCGGGCACCAGAGGCGCCCGGCAATGCCGTGCTGTAGGATATTGAATTATTTGGCATGGGGGACGTGTACTTTGAAGGTATCTTTACTTGTTAAACATTTGTTTTGATTTTTCAAGGTAAAATAATCTCTGAGTCGAAGGCCCAGATCATATTTGTGATACCTCACAGTAAAAACTTATATTCGCTGGCTGAATTACTTTTATCACAAAACAACTCAGAGACGACATTAATTGGATGGATAAGTACTCCAGCGATGAAAGTTCCTCAATATGCACCCATATTTGATGGATGTATAGGATTCGAACAAAAAAAGGGATTTGTGCCAGGTCTGTATGAGTTTTTCATCAGTCTTCGACCCCAATATTACCGACAAAGTGTTGACAAGGATGCACCGGGTAATACATTATTAAATTGTGCTCAAGTAACCCTGAACACAAAACAAAACAGAAGCTTTGAGAAATCTTCCACGTCAAACTTGAAAAATGCTCAAATCATGACAGGGATCAGTAATTTCTTTCGAAATGGGAAAGATAAATCACCACAAAATGGTTGTTTGTGGAACCCAATGCAAAGGAGCAATGAATCACAACATTCCACAAAAGATTTGGAAAATGCGTTTTCCCACTTGGATTCAAAATGCACACAAAAGGTAAAATATACTGCATGTGCATTGCAATAAAAGATAAAGATACATGAAAACTTGTTCGGATAGATGTCATTAAATACAACCCTGCTGCTCACCGCATCCTTAAATATCATCCTGCAGCTTCATACCGTTCCTGATGGTTCATTGGATGTGTTTCTTTTGAACTTCTGGGAGTATACTTTTAATTGCTATCTGATTAAAAAAGGAAATCAAGGAAAGCCCTGTACAGGTTCTGAACATTTAGGTCAAGTCAAAACACCACTTACCGAAGTTTCTCATCTTGGCTATGCTTACAACACTTACATGGCTGTTTATGCCATCGCATATGCACTGCATGACATGTGGTCATGTTTACCTGGTCATGGTCCTTTTGGAAATGGAACATGTGCCATTGTAAATAACTTTTCATCTTGGCAGGTGAGCATGAGATTTTTTTCCCTTTATTTCATACTTATATTGGGACGTAAGTTGTTGCAAAATGTTGGTTCTGAGACCAACTGCCCTCCTAGCCACCCACTATCGCTCGTTCTCACTCATTATTGCTCATTCACACTCGTTATTGCTCGTTCTCACTCGTTATTGCTCGTTCTCACTCGTTATTGCTCGTTCTCACTCGTTATTGCTCGTTCTCACTCGTTATTGCTCGTTCTCACTCGATATTCCTCGTTCTCACTCGATATTCCTCGTTCTCCCTCGTTATTGCTCGTTCTCACTCGTTATTGCTCGTTCTCACTCATTATTGCTCGTTCTCACTCATTATTGCTCGTTCTCACTCATTATTGCTCGTTCTCACTCATTATTCCTCGTTCTCACTCATTATTGCTCGTTCTCACTCATTATTGCTCGTTCTCACTCGCTATCGCTCGTTCTCACTCGTTATCGCTCGTTCTCCCTCGTTCTCACTCGTTATTGCTCGTTCTCACTCATTATTGCTCGTTCTCACTCATTATTGCTCGTTCTCACTCACTATCGCTCGTTCTCACTCATTATTCCTCGTTCTCCCTCATTATTGCTCGTTCTCACTCATTATTGCTCGTTCTCACTCATTATTGCTCGTTCTCACTCATTATTGCTCGTTCTCACTCATTATTGCTCGTTCTCACTCATTATTGCTCGTTCTCACTCATTATTGCTCGTTCTCACTCATTATTGCTCGTTCTCACTCACTATCGCTCGTTCTCACTCATTATTCCTCGTTCTCCCTCATTATTGCTCGTTCTCACTCATTATTGCTCGTTCTCACTCATTATTCCTCGTTCTCCCTCATTATTCCTCGTTCTCCCTCATTATTGCTCGTTCTCCCTCATTATTGCTCGTTCTCACTCATTATTCCTCGTTCTCCCTCATTATTGCTCGTTCTCCCTCATTATTGCTCGTTCTCGCTCGTTCTCCCTCGTTATCGCTCGTTATTGCTCGTTCTCACTCATTATTGCTCGTTCTCACTCATTATTGCTCGTTCTCACTCACTATCGCTCGTTCTCCCTCATTATTCCTCGTTCTCCCTCATTATTGCTCGTTCTCACTCATTATTGCTCGTTCTCACTCATTATTGCTCGTTCTCACTCATTATCGCTCGTTCTCACTCATTATCGCTCGTTCTCACTCATTATCGCTCGTTCTCACTCATTATCGCTCGTTCTCACTCACTATCGCTCGTTCTCACTCATTATTCCTCGTTCTCCCTCATTATTGCTCGTTCTCACTCATTATTGCTCGTTCTCCCTCATTATTGCTCGTTCTCCCTCATTATTGCTCGTTCTCCCTCATTATTGCTCGTTCTCCCTCATTATTGCTCGTTCTCCTTCATTATTGCTCGTTCTCACTCATTATTGCTCGTTCTCACTCATTATTCCTCGTTCTCCCTCATTATTGCTCGTTCTCCCTCATTATTGCTCGTTCTCACTCATTATTGCTCGTTCTCACTCATTATTGCTCGTTCTCACTCATTATTGCTCGTTCTCACTCACTATCGCTCGTTCTCACTCATTATTCCTCACTCTCCCTCATTATTGCTCGTTCTCACTTATTATTGCTCGTTCTCCCTCATTATTGCTCGTTCTCACTCATTATTGCTCGTTCTCACTCACTATCGCTAGTTCTCCCTCATTATTCCTCGTTCTCCCTCATTATTGCTCGTTCTCACTCATTATTGCTCGTTCTCCCTCATTATTTCTCGTTCTCACTCATTATTGCTCGTTCTCACTCATTATTGCTCGTTCTCACTCATTATTGCTCGTTCTCACTCATTATTGCTCGTTCTCACTCATTATTGCTCGTTCTCACTCATTATTGCTCGTTCTCACTCACTATCGCTCGTTCTCACTCATTATTCCTCGTTCTCCCTCTATTATTGCTCGTTCTCACTCATTATTCCTCATTCTCACTCATTATTCCTCGTTCTCACTCATTATTCCTCGTTCTCACTCATTATTGCTCGTTCTCACTCATTATTGCTCGTTCTCACTCATTATTGCTCGTTCTCACTCATTATTGCTCGTTCTCACTCATTATTGCTCGTTCTCACTCATTATTGCTCGTTCTCACTCATTATTCCTCGTTCTCCCTCATTATTGCTCGTTCTCGCTCATTATTGCTCGTTCTCACTCATTATTGCTCGTTCTCCCTCATTATTGCTCGTTCTCACTCATTATTCCTCGTTCTCCCTAATTATTGCTCGTTCTCCCTCATTATTCCTCGTTCTCCCTCATTATTGCTCGTTCTCCCTCATTATTGCTCGTTCTCACTCATTATTCCTTGTTCTCCCTCATTATTGCTCGTTCTCCCTCATTATTGCTCGTTCTCGCTCGTTCTCCCTCGTTATCGCTCGTTATTGCTCGTTCTCACTCATTATTGCTCGTTCTCACTCATTATTGCTCGTTCTCACTCACTATCGCTCGTTCTCCCTCATTATTCCTCGTTCTCCCTCATTATTGCTCGTTCTCACTCATTATTGCTCGTTCTCACTCATTATTGCTCGTTCTCACTCATTATTGCTCGTTCTCACTCATTATCGCTCGTTCTCACTCATTATCGCTCGTTCTCACTCATTATCGCTCGTTCTCACTCACTATCGCTCGTTCTCACTCATTATTCCTCGTTCTCCCTCATTATTGCTCGTTCTCACTCATTATTGCTCGTTCTCCCTCATTATTGCTCGTTCTCCCTCATTATTGCTCGTTCTCCCTCATTATTGCTCGTTCTCCCTCATTATTGCTCGTTCTCCTTCATTATTGCTCGTTCTCACTCATTATTGCTCGTTCTCACTCATTATTCCTCGTTCTCCCTCATTATTGCTCGTTCTCCCTCATTATTGCTCGTTCTCACTCATTATTGCTCGTTCTCACTCATTATTGCTCGTTCTCACTCATTATTGCTCGTTCTCACTCACTATCGCTCGTTCTCACTCATTATTCCTCACTCTCCCTCATTATTGCTCGTTCTCACTTATTATTGCTCGTTCTCCCTCATTATTGCTCGTTCTCACTCATTATTGCTCGTTCTCACTCACTATCGCTAGTTCTCCCTCATTATTCCTCGTTCTCCCTCATTATTGCTCGTTCTCACTCATTATTGCTCGATCTCCCTCATTATTTCTCGTTCTCACTCATTATTGCTCGTTCTCACTCATTATTGCTCGTTCTCACTCATTATTGCTCGTTCTCACTCATTATTGCTCGTTCTCACTCATTATTGCTCGTTCTCACTCATTATTGCTCGTTCTCACTCATTATTGCTCGTTCTCACTCACTATCGCTCGTTCTCACTCATTATTCCTCGTTCTCCCTCTATTATTGCTCGTTCTCACTCATTATTCCTCATTCTCACTCATTATTCCTCGTTCTCACTCATTATTCCTCGTTCTCACTCATTATTGCTCGTTCTCACTCATTATTGCTCGTTCTCACTCATTATTGCTCGTTCTCACTCATTATTGCTCGTTCTCACTCATTATTGCTCGTTCTCACTCATTATTCCTCGTTCTCCCTCATTATTGCTCGTTCTCGCTCATTATTGCTCATTCTCACTCATTATTGCTCGTTCTCCCTCATTATTGCTCGTTCTCACTCATTATTCCTCGTTCTCCCTAATTATTGCTCGTTCTCCCTCATTATTGCTCGTTCTCCCTCGTTATTGCTTGTTCTCACTCATTATTGCTCGTTCTCACTCACTATTGCTCGTTCTCACTCACTATCGCTCGTTCTCCCTCATTATTCCTCGTTCTCACTCATTATTGCTCGTTCTCACTCATTATCGCTCGTTCTCCCTCATTATTCCTCGTTCTCACTCATTATTTCTCGTTCTCACTCATTATTGCTCGTTCTCACTGATTATTGCTCGTTCTCACTCATTATTGCTCGTTCTCACTCATTATTGCTCGTTCTCACTCACTATCGCTCGTTCTCACTCATTATTCCTCGTTCTCCCTCTATTGCTCGTTCTCACTCATTATTGCTCGTTCTCACTCATTATTCCTCGTTCTCACTCATTATTCCTCGTTCTCACTCATTATTGCTCGTTCTCACTCATTATTCCTTGTTCTCACTCATTATTGCTCGTTCTCACTCATTATTGCTCGTTCTCACTCATTATTGCTCGTTCTCGCTCATTATTGCTCGTTCTCACTCATTATTGCTCGTTCTCACTCATTATTGCTCGTTCTCACTCATTATTGCTCGTTCTCACTCACTATCGCTCGTTCTCCCTCATTCTCACTCATTATTGCTCGTTCTCACTCATTATTGCTCGTTCTCACTCATTATTGCTCGTTCTCACTCACTATCGCTCGTTCTCCCTCATTATTCCTTGTTCTTCCTCATTATTGCTCGTTCTCACTCATTATTGCTCGTTCTCCCTCATTATTTCTCGTTCTCACTCATTATTGCTCGTTCTCCCTCATTATTGCTCGTTCTCACTCATTATTGCTCGTTCTCACTCACTATCGCTCGTTCTCCCTCATTATTCCTCGTTCTCCCTCATTATTGCTCGTTCTCACTCATTATTGCTCGTTCTCACTCATTATTGCTCGTTCTCACTCATTATTGCTCGTTCTCACTCATTATTGCTCGTTCTCACTCATTATCGCTCGTTCTCACTCATTATTGCTCGTTCTCCCTCATTATTGCTCGTTCTCACTCATTATTGCTCGTTCTCACTCACTATCGCTCGTTCTCCCTCATTATCGCTCGTTCTCACTCATTATTGCTCGTTCTCCCTCATTATTGCTCGTTCTCCCTCATTATTGCTCGTTCTCACTCATTATTGCTCGTTCTCCCTCATTATTGCTCGTTCTCCCTCATTATTGCTCGTTCTCACTCATTATTGCTCGTGCTCACTCATTATTGCTCGTTCTCACTCATTATTGCTCGTTCTCCCTCATTATCGCTCGTTCTCACTCATTATCGCTCGTTCTCACTCATTATTGCTCGTTCTCCCTCATTATTGCTCGTTCTCCCTCATTATTGCTCGTTCTCACTCATTATTGCTCGTTCTCACTCATTATTGCTCGTTCTCACTCATTATTGCTCGTTCTCACTCATTATTGCTCGTTCTCACTCATTATTGCTCGTTCTCCCTCATTATTGCTCGTTCTCACTCATTATTGCTCGTTCTCACTCATAATTATTGCTCGTTCTCACTCATAATTATTGCTCGTTCTCACTCATAATTATTGCTCGTTCTCAGTCTAATTTTGTTACAGCCGATTGTTAATCAGTGGGTGAACAATGGCGGATCAATGGAGGAAGAGACATTCACTGACAGAGAGAAAAGGAAACGTTTTACGATTTGATTTATTTTCAAATATTTACAGTGAAACTTATCGATAGGAAACAAAAAGGGACAAGAAGTAGAAACTTAGCTTATCCGACGCCTTATTACAATTACAACAAATAAACACTACATGGGCGCAGCACACATTTACGGGGGAGTGGAGGGGAAAACGAACGTTGGAAACCTGTCACAGTGTGAGGACAAAGGCCACGATGGTCCAGATGCCTCTCCTCGCGACGGCCTTTGTCTCAACTCCACCAACGAACACCTGGCCGGCAAACGGCAGTCTCCAACACGAGCAGGTAATGGCGATCCCAGCACGGACAGGCAGGTGAAGGTCGATCGTCAGCAACAACATAATCTTTTCCTTCTTCCTCTTCTTCATCTCCCCTTTCTCGTTTAAATCTCCTTCCTGTAATTGAAGTCATGCATGCATAATACTCCTCCTTCCTCTCCTCCATCTCTTCTTCAACTCATCCCTTACTACCCTTGATCCATTTCCCCATAGAATATCAAACATACAGTGCATTCAGAAAGTATTCAGACCCCTTCACTTTTTTCACATTTTGTTATGTTGCAGCCTTCTGCTGAAATCGTTTAAATTCATTTTTTCCCTCATCAATCCACACTCAATACCCCATAATGACAAAGAGAAAACAGGATTTTAGAAAGTTTTGCAAATTTATTAAAAAGAAAAAACTGAAATATCACATTGACATAAGTATTCATACCCTTTGCTATGACACTTAAAATTTAGCTCAGGTGCCTCCCATTTCTTTTGATCATCTTTGAGATGTTCCTACACCTTGATTGGAGTCCACTTGTGGTAAATGCAATTGATTGGACATGATTTGGAAAGGCATACACCTGTCTATATAAGGTCTCACAGCTGACAATGCATATCAGAGCAAAAACCAAGCCATGAGGTCGAAGGAACTGCCTGCAGAGCTCAGAGACAGGATTGTGTCGAGGCACAGATCTGGGGAAGCCTACAAAAAAATCTCTGCTGCATTGAAGGTTCCCAAGAGCACAGTGGCCTCCATAATTCCTAAATGGAGGAAGTTTGGAACAACCAGGACTCTTCCTAGAGCTGGCCGCCGGGCCAAACTGAGCAATCGGGGGAGAAGGGCCTTGGTAAGAGAGGTGACCAAGAACCCGATGGTCACTCTGGCTGAGCTCCAGAGATCCTGTGTGGAGATGGGAGAAACTTCCAGAAGGCCAACCATCACTGCAACACTCCACCGATCTGGGCTTTATGGCAGAGTGGCCAGACGGAAGCCTCTCCTCAGTGAAAGACACATGAAGGCCCGCTTGGAGTTTGCAAAAAAGCACCTAAAGGACTCTCAGACTGTGAGAAACAAGATTCTGTGGATCCCCCCATCATCCTGTTGTTAAATGGGTTTGTATTCCCCGGCTTTGTACATTTATCTTGTTTCCTTCCTTCTTTGTCATAAAAACTACAGCGAAGTTGTCATACAAATTTTCATTCTTGAAATCGCGTATTTGTGGTTTCTCATTGTGCTTCCACACATGTTATCCGCACCAAGCAAGCAATATTCTCTTTTATGAGACCGATTTAAATCATGTAGGTTTTGTAGGTTTCTTGAAAAAGACCAATTATCCCCTAAATCAAGCATATCATACCCCATTTATCTATTCTCATCTAAACGACATGTCCTTCTTTGTAAAATTCAATACCAATCAAATAATTGAGTTTCATGAGGTAATGTGTATGGTTTGTATGACAGGGTGTTGTGCTTGTAAATTATATACGTTTGATAAAATGTGCCATTTTCATTAAGTATATATTGTTGCGGTTGTGCCATAAAGGCAAACCCCCTATAGTTCGTTGCACGACAACATGTAGCCTGCAGAAGACAGTTATGTCTTATTGAATGTAAAGATTAGCCCTTTCCCATTGTGTAGTAATAAAGACCAAATATGCGTTGAGTTAGGCAGGATGTCAAGCTTTCGTTTCTGGGAGAAGCCATTACTAATGTGCAGGAAGGCGTGGCCAGAAGCACAGGCCCACGTGACCAGTGAGGAGGCGGGAACACCTTGCCAGGATGCGACAAGCCTCCGCCAATGGGAGGCTCTGGGACATTTTGAAGGGCGTGGGCGGGTCTGATAACAGCCCACGCGGAGCGCATTATCATTCTCTTGGCTTTGGATTTTCGCTGTGCTACGACCTCCTGTTCTCCCTTTGCCTCGTGAACGACACGATTCTCTTTTGCCGAGGATTTCGCTGTGCACAGGACGACCTCCTGCTCTGTTCGATCTTGCCTTGCCTCGGATTTTGCCACGTGGACGACACCCTGCTCTGGACTCTCTTGTTTTAGCTCCAAGGACACGTGTTTTGGCCTTCGTTCTTCGTCGACGCCAATCGCTTCTGTGCCGATCTTTTGCGCCATCTGGCTGACCTGCAAGCTTGTCCAACTGTGCTGAAGTTCGTCCGTAACAACTTCGAGGCCGCGGTTCGTCCTTCGGACCTTACCTCATCCAGGCTGCACGTCCGGAGCCGCGTACACCAGACCACGTGGTCACCAGCGAGGCAATTCCAGCACGTACATTGGTACACCCTTAACCAGTGTTCTTTTTCCGTGTGTGTGTGTGTGTGTGTGTGTGTGTGTGTGTGTGTGTGTGTGTGTGTGTGTGTGTCAGAGTGTGAAGGCGCCAATTCGGGGTTATTATTAGGTGATAATTGATAAGCTGAATCTTCGTCTCTGTTTCTCTGTGCCTTCTAAATAAAAGGCTGTTACATTTTGTTGTTACTTTCCAACCTGTTCGGTACGTCTTTTCTCCATTGGCCTAGCATCATCCGGGACCGCATTTGGCTAGACTCAGGTCCATAAATCTCGTGGGGTAACGCCACTTTCCACACCGTGCAAATCCGCTCGACACGCAATTGAATAAGGTGTGTGAAAGCGAGGGTTCGATCGCGCGGTTCTTCGGCACGCGCGTGCACCTTGATCTGTGCACCTTGAAGGTATTCGTGATTCTCCGGTATTAACCGAGGGGAATCACGCAAAAAAATTGTTGTGGAAGAAGGGGGTTTTGAACCCGGCCCCCGCAACAAATTGTTGTAAAGGAGTGGGATAATTTGAACCACCGCAACAAATTGTTGTTAGGAGTAGGGATTCGTACCTCCTCGCACTGCAACAATATATATTCTGTCAAATCCTTTAACCTCACCAAGTCATTTGTATCTGTAGGGCTTGTATAACTGATTAACAAATAAACAATTTTCATAGTAATATTTTTGTTAAACTATATTTGTGTCATTCAGCATTTGCCTTTGTAAAACAATTTGACAAATCATTATCCAACTCTTGGGATACGCCAAAGGTAGACCCATCCTTTCCGACATAGGTCATTTATCTTAGATTTAGAATTACATTAAAATCCTGATTATTGTTGAGTTGAAATAATACATATTGTTACAGATCGCGGATTAAGATGTTAGTTACCGAGCGGTTTGGTATTGCCGCGACCTAACAGGATCCCTGGCTCACCCGATTCACCCAGGACTTTGGCCGTATCGCACCACAGCTGCTCAATGAGGGAAAAGACAAAAACGACGCAATGTAAAGAGGAAAACGAAGGCCAAGAAAGGTTTGGAAATACGACTGAATTTATTGACTATTTACACACAAGCAAAAAGGAACAATCAAGTTTATTTACAACACATAAGACGCAGGTGACACAGTGCAAATTTTAGCTTACCTACAGACTTAATTAAATACCCAGGGACAGAACAAACAAAACAAACTCACGTATACAAGAAGGGTGGAAAGGCAGGAGGTGGATGGTTGGAGGGAGAGGGAGGTCCAAGGGGGTCCCGCAGCACCACCGGCGCGTTTAGCAGCCGCCGTTCCTCTTCGGCCCTGCTCCAAACCGCCGTTCAGGCCCCCTTTGGCTGTTGGGTGCTCTTGCTGCTGCGGCCTCCGTCCGCTGCGTTCCCAGGACTTGTCTGGTCCAAACCCTCAACTCTTTCTTGTTTCTCTCACTCCTCACCACCGACTCCGCACCGCAACCAACTGACCACCGACTCCTTACCAACGCAACCGACTCAGACCAACTCAGACCAACTCCTTGCGACCAACTCCTTGTGCATCCCTGACCAACTCCTTGCGACCAACTCCTTGTGCATCCCTGACCAACTCCTTGTGCATCCCTGACCAACTCCTCGTGACCACTTCCGTTTTGCGCCTTTTATAGCGCCTCCAGCGATTACGCCCCCGGCGTTTTGGACACGCCCATCGGGGTGCTCACCTCGGCCCTGGTTGGTCGCATGACCCTCGGGCTCCGCCTTGGATGACGACGGGCGGGCACGCCCCTCCTCCCCTCTGACGAGGTGGAGACACGCCTTTCTTCTCCGACTCAAAGCACATGGTCAATGGCGGTTATTGGAGGGGAGGTGATTGGGAATCGAGGGCTCAGCAGTGACGAGAGGGGATGTAATATGGAAATGGAGGTTTTGGGGATGGGAAGGAAAGGGAATCTATTCTCTTTCACTGGTGCAATGGAGTATTTCAATTAATGGAAGACACAGCCTTACACTAATACATATAATAAGGATATAACTGTCAAAAAAGATATATCGTGTCCTGCATGTATGTTTTATGGACTAACTACGGGAACGCCCTTTGACCTTTATACAACCACAAACGGAGGGAGGAGGGGTGATATTTTACAACAACCTTTTACAACAACCTTTTACAACAACGTTTTACCACAACAATAAAATTAAAAAAAACATTCTCATATCCACAACAATATAAACATAATTGATCGCAACAATTAGTATTAAAATCTTGGATTTGAAATGTCAAATCAATTCTTTCAGATCCTTTTTTCTGAATTGTATTAACATTAATCATACAAGGCTTTTGTTTTTGAATATATCATTTTCGTTCATCAAGATTGATTTGATTAATATTGTTACGGATCTCGGACGTCGGCTCTCCCCTTATCAAGGGTGGTTTAATCCCCTTGTCCTTTTATCTGGCCGACCCGAGTCCTGGAAGTTATAACGTTCCTTCCGGTCGGTGGTAAATAGGGTTGTTGGTCGAGTCTTAGTCCAATTACCTAAGTACTACCACCGGCCGTAAAGCAAAGAGATAACTCCCGCCCGAACCACGGCGTTAGTGGACACGCCGAGTGAAGCGAGCCGTGATTCGGGCCGTTAGCAAGGACTAAACCCGATTCTGAGCGGTTTCTAATCGTGCCACGTTTACCCAATTAGAGAAAAGACGGATGCAATTGTTACGGATCTGGGGGATGGCTCTCCCGTTAGCAAGGGGGGGGGGTTAATCCCCTTGTCCTGTTAAGCTGGCCATCTCCGCCGGTCCTGGTACTTGTAACGCTCCTTTGCGAGGTGGGATTGATCAGGGTTATTGGTCAAGGTGTTCTCCCGAATACCTTCACCAATCCCTCCGCAAAACAGGGAGACAAGTACCGCTCGAACCCCGGTTTTAGATGTTCTCGTTGCCGAGCTGTTTTAGCAACACGACGTTCGAGCCATTAACAAAGACTAAACCCGATTCTGAGCTTTGGCCAAATCGTGCCACAGGTGTTCAATGATGGAAAAGACAAGGACGATCGGATGAGGAAGAAGAAGAAGGCAAAGGTAGGAAGAACAGAGATTTATTAATTATTTACACAACCACAATCAAAGAGAAAAAAAAGATAAGAAATGGAATTTACAGAGAAAGATGGACACAGAGCAACTTCTACTTATACAAACTTAACTTAAAACCCCAGACAACACAGAGGACAGACGACGAGCAGACTCGCACGAATGGGGAATGAAGGCAGGAACGAATGGCTGGAAGGAGAGGGAGGTTCAACTGGACGCAGGCTGGAGCTTGATCCCGCACGGGACGTCGGGGCTGGAAGTGGGCGGCCACCGACTCCACCGCAATTTGGTTCCCGCGTAGCAGCGCGTCAAAGCTGCGCGCGTGCAGGGCTGGTTGGAAACACTGTCTCCCTCACTCGTACTCCCGCAGGTTGCACGTCTCTCTTCACAGAACTCTCCTCCGAAGTGCTTGGTTCGTGCTCCCTCACTTATCTGACTCCCTCAATCATCTCTCTAAGCAGTCCCTCCGCCACCCTTTTATTGCTTTTCCCGAGATCAAGCCGCGGGTTAAGAGGGCACGCCTACCGGGTCGCTCTCCGCAGTGCCGATTGGTGGGCACGGGCTCTTCCTGGCTCCGCCCATGATGACGAGGGGCGGGCCATGCCCTTCTTCTCCGAGCTGACCACGCCGTAATGGAGGCAAATGCAGTTGGCAATAAAGCAGTCGGAAATGGAGGCTTTGGGGAATTTGAAAAGGGGATCTATCTTAATTTCATTTGATGCAACGCAAATGAACTAGTGGAAAAACAGAGCCTTATACTGACATAGAATAAAGAGATAACTATTTAGAAGGTCCTATGATTTTCTACGTGTATGCGATGGACTATCTAAAGGGACGACCTTTGACCTTTACAATTAATGGAGGTATTTACAAGGAATTATTACATTATTTACAGAGGGTGATATTTACAAAGACAGGATTCTCAAATCCGCAACATGGCACCCTTCTTCCCTCCAGGCACGTCCCGGGCCTATAAAACTTTACCTAATGTGACACGCAGGTGTAGTTTCCCTCTACAATTAACCTGACCCTGAGTGCGACAGTTTTCAAACACAAATAAATATGTCCCGCTATTTGCGTTGCACCCTGCCTGACAGATTCACGCCCACAGTTAACCGAATTACGGAATGGTTTTCAAACTACACATTTACGGTGGGGAGCATTATTTACAAGTGACGTTAATTGTATTTACACTGCAACCCGCGACCTGTTATTTTTATTTTTAGGAAACCAAAAAAAAGAAAATTCCTGTGGGAGGGAGGAGACAGCATGCACTGCATCGACGCACCAGCACCAATAAACACTAAAGCACCATAAAGCACCAATCAAAGAGCACAGTCACACACCAACCAGTGCACAGTCATCACAATAATAAAACAAACATACTGATTGGTGGTCTGGATCTTCTCAGCTCCTGCTCTGCTGGCCGATGTTCTTCCTGATGTTGTCTTTCTTGTTCTTCTTGCTTGCTGCCTATTTGCAAAGATAAAAAGGCACACAATGCGTCCATCTTTTTATTTATGGCCAACAGGGGCCGACTATGGGTGGTTCACCTGTATGGCTTGGTGCCACCTCACCGAGGTCCGCAAGCAAGATCTTCCTCTGGCCAACCTGGCCGGTCCCAGCAGAGGGACCATGCCCCAACCTGTGGGGTCCATGAGTGGTGCTCGGCCACAGACATTTGGTCCATATGGTGGTGTTCGGACACAACAACGTGGTCCATAAAGTGGTGCGTGGATGCAGGCAGCTAGTTGCAGGGATTCGGGCACACAGACGCGGCCTCCCGCACGCTCCCCCTTAGTGCCCAGAGAGCACGATCCATGGGTCGGGGAAGGAAGACAAAGCCGCAGAGTTAGCGAGGGCAAGGGCGCAAGGGTACACATCAAAACAGGTAATGCAGAACGAGGTGCGCATGGAGAGCGAAGAGAGAAAGTTCGTCCCCACCATATGCAACCCCCCCCACCCACCCCCCCCCCCCCCTGTCACCTACTCTACCCTTGCCCTGACCCCATATTTACAAACAATTTACAATTCGTCTCTAGCGTCACGTCTTCCCCATATCTCCTATACCAAATTCGTCCCAATCCCAATGTCTAACCAAATTTACCATCACCAATTCATCATCAATCCTCATAAGGAGGGAGAGATGGAACAAACTGCACAATGTCACACCCACGTCATGATGCGTCTCACAATCCCAAAACATCTGCACAAAAATAATTAAAACATGGCATGGTGTGGAGTTTTGTCACCTCAGGTGAGTGGATGCAGATGGTGCGAGGAGATTTCAATCCTATCTACCTTCTAAATGACTTTAACACACTTTACACTACCTGGGGTCTTTCCCTGCCAATTCATTGGCTATCTTACTCTATGTGATTCTAAAAACCAATTCCCATTGACGAAACTGTGGTGCTCATCAATTTGGGGTCTCACTCCCCCGATTCAACTCCCTGTGCCTTTGCACAATTTCAGGACTGGGTCGTGTGGCTCCCCTAACAGGTCTACTTATCTGTGCGCCTCCGCCACTGAAGTTGCCACCCGAGCTTACCTAGCTCCTCACCCTGCCTATCTACCTGGGGAAGGCCCTCCTTCGCGCTTACCCCCTCGGTGCCCTCGCTGGCACTGGGCTACCCGGGTCCTTCCTCTGGATCCTCAGGCCCCATTGAACTCTAACTGGCTCCCAGAGCCTACCTGCGGCCTCACCTGGCCGACAGACTACCAGTGGCGGAGCGCTCAACCAACCATCCCTCCAACAGGCCACACGCCCAGCCATTTCCACATCACTAATGCACCCATCCAAACACCATTCTTCCACACGCACCACAGATGCCAATATCCAACCACAATTTACCTATACCCTCTACCTAACTCTTAAACTACCCTCCCCGGGTATTCGTGATAGGGGTCCATCCTTCCCATACACTCCCTTCGCACCAACCACTCCACTCCACATTTTCCACCATACTCACTCCACACCATCCATTCCATACTCCATGTATTCCATACCAGCTATTCCACACAACCATCCTCACCTGGATTTGCACACCTGTGCCCACACACCTGGTGCCACCTGCACCCTCCTTCCTCCCAGGCTTCTTCATTCATTCAATACAATGCACAATCACAATTATTCCTCATACACTGCTCCATACACTTCCACGCTCAATACAACCCACAATCGCACTTTTCACCATACACTTCTAACTCTCCAAACCATTGCCTCAGGCACCCAAATGCTCCCACGCTCATACACACATCTCTCCCGAGCATTTCCCCTCAATTCCTCATTTGCTCAGCATGCTCACCCGCAAAAAAAAAACTTCCATACCAATCCTCATTCAATACTCTCACCAGCACGCACAACTGCATCATCTGTCCTACATCATCTGGTATCCTTCTAACTTGGTGCTCCCCGTCTTCCCTTTAAACTAAGCACATACCACGTCATTAACAACCATTCTAACCTCTACGTCCCCGACTACCTGTACAATGTGCTACTTACCTCTACCGTTACCTATGGTCATTTTTCTAGATCCCTATACATTATTCAAACCCTCCCTCGGCGAGCTTACACTGCCATAACCCCATAACTAGTGCTGCATGTGCCCCGGGGATGTGAGGGATGGTGGATTTGCCATCCCTCCACCTCGGGCGTCTCCCATTATCAATTTTGCCCATCAAATTCTGATTCTTGCCAATCCAAAATTTGCCAATCACCTGCCAATCATATTTGCCAATCATCTTACCCATCAAATTTTGCCAATCACCAATTCCCTATCCCTACCAAATGTCCATTATTCTGAGCCTCGGTGCGTCTTTACATTTCCAAAGCTCGGCTTTGCCAAGCCGAGCTATGAACGCGGGTGGTTTGTTTCCTGCAGTTGGATCCGTCCGGCACTCGGTTCAGGGAAGGTTTACTCGGGCCGAGATTCCAAGGTCCACCTCGGCGCAGAGCCGTCCTGTCTCCCACCCGGTGCCCCAACCTCGCCCGGACGGAACGCCGCAACCACAAGGGGGCGCCGTGCCGTCCCTTCTTACCTTCCCTCGCACCGGGCCGCCCGCTCCGCTTAGCGGAGCACGGACGCGACCATGCAGGGCGAGGTCCGGCGGGGATCGCGCACGGCGGTTCCTTTGAAACCGCTGTGATTACGATCCCCGCTGGTTCCCGCAGCACCCAAAGCCCGGCACGAACCGAAGGCTCGCGTCGGCTAAAAGTCGGTCTAACCGCTGCTCCGTTTAACGTCGATGCTTCACTTGCCTTATTCACACATCCAGGTGTGTCCATACACGCCGTTATTGCACCTTCTCTTACACACCACCCAGGTACACTCATTCCGCTCACAGACTTCGCCACACACCTGACCACTGCACACCTTGGCACACACTCGTCGTTCGCACACCTCATCAACACACCGCTTCGCGCCCACTCCTCGGTCACATCCTCTGTGACAACCATGGGTGTGCACTCTTCTGCACACCCGATCACGCGCTTCAATGTGCCCTCTCGCACCACCACCAACTCAGGTGTACATTCCTGCATGCGCTCAACCATTCCAGGTGTGCATTCTTCCCTTCCAAGTGTGCATCCCTTCTCTCCTGCCACAACCAACCCGTACTCCGTGTCACTCTCACCACCACACTCCGTCGTGCATTCCTGCTCACTCTCGACAGCACACTCACTCCTCGGTGTGTACTCTTGCTCACCAATACACACCTCCGTTCCACACCTTTCTCGCACCGCTGTCGCACTCTCTCCCGGTACATACTCCGTACCACTCATGGGGGTGCATTCTTGCACACACCCGATCACCGCCACACACGCTGGCTCACAAATACCTTCCGCATTCCCCAAAGTCGGACATCCTTGCACACCTCCTCTTTCCACACACTCTATTGTACCTGTCGCACACCTTACCAGCGGCCTCTCACGAACACCCGGGTCCAAACCAACACCCAAGCTCACTGAATCTCCCCTCACACCATATACATTTCCGATTATATCGCCACTCACCTCGGCACCTCGTCTTCGCTCCTCCTCCGCCACCTGCAAACTCTTTATTTGGTCAGTAAGCACATCATCACGATTTGAGCACAGACCTTGTACATAATCCATCACTTCCTCCTTTATCTCTCTCTTAGTTTCCCTCCGTCTCTTCTTAATTTCACTTACCCCCTCTTCCACATCCTCTAATTTTTGCTTTACCTCTTTTATTTCCCGGTGCGCCTCCTCAATTTCTTCCTCTAAGGCCACCTTGGTCGTCTCTATGTGCGTTCTTACTTCCCGTTCTTTTGTCTCCATTGCCTCTGTCACCTCGTCCAACCTCTTTGTCATCCTCTTGTGTACCATCTGACATTCCCTCTTTGTCGCTATAAGTTCCTTTTTTATCTCTTTCTGTGTCGCCTTCAACCCCCCGATTACCGCCGTATTCTTCTCCACTTGCTCCCCTAATTCCTTTTGTCCCACTGTCAGCTGCTCTACTCCCTGCGCCAGGTCTTCTATACCCCCCTGTAACCTAGCCGTACTAGTCCTCACCTCTTTCTCAATGCGCTCCTCACCCCGCTTCACCTCTTCACGTACCCCCGCGACCTCTTCGCCCACACCTCGCCTTATCTCCTCCCCCATCTCTCCCATCTCTTTGGTAGATGCCGCCCTCATCTGTTCCAAATCATTCCTCTTCTTCTATACCCCCCTGTAACCAGGTCTTCTATACCCCCCCTGTAACCTAGCCGTACTATTCCTCACCTCTTTCTCAATGCGCTCCTCACCCCGCTTCACCTCTTCGCGTACCCCCGCGACCTCTTCGCCCACACCTCGCCTTATCTCCTCCCCCATCTCTCCCATCTCTTTGGTAGATGCCGCCCTCATCTGTTCCAAATCATTCCTCTGGGCATCCAATTTACCTTCCAACCCGATTTTCACCTCCTCTATCTGATTCCCCATCTGTTTAATTTCCCGGGCGGATTGCTCCCCTATTTACCTCAATTTGCCTTCCATGGTGTTTTCTAACCCCCCTAACCCATTCTTCACCCCTTCCATCTGGTTCTCCTGGGCAGCCATTCTATTTTCCAATCCCGTTAACCCCTCCTTCATTTCCCCAATTTGATTACTCATGTCCTCCAATTGGCCCCCTAATTTACCTTCTAGCCCTTCCAACCTGTTGTCTAACCCCTCAAATTTATTGTCTAACCCCTCGAATTTATTGTCTAACCCCTCAAATTTGGCTTCTAGCCCCCCGATTTTGCTGTCGAGCCCCCCGATTTGATTTCCCATATTACTTAACTCGTCTCTCAATCCCCCAATTTGATTGCCCAACCGTTCACTTGTACCCCTCGCTTCGTCCCTCATTGCTCCCATTTGGCCTCCCAATCGCTCAATTTGGCTTCCCATACTCATTTGTAGGGCTGCCTGCAGCTGCGCAATGAGGGCCTGCTTGTCAATCGCTCCCACTTGCGCGGCTACCGCGGCGCCGCCATTTTGTGCGCCTGAAACCTCGTGCGCGAGGCCGCCATCTTGTGCGCCTGAAACCTCCGCAACCCAATGCGTATTGCGCTCCTCCATTATTACTCCCACTGCCTCCCCGGGATCCTGGGTCGATTCTACCCCCTCTAACTCCCCTACCGGCATCCGGTCGCCTTGATCATCCATGGCACGATTTAAATTTAGGATGTTAAACAATTTCGGCCGCTCCAAATTTTGAGTGCGTTAAGCGTACTTCGGGTCCGTATCTCACTCCCCGACACCAATTGTTACGGATCTGGGGGACGGCTCTCCCGTTAGCAAGGGGGGGTTAATCCCCTTGTCCTGTTAAGCTGGCCGTCTCCACCGGTCCTGGTACTTGTAACGCTCCTTTGTGAGGTGGGATTGATCAGGGTTATTGGTCAAGATGATCTCCCAAATACCTTCACCAATCCCTCCGCAAAACAGGGAGACAAGCACCGCTCGAACCCCGGTTTTAGATGTTCTCGTTGCCGAGCGGTTTTAGCAACACGACGTTCGAGCCATTAACAAAGACTAAACCCGATTCTGAGCGTTGGCCAAATCGTGCCACAGGTGTTCAATGATGGAAAAGACAAGGACGATCGGACGAGGAAGAAGAAGAAGGCAAAGGTAGGAAGAACAGAGATTTATTAATTATTTACACAACCACAATCAAAGAGAAGAAAAGATAAGAAATGTAATTTACAGGGAAAGATGGACACAGAGCAACTTATACTCATACAAACTTAATTTAAAACCCCAGACAACACAGAGGACAGACGACGAGCAGACTCACACGAATGGGGAATGAAGGCAGGAACGAATGGCTGGAAGGAGAGGAAGGTTCAGCTGGACGCAGGCTGGAGCTTGATCCCGCACGGGACGTCGGGGCTGGAAGTGGGCGGCCACCGACTCCACCACAATCTGGTTCCCACGTAGCAGCGTGTCAAAGCTGCGCGTAAAAAGCTGCATGTCAAAGCTGCGCACGCGCAGGGGCTGGTTGGAAACAGCGTCTCCCTCACTCGTACTCCCGCAGGTTGCGCGTCTCTCTTCACAGAACTCTGGTCACCTCTCCACAGAACTCTCCTGTGAAGTGCTTGGTTCGTGCTCCCTCACTTATCTGACTCCCTCAATCATCTCTCTAAGCAGTCCCTCCGCCACCCTTTTATTGCTTTTCCCGAGATCAAGCCACGGGTTAAGAGGGCACGCCTACCGGGTCGCTCTCCGCAGTGCCGATTGGTGGGCACGGGCTCTTCCTGGCTCCGCCCATGATGACATGGGGCAGGCCACGCCCTTCTTCTCCGAGCTGACCACGCCGTAATGGAGGCAAATGCAGTTGGCAATAATGCAGTCGGAAATGGAGGCTTTGGGGAATTTGAAAAGGGGATCTATCTTATTTCATTTGATGCAACGCAAATTAACTAGTGGAAAAACAGAGCCTTATACTGACATAGAATAAAGAGATAACTATTTATAAGGTCCTATGATTTTCTACGTGTATGCGATGGACGAGCTAAAGGGACGACGTTTGACCTTTACAATTAATGGAGGTATTTACAAGGAATTATTACATTATTTACAGAGGGTGATATTTACAAAGACAGGATTCTCAAATCCGCAACATGGCACCCTTCTTCCCTCCAGGCACGTCCCGGGCCTATAAAACTTTACCTAATGTGACACGCAGGTGTAGTTTCCCTCTACAATTAACCTGACCCTGAGTGCGACAGTTTTCAAACACAAATAAATATGTCCCGCTATTTGCGTTGCACCCTGCCTGACAGATTCACGCCCACAGTTAACCGAATTACAGAATGGTTTTCAAACTACACATTTACGGTGGGGAGCATTATTTACAAGTGACGTTAATTGTATTTACACTGCAACCCGCGACCTGTTATTTTTATTTTTAGGAAACCAAAAAAAAGAAAATTCCTGTGGGAGGGAGGAGACAGCATGCACTGCATCGACGCACCAGCACCAATAAACACTAAAGCACCATAAAGCACCAATCAAAGAGCACAGTCACACACCAACCAGTGCACAGTCATCACAATAATAAAACAAACATACTGATTGGTGGTCTGGATCTTCTCAGCTCCTGCTCTGCTGGCCGATGTTCTTCCTGATGTTGTCTTTCTTGTTCTTCTTGCTTGCTGCCTATTTGCAAAGATAAAAAGGCACACAATGCGTCCATCTTTTTATTTATGGCCAACAGGGGCCGACTATGGGTGGTTCACCTGTATGGCTTGGTGCCACCTCACCGAGGTCCGCAAGCAAGATCTTCCTCTGGCCAACCTGGCCGGTCCCAGCAGAGGGACCATGCCCCAACCTGTGGGGTCCATGAGTGGTGCTCGGCCACAGACATTTGGTCCATATGGTGGTGTTCGGACACAACAACGTGGTCCATAAAGTGGTGCGTGGATGCAGGCAGCTAGTTGCAGGGATTCGGGCACACAGACGCGGCCTCCCGCACGCTCCCCCTCAGTGCCCAGAGAGCACGATCCATGGGTCGGGGAAGGAAGACAAAGCCGCAGAGTTAGCGAGGGCAAGGGCGCAAGGGTACACATCAAAACAGGTAATGCAGAACGAGGTGCGCATGGAGAGCGAAGAGAGAAAGTTCGCCCCTACCATATGCAACCCCCCCCCACCCACCCCCCGTCACCTACTCTACCCTTGCCCTGACCCCATATTTACAAACAATTTACAATTCGTCTCTAGCGTCACGTCTTCCCCATATCTCCTATACCAAATTCGTCCCAATCCCAATGTCTAACCAAATTTACCATCACCAATTCATCATCAATCCTCATAAGGAGGGAGAGATGGAACAAACTGCACAATGTCACACCCACGTCATGATGCGTCTCACAATCCCAAAACATCTGCACAAAAATAATTAAAACATGGCATGGTGTGGAGTTTTGTCACCTCAGGTGAGTGGATGCAGATGGTGCGAGGAGATTTCAATCCTATCTACCTTCTAAATGACTTTAACACACTTTACACTACCTGGGGTCTTTCCCTGCCAATTCATTGGCTATCTTACTCTATGTGATTCTAAAAACCAATTCCCATTGACGAAACTGTGGTGCTCATCAATTTGGGGTCTCACTCCCCCGATTCAACTCCCTGTGCCTTTGCACAATTTCAGGACTGGGTCGTGTGGCTCCCCTAACAGGTCTACTTATCTGTGCGCCTCCGCCACTGAAGTTGCCACCCGAGCTTACCTAGCTCCTCACCCTGCCTATCTACCTGGGGAAGGCCCTCCTTCGCGCTTACCCCCTCGGTGCCCTCGCTGGCACTGGGCTACCCGGGTCCTTCCTCTGGATCCTCAGGCCCCATTGAACTCTAACTGGCTCCCAGAGCCTACCTGCGGCCTCACTTGGCCGACAGACTACCAGTGGCGGAGCGCTCAACCAACCATCCCTCCAACAGGCCACACGCCCAGCCATTTCCACATCACTAATGCACCCATCCAAACACCATTCTTCCACACGCACCACAGATGCCAATATCCAACCACAATTTACCTATACCCTCTACCTAACTCTTAAACTACCCTCCCCGGGTATTCGTGATCGGGGTCCATCCTTCCCATACACTCCCTTCGCACCAACCACTCCACTCCACATTTTCCACCATACTCACTCCACACCATCCATTCCATACTCCATGTATTCCATACCAGCTATTCCACACAACCATCCTCACCTGGATTTGCACACCTGTGCCCACACACCTGGTGCCACCTGCACCCTCCTTCCTCCCAGGCTTCTTCATTCATTCAATACAATGCACAATCACAATTATTCCTCATACACTGCTCCATACACTTCCACGCTCAATACAACCCACAATCGCACTTTTCACCATACACTTCTAACTCTCCAAACCATTGCCTCAGGCACCCAAATGCTCCCACGCTCATACACACATCTCTCCCGAGCATTTCCCCTCAATTCCTCATTTGCTCAGCATGCTCACCCGCAAAAAAAAAACTTCCATACCAATCCTCATTCAATACTCTCACCAGCACGCACAACTGCATCATCTGTCCTACCTGGTATCCTTCTAACTTGGTGCTCCCCGTCTTCCCTTTAAACTAAGCACATACCACGTCATTAACAACCATTCTAACCTCTACGTCCCCGACTACCTGTACAATGTGCTACTTACCTCTACCGTTACCTATGGTCATTTTTCTAGATCCCTATACATTATTCAAACCCTCCCTCGGCGAGCTTACACTGCCATAACCCCATAACTAGTGCTGCATGTGCCCCGGGGATGTGAGGGATGGTGGATTTGCCATCCCTCCACCTCGGGCGTCTCCCATTATCAATTTTGCCCATCAAATTCTGATTCTTGCCAATCCAAAATTTGCCAATCACCTGCCAATCATATTTGCCAATCATCTTACCCATCAAATTTTGCCAATCACCAATTCCCTATCCCTACCAAATGTCCATTATTCTGAGCCTCGGTGCGTCTTTACATTTCCAAAGCTCGGCTTCGCCAAGCCGAGCTATGAACGCGGGTGGTTTGTTTCCTGCAGTTGGATCCGTCCGGCACTCGGTTCAGGGAAGGTTTACTCGGGCCGAGATTCCAAGGTCCACCTCGGCGCAGAGCCGTCCTGTCTCCCACCCGGTGCCCCAACCTCGCCCGGACGGAACGCCGCAACCACAAGGGGGCGCCGTGCCGTCCCTTCTTACCTTCCCTCTCACCGGGCCGCCCGCTCCGCTTAGCGGAGCACGGACGCGACCGTGCAGGGCGAGGTCCGGCGGGGATCGCGCACGGCGGTTCCTTTGAAACCGCTGTGATTACGATCCCCGCTGGTTCCCGCAGCACCCAAAGCCCGGCACGAACCGAAAGCTCGCGTCGGCTAAAAGTCGGTCTAACCGCTGCTCCGTTTAACGTCGATGCTTCACTTGCCTTATTCACACATCCAGGTGTGTCCATACACGCCGTTATTGCACCTTCTCTTACACACCACCCAGGTACACTCATTCCGCTCACAGACTTCGCCACACACCTGACCACTGCACACCTTGGCACACACTCGTCGTTCGCACACCTCATCAACACACCGCTTCGCGCCCACTCCTCGGTCACATCCTCTGTGACAACCATGGGTGTGCACTCTTCTGCACACCCGATCACGCGCTTCAATGTGCCCTCTCGCACCACCACCAACTCAGGTGTACATTCCTGCATGCGCTCAACCATTCCAGGTGTGCATTCTTCCCTTCCAAGTGTGCATCCCTTCTCTCCTGCCACAACCAACCCGTACTCCGTGTCACTCTCACCACCACACTCCGTCGTGCATTCCTGCTCACTCTCGACAGCACACTCACTCCTCGGTGTGTACTCTTGCTCACCAATACACACCTCCGTTCCACACCTTTCTCGCACCGCTGTCGCACTCTCTCCCGGTACATACTCCGTACCACTCATGGGGGTGCATTCTTGCACACACCCGATCACCGCCACACACGCTGGCTCACAAATACCTTCCGCATTCCCCAAAGTCGGACATCCTTGCACACCTCCTCTTTCCACACACTCTATTGTACCTGTCGCACACCTTACCAGCGGCCTCTCACGAACACCCGGGTCCAAACCAACACCCAAGCTCACTGAATCTCCCCTCACACCATATACATTTCCGATTATATCGCCACTCACCTCGGCACCTCGTCTTCGCTCCTCCTCCGCCACCTGCAAACTCTTTATTTGGTCAGTAAGCACATCATCACGATTTGAGCACAGACCTTGTACATAATCCATCACTTCCTCCTTTATCTCTCTCTTAGTTTCCCTCCGTCTCTTCTTAATTTCACTTACCCCCTCTTCCACATCCTCAAATTTTTGCTTTACCTCTTTTATTTCCCGGTGCGCCTCCTCAATTTCTTCCTCTAAGGCCACCTTGGTCGTCTCTATGTGCGTTCTTACTTCCCGTTCTTTTGTCTCCATTGCCTCTGTCACCTCGTCCAACCTCTTTGTCATCCTCTTGTGTACCATCTGACATTCCCTCTTTGTCGCTATAAGTTCCTTTTTTATCTCTTTCTGTGTCGCCTTCAACCCCCCGATTACCGCCGTATTCTTCTCCACTTGCTCCCCTAATTCCTTTTGTCCCACTGTCAGCTGCTCTACTCCCCGCGCCAGGTCTTCTATACCCCCCTGTAACCTAGCCGTACTATTCCTCACCTCTTTCTCAATGCGCTCCTCACCCCGCTTCACCTCTTCACGTACCCCCGCGACCTCTTCGCCCACACCTCGCCTTATCTCCTCCCCCATCTCTCCCATCTCTTTGGTAGATGCCGCCCTCATCTGTTCCAAATCATTCCTCTTCTTCTATACCCCCCTGTAACCAGGTCTTCTATACCCCCCCTGTAACCTAGCCATACTATTCCTCACCTCTTTCTCAATGCGCTCCTCACCCCGCTTCACCTCTTCGCGTACCCCCGCGACCTCTTCGCCCACACCTCGCCTTATCTCCTCCCCCATCTCTCCCATCTCTTTGGTAGATGCCGCCCTCATCTGTTCCAAATCATTCCTCTGGGCATCCAATTTACCTTCCAACCCGATTTTCACCTCCTCTATCTGATTCCCCATCTGTTTAATTTCCCGGGCGGATTGCTCCCCTATTTACCTCAATTTGCCTTCCATGGTGTTTTCTAACCCCCCTAACCCATTCTTCACCCCTTCCATCTGGTTCTCCTGGGCAGCCATTCTATTTTCCAATCCCGTTAACCCCTCCTTCATTTCCCCAATTTGATTACTCATGTCCTCCAATTGGCCCCCTAATTTACCTTCTAGCCCTTCCAACCTGTTGTCTAACCCCTCAAATTTATTGTCTAACCCCTCAAATTTGGCTTCTAGCCCCCCGATTTTGCTGTCGAGCCCCCCGATTTGATTTCCCATATTACTTAACTCGTCTCTCAATCCCCCAATTTGATTGCCCAACCGTTCACTTGTACCCCTCGCTTCGTCCCTCATTGCTCCCATTTGGCCTCCCAATCGCTCAATTTGGCTTCCCATACTCATTTGTAGGGCTGCCTGCAGCTGCGCAATGAGGGCCTGCTTGTCAATCGCTCCCACTTGCGCGGCTACCGCGGCGCCGCCATTTTGTGCGCCTGAAACCTCGTGCGCGAGGCCGCCATCTTGTGCGCCTGAAACCTCCGCAACCCAATGCGTATTGCGCTCCTCCATTATTACTCCCACTGCCTCCCCGGGATCCTGGGTCGATTCTACCCCCTCTAACTCCCCTACCGGCATCCGGTCGCCTTGATCATCCATGGCACGATTTAAATTTAGGATGTTAAACAATTTCGGCCGCTCCAAATTTTGAGTGCGTTAAGCGCACTTCGGGTCCGTATCTCACTCCCCGACACCAATTGTTACGGATCTGGGGGACGGCTCTCCCGTTAGCAAGGGGGGGTTAATCCCCTTGTCCTGTTAAGCTGGCCGTCTCCACCGGTCCTGGTACTTGTAACGCTCCTTTGCGAGGTGGGATTGATCAGGGTTATTGGTCAAGGTGATCTCCCAAATACCTTCACCAATCCCTCCGCAAAACAGGGAGACAAGCACCGCTCGAACCCCGGTTTTAGATGTTCTCGTTGCCGAGCGGTTTTAGCAACACGACGTTCGAGCCATTAACAAAGACTAAACCCGATTCTGAGCGTTGGCCAAATCGTGCCACAGGTGTTCAATGATGGAAAAGACAAGGACGATCGGACGAGGAAGAAGAAGAAGGCAAAGGTAGGAAGAACAGAGATTTATTAATTATTTACACAACCACAATCAAAGAGAAGAAAAGATAAGAAATGTAATTTACAGGGAAAGATGGACACAGAGCAACTTATACTCATACAAACTTAACTTAAAACCCCAGACAACACTGAGGACAGACGACGAGCAGACTCACACGAATGGGGAATGAAGGCAGGAACGAATGGCTGGAAGGAGAGGAAGGTTCAGCTGGACGCAGGCTGGAGCTTGATCCCGCACGGGACGTCGGGGCTGGAAGTGGGCGGCCACCGACTCCACCGCAATCTGGTTCCCGCGTAGCAGCGTGTCAAAGCTGCGCGTAAAAAGCTGCATGTCAAAGCTGCGCACGCGCAGGGGCTGGTTGGAAACAGCGTCTCCCTCACTCGTACTCCCGCAGGTTGCGCGTCTCTCTTCACAGAACTCTGGTCACCTCTCCACAGAACTCTCCTGTGAAGTGCTTGGTTCGTGCTCCCTCACTTATCTGACTCCCTCAATCATCTCTCTAAGCAGTCCCTCCGCCACCCTTTTATTGCTTTTCCCGAGATCAAGCCACGGGTTAAGAGGGCACGCCTACCGGGTCGCTCTCCGCAGTGCCGATTGGTGGGCACGGGCTCTTCCTGGCTCCGCCCATGATGACATGGGGCAGGCCACGCCCTTCTTCTCCGAGCTGACCACGCCGTAATGGAGGCAAATGCAGTTGGCAATAATGCAGTCGGAAATGGAGGCTTTGGGGAATTTGAAAAGGGGATCTATCTTATTTCATTTGATGCAACGCAAATTAACTAGTGGAAAAACAGAGCCTTATACTGACATAGAATAAAGAGATAACTATTTATAAGGTCCTATGATTTTCTACGTGTATGCGATGGACGAGCTAAAGGGACGACGTTTGACCTTTACAATTAATGGAGGTATTTACAAGGAATTATTACATTATTTACAGAGGGTGATATTTACAAAGACAGGATTCTCAAATCCGCAACAATATATACTGTCAAATCCTTTAACCTCACCAAGTCATCTGTAGGGCTTGTATAACTGATTAACATATAAACAATTTTCATAGTAATATTTTTGTTAAACTATATTTGTGTCATTCAGCATTTGCCTTTGTAAAACAATTTGACAAATCATTATCCAACTCTTGGGATACGCCAAAGGTAGACCCATCCTTTCCGACATCGGTCATTTATCTTAGATTTAGAATTACATTAAAATCCTGATTATTGTTGAGTTGAAATAATACATATAAACATAATTGATCGCAACAATTAGTATTGAAATCTTGGATTTGAAATGTCAAATCAATTCTTTCAGATCCTTTTTTCTGAATTGTATTAACATTAATCATACAAGGCTTTTGTTTTTGAATATATCATTTTCGTTCATCAAGATTGATTTGATTAATATTGTTACGGATCTCGGACGTCGGCTCTCCCCTTATCAAGGGTGGTTTAATCCCCTTGTCCTTTTATCTGGCCGACCCGAGTCCTGGAAGTTATAACGTTCCTTCCGGTCGGTGGTAAATAGGGTTGTTGGTCGAGTCTTAGTCCAATTACCTAAGTACTACCACCGGCCGTAAAGCAACGAGATAACTCCCGCCCGAACCACGGCGTTAGTGGACACGCCGAGTGAAGCGAGCCGCGATTTGGGCCGTTAGCAAGGACTAAACCCGATTCTGAGCGGTTTCTAATCGTGCCACATTTACCCAATTAGAGAAAAGACGGATGTGATCGAATAAGAGGAAACCCAGAAAATAGGAAGAACAAAGATTGGTTTATTAACAATTTACAAGAAGGAGAAGAGGCAACGAAAGGAATATACAAGATAGGAGGAGGAAAAAGAAGAACACAGGGCAGCCTTAGACAGTCTTATTCTTAATACCCAGGACAAACGTACACACTCACACGGGGATTGTAGATGGTAGGGTGGAACAGGTAGAGGGTCCGGCGATGGCGTCCATGTCGTCCGGTCCCCGACTCGTACCATGAAGCAGATGGAAAACGGCAGCAGCTCTCCGCGTGTAGTGGAATGCGCGTAACAATTGGGAGGGGCCATAGGCAGACTGGAGGGCGCGTAATGGCGTCGCTTGGAGAGGGAGGCTGTAAAAATGAATGGAATGGGCCTACTTCTTATTTGATTGACACAACGCAGATTCAACTATTGGAAACACGGCCTTACCTATACACATACTAATGAAATAACTGAAGTCCTATGGTGGCCTATGTGTTGCTTGTGGCCTAACTATGGGGTGCAACCTTTAACGCTTTAATGTCATATTTACTTACAAGAGTGTGGGTTCTCAAAACCTCAACACTGCACCCCCCCTTTTTCCAGGCTCGATCCGAGCCGAAACAATTAGGACTATCTTTTAAATTAGTGTGACACTTAGGTGTGGTTACCCTCTACTTTAACCTACTACCCTGAGTGCGACAGTTTTAACACTAGATATGTCCCCCCTGCTGCATTGCATCCTACCTAACTGACTCACGCCCACAATTAGTCGAATTACGGAATTATTTTCAAACTAAACATTTAGCCGGTGGAGAGCATTATTTCCAAGACTACTATTATTTACACTACAACCTAGGACCTGTCTTTTGTGGGAAAAAGCAGAGAGAATTTGAAAAGAGGAAAACGCCTTTGCAATGCACTGCACCGATACACCATACCCATATGTACCAAAAAAAATGCACCATAAAGCACCAGCACCAAAAAAAATGCACAAAAAGCACCATCATGAAAATGCACCAAAACACATTTCAAAAATAATAAAGGATGACGTCTTGTGCTCCTCTGCTGGGCTGATGCATCCCGGCTTGATCTTCTTACTTGCTGTTAATTTAATAAAAAGGGCACAAACCGCATCCGCTTTTTTAAATTTATGGTCAGCAGGGCCAACGTAGGTGGTCCACCTGCGTGGCATTGATGCCACTTTAAAACACAGTGGTCCGCAAGCCAGATACTGCTGGCAGCAAAGGTCTGTCCCAGCAGAGATGCCCTGCCACAGAACGTGTGGTCCATAAGTGCCAGGCCACAGAACATGTAGTTCATAGGTGCCAGGCCACAGAACGTGTGGTCCATAGGGTGTATCAGTATCAGAACCGGGATTCGAACCCAGGATCGTAGGATCCTAAGCCGGCACCCTAGCCGCTAGCCCAACACCAGGGATTTGCACTGCAAATAAATCGATCTCAACGCACCGAAGAGGAAAATAAAGAATTAACGACTCTTACTAAGATAATGATTTTAAAAATGGTTGAGATGAGTTCAGCGAGGAGATTTACATGAAGAAGACAAAGATTATGTGGTTGATGATGCTATTGACTTTAGTTGGTTTTTATTTGTAAATAAATGGAGGAGAGAGTGAAGGCATTCCTAAGGATTCTTTATGTTTTAAAAATTAAGATAGAAATGTATATGTTGAAAACCAAAAAGGTTTTGATACTCTGTCGGACTTTTTCTGATAAATAAATATGAGTTATTGTCTCAAATGTAAAAAGAAAACTAAATCTAAAAATATCTCTTATGTTAAAGCTAAAAATAATAGAGTTTATCAAAAAGGAATATGTCAAGTGTGTGGCTCTAAAAAGTGCCAATTCACCTCTCCGAAAAGTGGAGGAGACATACAAAAGTTTCTGTCAGGAAGTAAATTTACAACAACTGGAATTCCGGGGGAATTACACCTTCCAGGGTATTCTTTCTGTGGTCCCGGAACAAACTTGGATAAAAGATTAGATGAGGCTAACAATCCTAAACCTTGGTCTAAACCAAAAAATAAGGTTGATGAAGTGTGTATGAAGCATGATATTGCTTATATTGCTTATACCACTACATTGGATGAAAAACATGAAGCAGACAGAGAAATGTTGTATAATTTGTCCTTGATACGAAATCCGACATTGAGAGAGAAAGTTGATAGGTTTATTGTGAAAAAAATGATAAGTGTTAAATTGAAACTTGGTCTTGGTTATTTCCCAAAAAACTATTAAACTCCAATGATGTTATCAAGACTGAGGAGCTTTTGGCTAATGAATTACATAAACCTATAATCACAAAGTTTAAAAGAAGGAAAGTTTATTCTAAATACACCGACCACATATGGTCCGCTGATTTAATCAAACTAAATAATGATAAGGGATACAGGTATGCTTTAACCGTTATTGATTTGAGGAGTAGATCTGCCTGGGTTGTTCCTTTGAAAAACAAGAGAGGTAATACTTTAATGTTAGCCTTTAAGCTAATATTTGATAGGGATAAAAGGAAACCAAAGAAACTGTGGACCGATGAGGGAACAGAGTTCTATAACAAAATATTTATGAAATTTCTTAAGGGGGAGGATATTAAATTATACAGCACCTTTAATGAAGGAAAAGCAGTTGTTATTGAGCGTTTTAATCGTACTTTGAAAGAGAGACTATATAAAAAATTCACACAACTCGGTTCTCAAAAATGGGTGAATTTAATTCAGGATATTGTCGATAATTACAATAATACAGTTCATTCATCAACAAAATCAAAACCATCGGAAACATTTACAAAATTAGAATATGAAAAGGAGATTAATTTGAGAAAGCCCAAGTTTAAAGTTGGTGATATTGTAAGAATATACAAATGGAAAAGTCATTTTGAGAACGTTTATACACAAAAATGGACTCGTGAATTATTTTAAATCATTGATGTAATGGATACAGTCCCTTGGACCTACAAATTATATGATTTAAATGGAGAAGAAATATTGGGTTCATTTTACTCGCAAGAATTACAAAAAACACAAGTAAGCAGCTAATACCCTTGAAAATAATAAATAAATAAATAAAATGTAATGGGGATACGTTTTTAAATCTGTGAACCCCAAACACAGAATCCCACAACTTTTTAGTTGGAGCTTAACTTTTGTGTGTGTATAATGGGGATACGTTTTTAAATCTGTGAACCCCAAACACAGAATCCCTCAACTTTTCAGTTGGGGCTTAACTTTTGTGTGTACAATGGGGATACGTTCTTGAGATTTGTGAACCCCAAACACAGAATCCCACAACTTTTTAGTTGGGGCTTAACTTTTGTGTGTGTATAATGGGGATACGTTTTTAAATCTGTGAACCCCAAACACAGAATCCCACAACTTTTTAGTTGGGGCTTAACTTTTGTGTGTGTATACTGGGGATACGTTTTTAAATCTGTGAACCCCAAACACAGAATCCCACAACTTTTTAGTTGGGGCTTAACTTTTGTGTGTGTATAATGGGGATACGTTTTTAAATCTGTGAACCCCAAACACAGAATCCCACAACTTTTTAGTTGGGGCTTAACTTTTGTGTGTGTATAATGGGGATACGTTTTTAAATCTGTGAACCCCAAACACAGAATCCCTCAACTTTTCAGTTGGGGCTTAACTTTTGTGTGTGTGTGTATGTGTGAGTGAGTCATAATAATATACAAACCCTAACCCAACCCCATCCCGAACCCAACCCCATCCCGAACCCAACCCCATCCCTAACCCAACCCCATCCCTAACCCAACCCCATCCCTAACCCAACCCCATCCCTAACCCAACCCCATCCCTAACCCAACCCCATCCCTAACCCAACCCCATCCCCAACCCAACCCCATCCCTAACCCAACCCCATCCCTAACCCAACCGATCCCTAACCCTCACATTCAAAATCCCAACCCTAACCCAACCCCATCCCTAACCCAACCCCATCCCCAACCCAACCCCATCCCTAACCCAACCCCATCCCTAACCCAACCCATCCCTAACCCTCACATTCAAAATCCCACCCTAACCCAACCCCATCCTTAACCCAACCCCATCCCTAACCCTCACATTCAAAATCCCACCCTAACCCTAACATAATCTTTTTTTTCTTCTTTTTTAAATACGTATTTCATTTATTTTTTTTCCTCTTCCTCCAATTCTGTCTTTCAAGGCTTTCAAGTTTGAAGAAGTAGAAATGGGAAGAAAGAATTTTCCAGCATTTTCTTCCTCGAACTTTCTTGATATTGCTTAAATCAAGTGTCATTAAACAAAGAACATTGTTCATTGCTTTAGAATGCAAAGTCTCCAAGATGGACCCCACAGGTAGAGTCTCCAAAATAAAACCAACTTTCCAAGTTCCCAAGGTATAACCACATTCCTGTTGAGCCTCCAAGATAGGTATCACATTCCGAGTCATCAAAACAAAACCCCCATTCCGAGTCTCCAAAAATATAACCATCTTTCCAAGTCTCCAAGGTAGAACCACAATTTTCAGAAATATTGGGGGTTGCCGTGATAAGTCTCACATAGTATAACTGAGGACCATCAGGGAAAACTTCCCTTTCCCAATTTTTTAGGGTTTCTATGATGTGTCTCACATAGTATAACTGCAGACCATCAGGGAGAATTCCCGTTTCCCAATTTTTTAGGGTTTCTATGATGTGTCTCACATAGTATAACTGCGGACCATCAGGGAGAACTCTCCTTGCCCAATTTTTTAGGGTTTCTGTGATGTGTCTCACATAGTATAACTGCGGACCATCAGGGAGAATTCCCGTTTCACAATTTTTTAGGGTTTCTATGATGTGTCTCACATAGTATAACTGCGGACCATCAGGGAGAACTCCCCTTTCCCAATTTTCAGAAATTTGTGGGTCTCCAATGTATGACTTGTATTCTGGCTCATCAAGGTAGAACTTGTTCAGTGGGTTTTGTTTTGATAACTCACAACAAGTATCATCATGGTAAAACTCTTTTTCAGGATTTTGTGGATCTCCAAGGTATAACTCTTTGGCTGGGTCATCAAGGTAGAACTCGTTCTGGGGGTCTTGGTTGTTCAAAATGTCTTCAAACAAAAAAATAACTTCATCCCAAGTTGTGTTAAAAGCAGAATTTTCATTTCGTATCTCAGATACAATTTCCTGTGAAAGAAAATAACAATGTATTAATTTAATACAATATTTTTATTTGTATAAATCAAGCTCTATGAATATTAAAATTAACTTTGTTAACTCTTACACGAGTCTCATCTAAAAAATAAAAAATAAAAAATAAAAAATAAATAAAATTAATTAATTAATAAATAAATAAACAAACTTACCTCCATTGATAAGAGGTTCGAGTCCAGTTCATCAATCTGAAGGTTGAGTTCTACACAGGTAGTAGGACTCCAAGGAATAGCAAAGTTATCCCATTCCATTTCGGCATAGTAGTCCATTCTCAAGTGAAGCAGAAAGCGTGTTTGAAAAAGCCTATGTGGTCGGTGCCTTTTATAAGAAGGGCTGGGTGTGTGTCATTTCCTGTGGAAATTCCCTGGGCAAACCTGGGCGTGTCTTAACTGGAAATGATGTGATGGAAATTCCCTGAAAATGATGTAATGTATTACCTGGAAATGATACAATGCTGAAGAGTTTATAAAGTGGGTGGGACTTAACAAAGTGGGTGGGGCTTAGCAGAGTGGGCGGAGCTTAGCAAAAGTGGACGGGCTTAGTAAAAAATGGGCGGAGCTTAACAGAAAGTGGGCGGGGCTTACCAAAAAGTGGGCGTGGTGTAACAAAAAGTGGGCGGGGCTTACCAAAAAGTGGACGGAGCTTAACAAAAAGTGGGCAGAGCCTACCAAAAAGTGTGTGGCACTGGAGGCGCTCAGACAAGGACATTGAGGGAGGTTTATCATTTTATTTTATCTCAGTTAAAATATCTTAATAAAGAACCAAACTCAAACATATACTTTGTTAATATATTAGATGGTGAAGAGAGTGGCAAGAGAATTAAATTATTTCCCACGCATAAACAAATATTTGTAGAATCAATGTTTGAGTGGTCTACTCGGGATCATTGATAGTAAGAGTACCATAAGACCAAGGGGGGATCATTGTTTGAGTGGTCTAATGAACAACATTAAGGATAGGTGTCAAAAGGCTAAAAGGTTCGTAAAGAGGTGAGAGGAAAATTAACATGTAAGTGAATGGGTCGATGTTTGAGTGGATCAAAGATAATCTGCCAGATGATATGTAGAAGAAGGATTATAGGTCTATAAGGGAAAACAAATATTTCTAGTGTTTGAGTGGTCTAATGAACAACATTAAGGATAGGTACTATAGACAAAAGGTTCATAAAGATTAGGGTGGGAGAAATAGAGGTGTTAATGGTCAATGAGGTTAAGAGGAAAATTAACATGTAAGTCAATGGGAAAATGAGAGTGTCCCAGAAGCAACATATATACACTACTCATGACATATGATGTCATAATTATCATTTTAGAAATTCCACAGGAGGAGCCGCTCATATTCTGCAAATTTCGAGCCAATCGGACTAACAGTTGCAGAGGAATATATTTTTTTCATACTGATCAGATCAAGTGTTGTAATTGTCGAATTATGACGTCATAATTAAGGCACCGATGACATCATCATCAACATATCTTATTCCGCATGATAAGTACTTGACAATGAGCCATGTTTCCATTTTTCCATTGAGCGGTTTGGGAGATATAGAGGTGTAACGTTTTTCCAAGATGGCGCCTGTACCACGTGACCTATGACGTCATAATAATTCACTAAAATATTCTACCGGAGGAGGTCCTCCTATAGTCCGGCAGCTAAGCTAAATATAGCATAACAATTGTGCATTTTGTGAGGAAAGCACCAAATTTGGCACACTAGTAGACTATCATATTATGAAAAGATCTGGATATTGGGCCATCTCAGATTCAGAGATTTGATTTTTGCAAGATTTGCAGATTTTGCAGATTTGCAAGCTGAGATTGCAACGCCAGGGACGGCCGACTCCTTCCTGCGAGCTGCCCACGTCACCCGTACAAGAAGAGCTCATCAATTCACTGCAGCGGCACTGCACATCCTGCAACACCGTGCGTATGAACGCCACTGTATGACATATGCTGATGATGCAGAAGACCTGCCTGAGTTCGAAGACTGGTGTCACCAGAGAGGAGAAGACATTCCCAACTTTCAGTACTGGGCAACTGTGCTGGAACTAGAGATGTTGGTACTGGTCTACGTGCGTTCTCTGCGGCAGGCTTCATTCACGATGTACCTTGATGCCCTGACGGAACTGGTCCCATGCCTTAGACCACACACACTATGTGGGTCCCTGTTCACCTGAGGGACATGGTTGCACTCCCAATGAAGCACCCAGATGTCGCCAGAGAATTCAGGGCTGGCAACTTCACTGTACAGAAGACGGAGAAGGTGTTCTCTTCGATCCCAATCGAATCGAAATCTTGCAAAAATCAAATCTCTGAATCTGAGATGGCCCAATATCCAGATCTTTTCATAATATGATAGTCTACTAGTGTGCCAAATTTGGTGCTTTCCTCATAAAATGCACAATTGTTATGCTAAGTTGCCCCACTACTATGGTGAAAATTTCATGTCAATCGGACCAACAGTTGCCGAGAAAATGAATTTTTAAAATGCAGACACGGCACACACTTTACTTTACTGAAATGCAAACACGTACGTACGTAACTGAATGCTTAATAATCCCACTTTTCGCATCGCGAGCACAGGGTAAATATCTCATTTTGTTTCACAACAATATATTTATATCTTCGAAACGTGTTTTTCATGTACTGCTCAAATTCCTTTTTCAACATAACGTAGAACAATGTTTTCTCCAAAAATTATTTATATCTATTGAATTTAGCTTGAATAAAATAAAAGTATCGTCATTGTTTCGTATTGAGCGACCAAACAACCATTGCAATTAATCGGTAATATAAATATGCTTTTGATGAAAGAGAAGGCTAAACGAGGTGGAATATCACAAGTCTGTTCGAAGAGATATGCTAAAGCAAGCAACAAATATCTTCCTAACAATTGTTACGGATTCGTCACTTCCGTTGTTGTGGTTCTCATCCACTGTAAACATTTTTGGTTCCATGTTCTATTATTATTATCGTTTAAGTGAATTGGAGATAACTGTTATCAAAAGGTAAAAAAATTAATGTTTTAAAAAGAAACCGGAAACCGGATCGGGAACCGGACGAAGGATAAGAGGAAGAGGAAAAGGAGGCGGAGCGAGTAAGTTGGAGAAGAAGCCAAGCTGCTTTGAGGTCTTGAGTGAACGCTGGCGAACGGGGGTCACGCGTGAGCTTTGGGTTTCCTGGGAAAGGGATTCCTGCGACAGAGTTGTTATCGCTGTGACAGATAAACCTGCGTGACAGGTTTTGCGGTTGATTCTAAAGAGAATCATTGGAGTGCCGTTACGTCTCGAGAACGGACCGTTGGCCATTTTGCCTCGCGCCCGATTTTGCATCGCTCTAGGCTCTTCACCTCGCTTCAACCATTTCACCGCATCCAGACGTTAACCTGGTGTGTGTGTAACATGGATTTTGGAGTGGGAATTTGCGGTTCGCCGTTTGTGAGCTGTCGAACGTCCATACCCGAAGGTGTGATTTCCCAGTCGCCTCGTGAGGGTACCTTTGCCTATCTTTGGCAGTGTGACTGTCAACCGAACGGGATTCTGGTCTCGATACAACATCATTCTGATGATCACTGGAGCGTGGATCGACTTTGGTTTGAAGCTGGGACAGAGACATTGGGGATGTTATTCTCGCTTACTTGGAGCACAGTGAGTTATATTGTACGAAACTGATGGTACCATCATAGGAATGATATATTGGTTGTACAATTGATTAATATTGTTATTGTACTGTTATTCTTGTGTGACCTTAATACAATACTTGTTTGTTGGTAACAATTGGTGTGGTTTCACCATTGATCTTTGACATACAGAATAACACATCTTTCTGCCGTGACTCCTCTCGGGGCTCGGAGGTACACCGTGAATGGGGTTTGGGGAGGATCACATAACAGAAATTGGGGGCTCGTCCGGGATAGAATTCCCGAACATTCCCAAAATTCCCAAATTTGGAATTTCGAACATTCCCAAATTTTTCAAAAAAATTGGATTTTTTTTTGAGTGAAGGTTAACAGGTGCTACCTGATAGTCACCATGGTGCTTGATGCAGAAAAGTTTGCGGCGTCCCCTAATGAGGCACATTTCCAGGTGTTAAAAAGATCGGAACTCATGATATTGGCCAAACATTTTAACTTTGAGTTCCGAGTTAGTATGAAGAAAGCAGAGATTCAGACATTGGTGGTAGAGTCTCTAGTGGGACAAGGAACATGGGAAGAGGTAGCCTTGGATTGGTTACCCGAGGAAAAAGGAAATGTGGAGCTCTGGAAAATGGAGATGCAACTGCAGAGCCAGGAAAGGTTAAAAGAGTTGGAATGGAAAGCCGAGGAAAGAAGAGCAAAGGAAAGAGCAGAGCAGGAACGAGAACTCGAGGAAAGAAGAGCAGAGGAAAGGAGAGCCGAAAGGGAGTTAAAGGAACGTGACATGGAGTATCAGAAGGAACTTAAACTCAAGGAGCTGGAATTACTGGGAGAACGGAGAGAAGTTGTTTGAGAGAACTCAAGGAGTGTTCCACAAGGCAGTGTTCTGGGCCCTATGCTTTTTCTGGTCTTCATCAATGATCTCTCTGACTCTCTTGAAAATCCTCTGTATCTCTTTGCTGATGACTCTACTCTCTGTCGCTCCATTCTTCATCCCTCAGATCGGCAGTCTGCAGCCTCCTCACTCTCTGCAGACCTGGACAAAATCACAGACTGGGCAAACAAGTGGAACATGTCTTTCAATCCTGACAAATCTCACACTCTTACGATGTCTCTCCGAAAAGACCGACTGGACAACCCTCCCATCCACTTTCTGAATAATCCTCTCCAAGAAGTTCTGTCACTCAAGCTTTTGGGTCTCACTATCTGCCATGATCTTTCCTGGGAAAACCACATTTCAAATCTGGCCTCCAAAGCCAGTCGCCGACTGGGCATCCTCCGTCGTGCGAAGTCCTTCCTTGGCACACCTGAGCTCCTCACCACATACAAGGCTTTCATCCGCAGCTCAATGGAATACTGCTCTCCCCTCTGGGCTGATGCTCCTGCCTCACACCTAGCTCGTCTTCACGCTGTTGAAACCAAAGCATTCAGAATCATTGTAATCTCCCGCGATGAAGCTAACTCCAAGGGCCTCTCACTCACTCACCGCAGGCAGGTTGGTGGTCTTTCCGTCTTCTACCGACTCCTCTCTGGCCTTGCCCCCCCAGCTCTCTCTGGGCTCTGTCCCGCAAATATTCCTACAGGTCGCACAAGATCTGCCTGCAACCCTCTTATGGTCAAACTGCCAAAATCAAGACTCTCTGCTCACCTTCACTCCTTCATTCCTCTTTTCTCCCACCTCTGGAACAAACTCCCTCACTCTCTTCAATCCCACTCCACCCTCCAGGTCTTTAAAACAGCTGTTCACCACCATCTCTTATCTTCCCCCATCCAAAACCTTGATCTTTTCTACCCCCGCTAATTTCACCCCAATTCCACTCTTTTGAAATACCAACTTCTGTCCTTGGTGTCCTTGTGTTTTATACTTCTCCCTCCCCCCCCCCCCCTTCCCACGCCTCCTCCCCCCAAGCCCTCTCCCTTCCACACATCTCCCTGCTCTCAAATGTTGTGTTTGTGTGCTTCCCCTTCTCTCCCCATCTTGTTTTCCGCTCCCTCTTTTTATATATTTTGTTTGTCGGGTTGATTTGTTTGTGAAGTAAATGTTAGTTCTTTCACGAGCCTCGATTCAGTATACAAAAAAAAAAGAAAAAAAAAAGTAGTATCCAGGCCGGCTAGTTCGACAACTAGTCAAAACACTTGGGATGTTGGTAGGCATGTGAGGCTGGTTCCACCCTTCAATGAAAAGGAGGTAGCCAAGTTCTTTTTACATTTTGAGAAGGTGGCTCAAATGCTAAAATGGCCTGTGGGGTCCTGGACTATGTTAGTGCAAAGTGTTCTGGTGGGTAAAGCTCAAGATATATTTTCGGCTTTACCGATTGACCAATGTGCAGATTATGAGATAGTGAAGAAAACCATTCTCAAAGCCGATGAATTGGTCCCTGAAGCTTACCGACAAAAATTCAGGAATGCCAGGAAGAGGGAGAGTGAAACCCATGTCGAGTTTGCCAGAATGAAGGAAGCCATGTTTGATAGGTGGTGTGACTCGAAGGAGATTGGGAAAGACTTCAACCTGTTACGACAATTGATTTTGGTGGAGGAATTCAAACAGTGTGTCCACGTGGACATTAAAGTACATTTGGATGAAAAGAAAGTGCCAGAGTTGTATGAGGCAGCAACCATAGCAGATGACTATGCCTTGACACACAGGATGGGGTTCCACAAACCTAACTTCCCGCCTAGAGTTAGCCAGAGGAGTTATGGTAAATCGGGTTCGGAGAACAGATTTTCATGGAGGCGGCCTAGAGAGGACTATGGGGACAAATCTGATACCGTGACTTTTAGGGGTCAGAAGACTACACTTCCAAGACAGACCTATCTTTCAGGGGGCCCAAGGCAGACCACGAGTTTTTCCTCCGGGCCTACTTGCACTTTTTGCAAGAAACCTGGGCATTTCATGTCCCAATGTTACGCCCTGAAAAGGAAAAATCAGGAGTGGAGTCAAACTAGTGCAACTCCGAATGCATTGGCCAATGCGAGAAATCGTCCTTGGAGGACAGTGCCTTGTGAAGGTTCCCATGCCAAAGTTATGGCATCACAGAACGACCTTGTTCAAGAGGGTTACAAACCTTTTATTTCAGAGGGATTTGTGTCACTGGATGGGGACTTAACGAACCAGAGACCTGTTAGGGTATTGAGGGACACAGGAGCACATCAATCTTTGATGCTTGAGGGCATTTTGCCATTGTCAGAGAAGACGGCAACTGGTGTTTGTGTTCTTTTACAGGGGGTTGGTGGCTATGTTAAAGCTCCACTTCATGTCATCCATTTGAAGTCTCATTTGGTGTCAGGACCAGTCACCGTAGGTTTACAAGCCACTCTTCCTGTAGAGGGAATATCTTTTATTATCGGGAATGATTTGGCCGGTGGTCGAGTTTCTGGTAATCCAATGTTGGTTGAAAAGCCCAGTATGGAAAATAACACCGCACAGTTAGAGCAGGAGATTCCGGGTATCTTTCCATCCTGTGCAGTGACTCGTGCTATGGGTAGGAAGCGCTCTGAAGAGAAGGAGAAGGAAGGCGATGTGGATTTGGGTTCCTTAGAGGTATTGGAGGAAAATTCTGAAAGAGGTAATAGGAAAGGGAGTGACATCAAGGAACTTAAGGAAATGGTGGCATCTGGAACAAAAGAGGAAATGGAGTGTCAGTCGGAGACATCTGGGAACGAGGCTGAACAAAAGGTGCTGGTCCGAAAGAGACTTGTTGAAGAACAACTCGGAGCTCCGGAGTTTGATTGATAAAGCCATTACAGAGGAAGAGGCTATGAAGATACCTGTTGGTTACTTCAGGAAAGGGGAAATACTCATGAGAAAATGGAGACCACCGGAGGTGCCAGCAAACGATGAGTGGAAAGTTCATTACCAAATTGTGGTGCCACCGCCATACCGGAAGGAGATATTGAGTTTGGCACATGAGACACCTTTGGCCGGGCACCTTGGAGTGAATAAGACAGGCGACAGAATATTGGTACATTTTTTCTGGCCAGGATTGCGACGTGATGTGGTGGAGTTCTGTAAATATTGCCACTCTTGCCAGAAGGTGGGAAAACCTAATCAGAAAGTCCCATCCGCACCTTTAAAACCAATTCCAGCTTTTGAAGAGCCATTCAGCCGAGTCATTATTGACTGTGTAGGCCCTTTACTTAAAACTAAGGCTGGCCACATCAGTATTTGATTTGGTCAGTAAGCAAACTCTTTATTTGGTTAGTAAGCACATCATCACGATTTGAGCACAGACCTTGTACATAATCCATCACTTCCTCCTTTATCTCCCTCTGAGTTTCCCTCTGTCTCTTCTTAATTTCACTTACCCCCTCTTCCACATCCTCTAATTTTTGCTTTACCTCTTTTATTTCCCGGTGCGCCTCCTCAATTTCTTCCTCTAAGGCCACTTTGGTCGTCTCTATGTGCGTTCTTACTTCCCGTTCTTTTGTCTCCATTGCCTCTGTCACCTCATCCAACCTCTTTGTCAACCCCTCATGTACCATCTGACATTCCCTCTTCGTCGCTATAAGTTCTTTTTTTTATCTCTTTCTGTGTCGCCTTCAACCCCCCGATTACCGCCGTATTCTTTTCCACTTGCTCCCCTAATTCCTTTTGTCCCACTGTCAGCTGCTCTACTCCCCGCGCCAGATCTTCTATACCCCCCTGTAACCTAGCCGTACTATACCTCACCTCTTTCTCCATGCACTCCTCACCCCGCTTCACCTCTTCACGTACCCCCGCGACCTCTTCGCCCACACCTCACCAAAAAAAAAAAAAAAAAAAAAAAAAAATCTCCTCCCCCATCTCTCCCATCTCTTTCGTAGATGCCACCCTCATCTGTTCCAAATCATTCCTCTGGGCATCCAATTTAGTTTCCAACCCGATTTTCACCTCCTCTATCTGATTTCCCATCTGTTTAATTTCCCAGGCAGATTGCTCCCCTATTTCCCTCAATTTGCCTTCCATGGTGTTTTCTAACCCCCCTAACCCATTCTTCACCCCTTCCATCTGGTTCTCCTGGGCAGCCATTCTATTTTCCAACCCCGTTAACCCCTCCTTCATTTCCCCAATTTGATTACCCACCTCTTTCAGTTGCCCCCCCCCCCCCCCCAATTTACCTTCTAGCCCTTCCAACCTGTTGTCTAACCCCTCAAATTTGGCTTCTAGCCCCCCGATTTGATTTCCCATGTCAGTTTTCAATCCTCCAATTTGGTTTCCCATGTCATTCCTCAATTCATTTCTTAATTGCTCACCCGTCTTGACCATAAGGGCCTCCATTTGTATCATAAAGAGGTTCAAATCCACCGGTGCTGCGGGCGCGGCTGCCGCAACCCCACGCGAGGTGCCATTTTGTGCACCTGAAACCTCGTGCGCGAGGCCGCCATCTTATGCGTCTGAATCCCCCGCTACCCAATGCGTATTGCTTTCCTCCCGCATTACTCCCACCTCTTTGTGGTCCTGGGCTGCTTCTAACTCCTCTTCTAACTCCCCTACCGGCATCTGGTCGCCTTGATTATCCATGGCACGATTTTAAAATTTCGGATATTAAATAAAATTTTGGCCACTCGTAATTTTGAGTGCATGAAGCGCACTTCGGGTCCGAATCTCACTCCCCGACACCAATTATTACGGCCAATAGTACAATTGGTGTCCAGGCTTCAGGAGTGGCGTAGCATCAGTAAATGCGATGTAGTGGCAGTAGTGGGGTAAATTGCTACGTGATGCGATGGACGAACTAAGGTGCAAACAATTAACAGCCAATTAAGGGGAAATGTACACGGGGAGTTATTCGGGATTTTAATACTAAATTTGATAAAGTGAAGGTTCTAAAAACCGCAACACAGCACCCTCATTCCTCAGGGTACGTCTCGGGCCGACAAAACTTTAACTTAGTGTGACACGCAGGTGTAATTCCCTCTACAATTAAGCTGACCCTGAGTGCGACAATTTTAAAACACAAATAAATATGTCCCCCTGTTGCGTTGCACCCTACCTAACAGATTCACACCCACAGCTAACCGAATTGCGGAATTAATTCGCAAACTAAACATGAACGGTGGGAAGCATTATTTACAAGTGACGTTAATTGTATCTACACTGCAACCCAGGACCTGTTATTGTTTTTGGGGAGACACAAAAAGAAAATCCTGTGGGGAGGGAGGAGACATCATGCACTGCATCGACGCATCAGCACCAATAAAGAGCACCACCAGTTCCAATCAAAGAGCACAGTCACGCACCAACCAGTGCACAGTCATCACAATAATAAAACAAACACACTGATGATCTGTTCTTCTCTGCTCCTGCTCTGCTGGCCGATGTTCTTCCTGATGTTGTCTTTCTTGTTCTTCTTGCTTGCTGCCTATTTGCAAAGATAACAAGCGTTACGCCTAAGTCCCCGGTTGGTGAAGTGATGTGAGTTGACAAAGTGGAAGACGCAGAAAACATGCTATGATATGATATTTCGCTCACAAGGTTCAGACATACATGGAGTCGGCCATCTTGGATTTTGACGTGGCGACCCAATTTTCAATGGCGTTCTTCCTTATGCCTAGATACACCCACACACCAGATTAGAAGTTGGTACTTCGCTTATTTTTCAAGATATTCAGCTCACAAGGTTCAGACATACATGGCGGCGGCCATCTTGGATTTTGACATGACGACCCAATTTTCAATAGCCTTCTTCCTTGTGCCTAGATACACCCAAACACCAGATTAGAAGTTGGTACTTTGCTTATTTTTCAAGATATTTCACTCACAAAATTCAGACATATATATGGTGGCGGCCATCTTGGATTTTGACGTGGCGACCCAATTTACAATAGCGTTCTTCCTTATGCCGAGATACACCCACACACCAAATTAGAAGTTGGTACTTCGCTTATTTTTCAAGATATTCATCTCACAAGGTTCAGACATACATGGCGGCGGCCATATTGGATTTTGACGTGGCGACCAAATTTTAAACAGCCTTCTTGCTTGTGCCTAGATACACCCACACACCAGATCAGAAGTTGGTACTTCGCTTATTTTTCAAGATATTCATCTCACAAGGTTCAGACATACATGGCGGTGGCCATCTTGGATTTTGACGTGGCGACCCAATTTTAAACAGCCTTCTTGCTTGTGCCTCGATACACCTACACACCAAATTAGAATTTGGTACTTCGCTTATTTTTCAAGATATTCATCTCACAAGGTTCAGACATACATGGCGGCGGCCATCTTGGATTTTGACGTGGCGACCCAATTTTCAAGAGCGTTCTTCCTTATGCCGAGATACACCCACACACCAAATTAGAAGTTGGTACTTCGCTTATTTTTCAAGATATTCATCTCACAAGGTTCAGACATACATGGCGGCGGCCATCTTGGATTTTGACGTGGGTTGCACCCACACCAAATTTGAATGCGGTCCTTCGCTTACGCACGCACGCACGCACGCAAACACGCATGCCCACACGCACACACGCACGGACGGACACACGGACGGAGGGGAAAGCCATAGTCCCCCTTTCGCTACGCTGTGCGACGGGGGACAAAAAGGCACATAACGCGTCCATCTTTTTATTTATGGCCAACAGGGGCCGACTGTGGGTGGTTCACCTGTAGGCTTGGTGCCACCTCACCGAGGTCCGCAAGCAAGATCTTGGGCCATTGTGGCCGGTCCCAGCAGAGGGGCCATGCCACAAAACCTGTGGTCCATATGGTGGTGCTCGGCCACAACAACGTGGTCCATAAAGTGGTGCGTGGATGCAGGCAGCTAGTTGTGGGGACTCGGGCACACAGACGTGGCCTCCCGCACGCTCCCCCTCAGTGCCCAGAGAGCACGATCCATGGGTCGGGGAAGGAAGACAAAGCCGCAGAGTTAGCGAGGGCAAGGGCGCAAGGGTACACATCAATACAGGTAATGCAGAACGAGGTGCGCACGGAGGGCGAAGTGAGAAAGCTCGTCCCTACCGTACGTCACCCCCCCCCCTCCCCCCCTCCGTCACCTACTCCACCCTTGCCCTTACCCATATTTACAACGATTTACAATTCGTCTCTAGCATCACCCAGCAGGTCTACTCACCTGCACACCTCCGCCACTGCAGTTGCCTCCGAGCTTCCCTGCTCCTTACCCTAACCTATCTACCTGGGGAAGGCCCTCTGGCGCTCTCCCCACTCGGTGCCCTCTCTGGCACTGGGCTACCGGGTCCATCCTCCGGATCCTCGGGCCCCACTGAACAACTCTACTGGCTCCCAGAGCCCACCTGCGGCCTCACCTGGCCGACATCCTCACAGTGGCGGAGTGCCCATTCAACTACACACACTAACAGGCCACACGCCCAGCCGTTTCCACGTCACTAATGCACCCATCCAAACACCATTCTTCCACACGCACCACAGATGCCAATATCCAACCACAATTTACCTATACCCTCTACCTAACTCTTAAACTACCCTCCCCGGGTATTCGTGATAGGGGGTCCATCCTCCCCATACACTCCCTTCGCACCAACCACTCCACTCCACATTTTCCACCATACTCACTCCACACCATCCATTCCATACTCCATGTATTCCAGACCATTTATTCAACCATTCTCCATACTCCTGTTCACTTGCACTCCTGTGCAATCACACCTGGTGCTTCCTGCACCCTCCTTCCTCCCAGGCTTCTTCATTCATTCAATACAATGCACAATCACAATTATTCCTCATACACTGCTCCATACACTTCCACGCTCGATACAACCCACAATCGCACTTTTCACCATACACTTCTAACTCTCCAAACCATTGCCTCAGGCACCCAAATTCTCCCACGCTCATACACACATCTCTCCCGAGCATTGCCCCTCAATTCCTCATTTGCTCAACATGCTCACCCGCAAAAAAAAACTTCCACACCAATCCTCATTCAATACTCTCACCAGCACGCACAACTGCATCATCTAAACTACCTGGTATCCTTCTAACTTGGTGCTCCCCGTCTTCCCTTTAAACTAAGCACATACCACGTCGTTAACAACCATTCTAACCTCTCTACGTCCCCGACCCACTCCTGACACCCACTTGTCAGGTGGTGGAGTAAATCACTGGTTACTGGTTACTGGTCACTGGTCACTGGTAAATAACTGGTTACTGGTTACTGGTTACTGGTGGGGACACTCCTGACACCAAATTGGTCCCACTCCTGACACCAATTGTTACGGAAACGGGGACGGCGCTCCCCCTTAGCAAGGGGGGGTTAATCCCCCTTCTATTTGCACTGGCAGTCTCCGATCCTGAAGCTACAACGTCCTTCCCGGACCGACGGTAGGTAGGGTTTCTTAGGCCTAGGGGTTCGCTACGTACCTAATTACTACCGCCAGCCGGGAACGAGGGAATAACTTCTGCTCGAACCACGGTTCTAGATGTTATCTGCCGAGCGGGTTAGCAGTCCGAAGTTCGAGCCATTAACAAAGACTAAACCCGATTCATAAAGCGTTGGCCAAATCGTGCCACAGGTACTCAATGGGGGAAATCACAAAGACGATCGGACGAACATGAAGAAAAAGACGAAGGTAGGAAGAACAGATATTTATTAATTATTTACACAAACCAAAATCAAGAAGAGAAGAAATAAAAGTAATATACAGGAAAATGGAAGGAGCAGAAGGACACAGAGCAATTTCTAGCTTATCTACACAGGCTTACTTATATCCCAGACAACACAGAGGACAGACGATGAGCAGACTCACATGAATGGGGAACTTGAAGGCAGGAACGAATGGTTGGAAGGAGAGGAAGGTTCAGCTGGACGCAGGACAACGGCCAGGCCGGGAGCGAGCAGCCGCCGACTCTCCACCCTCGGGTCCACACCGCCGGGATGTTCGCAGCAGCGCGTCGGGGCTTGACGTGGCAAGGCTGGTTGGAAACAGCGTCTCCCTCACTCGTACTCCCGCAGGTTGCACGTCTCTCTTCACCAACTCAAGCACCTTCCTTACAGAAACTGCCTTCGTGCTCCCTCGCTCATCTGACTCCCTCAATCATCTCTCTAAGCAGTCCCTCCACCACCCTTTTATTGCTTTTCCCGAGATCAAGCCATGGGTTAAGAGGGCACGCCTACCGGGTCGCTCTCCGCAGTGCCGATTGGTGGGCACGGGCTCTTCCTGGCTCCGCCCATGATGACGAGGGGTGGGCCACGCCCTTCTTCTTCGAGCTGACCACACCGTAATGGAGGCAAATGCAGTTGGTAATAAAGCAGTTGGAAATGGAGGCTTTGGGGAATTTGAAAAGGGGGATCTATCTTATTTCATTTGATGCAATGCAAAGGAGCTAGTGGAAAAACAGAGCCTTATACTGACATAGAATAAAGAGATAACTATTTAGAAGGTCCTATGATTTTCTACGTGTGTGCGATGGACTAACTAAGGGGACGACCTTTGATCTTTACAATTAATGGAGGTATTTACAAGGAATTATTACACTATTTACAGAGGGTGATATTTACAAACAATTACCAAAGTGCAGGATTCTCAAATCCGCAACACTATATTAATTTGAAAGCAATTTTAAATGCTATTCTTAGTTTAGTAGTCAAAATACATACCTGATTGAATATTATTTGTGTGACGCATATAAATGAATATAACTTTTTTGAATGTTTTAAGCAAAACAACAAATTGTTGAATGTGAAACTGTCGGAGGATATGCATGATTATGCTGATTTCATGATAAGATGCACCCTATCTGATTCAATCTGTGTGGAAAGCAGATATAAATGTGGCTTAATAGAGGAAAGACCAGATCATATCTCAAATGGAGTGATAACGACATCTGGGAAGAAGTTTGAGAAAGAAAATTTGTGGCTAAAAATGAAGTTAATCTTGGCATACACCCTCCTTCTCAAAGAATGATGAAGATATTCTCCTTTGTAAAATTGGAAACGGATGCTTACCTTCACCAAATAAAATTTACGTGACCATTTGCCTGGATCACACTGCAACATATGGAAGAAAGGCGATCACTTATTTTGTTCAAATGCCTTGAACATTCATCAAGTCAGCAATTGCGGGACGGCGACATCTTGCCTGCAATTTCTACTGGATGCGATGACGTGTGTCATTACTCCACCAACATCCGGAGAGCCAGCGTGGAGCTGTAATTGGACGGCTGTGCTTTTCTTCCACAACAGCTGCGCACGATTCTGCTGGAGGCTCCTGGTATGAACCATGGACAACTTGAACACCATGGTCCTAACATCATTGTGGGTGCATCTGGCATCTCTGTTCCACATCTTGCTGGTCAACCAACATCACATCAACACTTGCTCCATGCTCATGAAGAGTGAGGAGACAAGTCGACTACAACTGGACGAAGGCCTTGTTCAAATCTACTATGGCTCACAGCAAGAGTGGCAAGGATGCTACATGCAGAGCAGGGTCAGTTTGTGACTCCGCCCAGCTATCACAACAGCGGAAAATCTGACGCAAAATAGTGTAGGTGCTATGAAGACACCAGAAGAAAATGTTTCATACTCGAATGTCAAACAAGTGATTAGCCCTTTCCTTTCAAACAAAAAGTCAATATTTGTTTGGAGGCAAACGTTTTGCCAAATGTTGCAGATGCTTTATTATTTTAAATGGTGAATGGAAATTATTGTGTTTTGGTAAAGGTGAAGTGTTGTATGCTTTATGCAAATGAATTGAATTGCATTATCAATATGGAAAGAGTCAATGAACAAAGAAATGTTTTGTGATCAGAGTCTTTCAGGATGACGGTGTATGCCTTATGTATGGAAAAATTGGGTTACCAAATTTATGGTTCGAATATTTAATAGGTTGATGTTTAGATTAATGGTTAATATAAACAAAAAAGAAGAAATCAGGGACTGTGTAGGAATAAAATATTCATATATATATTGACAGTTGTTAATATTGTATCTCAATGTGATATTGTGTAAAGAAGTGCTTTAAACCATGCAGTCTGTCAAAAGCCTTGGAATCAAAAATATAAAGAGGCAAGTTATTGCCCACTGCTAAATTGGTATTTAAATATCCCTCATGTGCTTTCAAAACTGCAGCGTAAGCAAAAGCCTTGGGGATGGCACCCAAAGCGATGACAAGGTGCCTGGGAGATATAACCTTTGTCTTGTAGTGAAAAGAATGTTGACCTGTTTTGGACAAGGAAGAGTGTTGACTTACCCTGGGTAAGTCACAAGTCAACTGACTGAGATTAATTTGTCAAAGAATGTTAACCTGTTTTGGCCCAAAACAATGACCCTATTCCCTTCTTTCCATGATAGTTATCTTTTGTAAATGTCGTGAGTGAATGAGAATGCTGAGCAGATGTGTCTTGGGGTCAGAAAGACGAAATGCTGAGCTCTGTGTTGATCTTTGAACAAGATCAACACATCAAAGGGGAAAAGATCTATTTAACGACCATGCTCCGAGAGAGAGAGAGAATTCATCTGAAGACGCAGGAGAAGAAGGAACTGGATATCAGAAGAAGCAAGACCAGAAGGGAGAAGGTTTCAAGCAACGTGTTAAATCTCAAGTTATTATTTTGTGTAACGAGTTTCCCTCTTAAATTCGGAATAAACCTTGGCTCGAGTTGACGTACCAAGCTCGTTGAATCTGAGTTCCGTCTCAAGTTATTTACAGAACAAACCTTCAGGGTTCAGAAAAAGTTCCCTGACAGTCTCCTACCATAGAACCCCCTTTCATTGAGTTGGTGTCGGATCGTGTGAGTTGAAACTGTCGTACCTTGTGTCTGAAGGTCGGCTTGAATCTGTTTGGCAGTTGATCGAGGTGCTTTCTCCATCATTCAAACAACCTGTCGCTGCAATCTTCGATCAAGCTCGCTCTTGCGGCCACGTCCAGGGAGGTTGGCTACAGTGCCATGGGCCTTAAACTTCCTGATAGCATTGCGTACGGTGGACACAGGAACATCAAGGTCTCTGGAGATGGATTTGTAGCCTTGAGGTTGTCCTTGCTTGGCTACAATTTTGTGTCTAACCTCCTCAGACAATTCTTTGGTTTTTCTCCATGCTCATTGCGGTACACACAGTGACACAAAACAGCAGAATGACTCCTTTTCTCTATTCAAACTGATTGAATGAGTGATCTTTACATTGCAGGCACCTGCAGCTCACCATAGGTGAGTTCAATTCCCAAGTAAAGGAAAATCACCTGCTTGAAATCAAATTATTTCGACCAACTTCTAAAAGGTGCCAATAATATTGTCCGGGCCATTTTAGGGTTTCTGTGTGCAATAAGCTAAGATTTAGTAATTTTTCAGCTTTTTTTTGTTTTGCTCCACTGCAAACAAAAGAAATACGTATGTGGATACCAAAATATTTTTAAATTTTTAACAATTTTCTGGAAGGAATGGTGCATTATTGGAAAAAAGTGCAGGGGTGCCAATATATTTGGCCACGACTGTACATAGTGAATGCTGATTTCATGATGCCATGAAATCCCCTCCTGCTTTCTGACCTCTGGAACAACAACAGAGCTAATTGGCGAGATGTTTAAGTGCCTTCCACTCATATCTCAACTGGCAATTATTGCACAGAGCTATTAAAAATACATTTTAGTTAAAGACACAAGAATATCTCGTAAAAAGAATGATGAAAAGAATCTAAAAAGAATGAAAACAACAACAACAAAAAATTGAAGAGGGTCACACACAGTCTAAGACAGCTAAACACTGCAGTCATTGAGAGAGGTGTTGGAATCTTCAGGTTGGCATGATGGCCTCGATATGCACACACACACTCCTCTAAGCTGTCTAGCCTGGGTTTGGATAGCAGCATAGCTATAAACGGTCAGCCCAGTGTATCACAGGCAGGTATTATTGTCGGCATTAGTTGGTGGACAAAGACATTAAAGGGGATAGCCTGAGGGAATGCCTCCAGGGGTTATAGATCCCACACGAAGAGTACGAGAGCTATTGCTGGAACCACAGCTAAGTAATGCCTGCCTTGACTTCCTGAACCATTGGTGACCTGACGAGGATTGTCAAACGACAACATCAAAGTACAACATTTGAAGTGAAGCATGGGTGACAATCACTCCAAGTTAGGGTTGCATCCCAGGCAAGTTCTCAGTGAAGTTCACTCATTTAATCTAACATTTATGAAAACTTCCATTTTTATCTCTGAAGTTTAACATTGTATTTATGATCAAAAATTAGAACTTTTTTTCATGTAATTGCAGTTATTAATTTATTTGCAACAAGTGTCTTTTCAAAACAACATGGGAAATGTGTTGACTTTTGATGAAAATGGAGATCCACCTCCAATTTACGAGCTTCTCAATTGGCAAATGAATCGTGAAAAAGAAATTGAGACTTTTGTTGTGGGAATTTATGAATCAAATTCAGTCAAGGAAGAAAAAATGCACATCCAGAAAGACAAGATTAAATGGAAAGGTGGAGAAAATAAAGTAAGTGTTTTATTATTTTTAAAATCTATCATTACCTGACTTTTAACTGAATTGGGGGGAGGACAGGGGGGGGCTAATCATGAACGTTCTGATTTGAACCTTTGTCGCATGATGCAGACAACGCAGTTTCATATCACACAGACCATGTGTATTTGCCCAATTCTCCTGATGCCCTGAAAAAGTACACCTCTCTTAATGTAATACATGTAAACATCCCTCACAGAACCGTTTACATTAAATCTACCCCCACGATTATTTATTTTATTTGTGTGTGTGTCGGGGGCAGAAGGGGTGATGGGTGAGGTTCCACTCCACTAAACTCTAGTTCCATCCAGAAGCTCAAACTCTGGAAAAGAGTTAAAAATACAGTAAAACCCCGACATTCGCTGGAGATATGTTCTTGAAAACCACCGTGAATCTTAAATACATGAATTTCAGGGCATTGTTTCAATGGGAACTGGAATAGCACTCAGTCAAGCTGAACAGTTTATGTTTTGTATCCACTGATGGGGCTGGATCTGGATCCGGACGTGAACGAAAATCTAATCGGCATGTTGTTGTCACCTTACCAACTCACCCACCAAGTTTTGTTATAATTCATCCACAACACTTTGAGATATTGTGCTATATATCATTTTTGGCCACATCTCTCAATTGTGAATAGTCACTTTAAAATTTCTCAGATCCAGATCTTCACCAAAATCTAATGATTTCGTCATTGTCACACACCCAACCTCTCCACCAAATTCCATGATATTGTCGTGTGATTCCCCAGGTGAACACCACAGGGATCACGGATAGCCAAAGCAAGCTTTTAACTCCGAGGCGACTGATCAAATGTGGATTTTACGATACGTGCCGGAGAAAGAAAGGGGAGGGAAAGATGAAGGGTCTTACCTGTTGTCTGCTGGCAGTTCCAAAGCCTGCAAAGAAAATAACTCAAACGAAAAAACAGGGTTAAAATGTACAAAAATCAACAGGTTTATTAAAACGGAATGCCGATAACAAGAAACGCGACGGTAAACTCGATTCCTAAACGGGACGTCCCCTACACCAGACTTGAACACAGATGAAGGGAAAGATAAACTGGAAAATAAAAACGTGTGGTTATTTAGTGCACTTAGCTCAGATTGGCTGGTGTATCTCGTCAGCAATGGTGTCGGCCCCAAGCGCGCCGTCCGGATGCGGCTCTGTGCTTGGCGGGAAGGAAGGCCACAGTCCGCTTGGTTCACCAGGCCGCACGCGCCGGCACGAAGCAGGCCTCATGGTCTGTCTCGAACGGCAGGCGTGCAGCTTGCCTCTCAGCCACGTCAGTGAAACCCAGCTCGTCGTCCGTCAAAGGATTACCGCCAGCAAGTGTTGAGGGCCAGAGGTGAGCGAGAGGCAGGAAGGAGAAGAAAGTCCTTGATGACGCTGACGGTTGGTTGGGGTTGCTGATGGTTGGTTTTTATAGGCAGGAACAGGGCGAGCGCGACCGTCAAGAACAAGAGGAAGGCAAAAGCGAGGAGAGAGAGAGAGAGAGACAAGATGTCCGTTTGCATTCTCTTTTGTTGGTCCCGGCGTGACATCATCGGTGCCTCTCCTCGAATCCCTGCCGGCCAAAACCACAGGCCCAGCTCTCCACCACGCAGCGCGCAGTCCGCCTCTGACATCATCGGTTGTACCTTGCCAATCAGCGCGCTGCTTCCTCCTCTGCCTTTTTTCACCAATCAGTGAGTGCCTTCTTGCTCCGCCCTGACCAATCACAACTCCTTGGAGCGTGTCTTCGGCCTTTGTGGTGATGTAGCTGGTTGCCGTCCCATGGGCAGTGCTCAGAACTGGCTGCCGGTTGGTTTTATTATTATTATTTAATGTGCTTTAATTGCCATTCTCACTAGTGTCCATTGCGATGCCATAAGGGACAAAGGATCAATCACATAGGAAACGACGAACAGGGAAGTAGTTAACATAATCCATATAACTAGTTAGCATGCCCCATTCCTCATAATGGGGATAGTTAACATAGTTAACATAATCCATATAACTAGTTAGCATGCCCCATTCCTCATAATGGGGATGATGATGCACCTTAATCCGACATCCGGGCTTACCAGGTCCTCTACTTATTACATGGTGGTGGTTCTTCTTCACGACAGTCGGAGCATGTTACCGACACAAATCTACCTGGTCCAAAGTATCTTTACCCCACCGACATAACAATATTTATTGTAACTGATGCATAATAACGATGATGATAATCCATTGGCTTGGGAGATTAAATCAATCACAATATTTCAGATTCCTGAGTCTGTGTGCAGCAAACCGTGCCCGCCAGGAACTCGGAAAGTTGCAATAAAAGGGGAACCAATTTGCTGCTTTCATTGCATGCCCTGCACGGCAAGAACCTTCTCCAACATTACAGGTTTGGAACTTCAATCAAATGGAGAATGTATAATATTTTGCACGATTGTACAAGTTCGAGCATAATGAATTTGACTGCATCCTGTAACATTTCTTTTCTAAAAGACTCCTATGAATGCCAGAGGTGTGCACCAGAGATGTGGTCACCTGAGAGGAGCAGTATGTGTGTCCCAATGCCAAAGGAGTTCCTCGCTTTTTCCGACCCCTTGGTGATCACGTTGCTCTCTTTAATGCTCCTTGGGTTGGTGAATATTCTTGCTGTGGCTCTTATTTTGTATTTGTACAGAAAACGCCACAATGTTGAAAACTCAAACCCACAAATCAGTGGATTGTTGTTACTGTCACTCTGGGGGTGCATTGTCGGTAACCTGTTGTACGTGGGACCTCCATCGGACTTGATCTGCAAACTCAGAGACACCACAAACATTGTGTTCCTTACACTTACTGTTGGGTCTGTGATCACTGTGACTTTGCAAATGTTTGAAGGTAAATGGTAAAACCTTTGATGCCATTTTCACAAGATAATTTAATCCTTCATTTCCTTTTGGTTCACAAGAACATTCATGATTATCAAATGCTGTTCAAACCTTTCTCAAGCTCGTCTTCTCTCTGCAACAACTAACATCTATTTGACTTTTCTGTTTCATTTTAAATTGCTTTAAAGTTCCTGGGAGAACATGCAGACATCACTTGTAGAACAAATTCTTACGTGGTTGCAAATATAGTCGAGTCCTGTCATTCGCTCCCAGGTGGGGTCAAAACCCAAATCCTTTTTATTATGTGCAGATTTTGAATGTCACTGAACACCTGAACAAGGGGACCAAAGGGTCAACAGAAACACAGTGGACTGGTCATCTTGAATCAGTGAAATGGGACAAAATATGCAGATGCAGCACAAAATGAGGAAAGGAGTCGCAGATGAAAGGTGGATGGAGTTTCAGGTGGTAGAGTGATGTGCAGCTGGTGAAAAACATTGCAGAGTGAGCCTGCGGTGAGCAAGAAGGAAACAAAGTCAGGCTCCTGTCGTAATATACTGTACGAATGTCAAGGAAAGGCTTTGATTGGTTGATCTAAAGGGAGGAAATACGTGGACCAGTTCCAGTAATCCACAATGCAGAATTGTCTGGATTACAGCCTTGAACACCAAGGTGAACTGAGGATGACAGAGGAAGAACTTGACCAGGTTGAGAGAACTTGATACTACAGCCAGACTTGAGACATGATCTGCCTGAGACAAATTCAAATTGATGGTATTGAAGATCCAGGAAATGCAGACCTGTTACCGACGCACAGATGCATCTGATTACATGAATGGGAATCTGTGTACTCTTAGTGATTTCATCTCAATCAAATGTGCCTGTCAAATCTTTCTTTAATTGTAGACAACTGCATCAAATGTGGAAGTTTGATTTCTGTAATTCCCTCCCCTCCCGATGAACAACATATCTTAAACAACAACATATCTTTAAAAAAAAAATCTAAAAAAATCTCTGTAAAAAAATTTCCCCACAATTTCAAAAGGTTAGAGTCCAATACGTAACATATCCGAACTACCTAATAAAAACCACCTGCTGAAGGGAAAATTGAAAAGAACAATTGATTTAACCCTGTCTGTAATTTTCATGAATGTGTTTTTCCTTTTGTTTAATTTTCAGATGAATCATCAGTTTTCATTTCAAACAGCATTATCTCCAAATGTATTGGTCTGCTTCTTACATTTCCACAATTAGCATTTTGTATAATCTGGATGACTGTGGGGAAACCTCACACAACGTTCAATGTTACTGCCCATGTGGGCGTCATCATTTTGGAGTGTGGTGGGCCTTCACCTTTGTGGGTTGTTTCTGCATTGGCCTACCTGGGATTATTAACGATTATTAGCTACGTTTTTGCTATGAAAGCACAAAAGATTCCGACACAGTCAAGTGAAGCGAGGTTCATTTGTTTTGGCATCTTGTTTTCAATGCTGGTGTTTCTTGCATTTGTTCCTGCGTACAGCAGCACGCAAGGAAAGTTTTCCACGGCAACAAAGATAGTTGCTGTTATTTTTATCACTTATGGAATATTGGGATGCACATTTGCAACAAAATGTTACACTGCTTTTGCCAAATCAAAAATGTAACCATTATATTGATGTTTAAAAATCTACAGCAATAAATCACCTGAAAGAATCGAGGAAATCCATCCTGATGTAAAGTCTCTTTCTTTTAATGAAATTTTGACAATTTCGAATTCAGGAGGTATGCACCTTACCTGGTGAGGTGTTAAAATTGTGACGGTTGGGTCACATAGCACGGCCAGCCATGCAGAGATATACCTCGACCCACCAGCACGCCAACTCCTATTAGTGTAACCTGGAGTGGCCGGCCACTTCTTCCCCTCCCGCCAGACCCAGGGAACTAGAATGCTCATGGTCAGGGAATGACCTGACCACGTTCAGCATTGGTGGATGTTGAAGAGCCCTCATCAAGTGACAGATCTTTTGTTTGTAGAAAATTTTGTAGTGGGAGATTGCCAATTTGGTGCAAAATTGCAGGCCCAGGGTTGACACTGTGGTGGACATCAGGTGAGCTCCACGGTCATCAGTCGTGTAGCCCTTAATTTGAGTGCAAACGGTTATATTCGCCATTTAAAATAAAATACCTTGCAGCTGGCTACTGGGGAAACGGCTCCCATCCCATCATACGATGTGGTTTGCGGGAGTCTGTCCACCTTTATCAAAATATGACAGACAACACTTGTGTGTCACACCGTCACTTGATAGAAAAAGGATTATTTATTACGTACGTACGGAGAGAAAAGTTTGTCCTCAGGCAAGCAGATCTCTAAACTATATTCAAACTGCATCAAATATATATATAAATTGTTTTACTACAAAGGAAGGCAAAAGTGGAAACCAAAGCACAAGATAAGAACAAAAGCTGATATAACGACCCTTGGCTTCACATTTGCACAAGGTCAAACCACAGATAAAACATGTTTTTGTCAGCTCATCACAGAGAAGCAGCAACTTCTGCCCAGCAACTGTGAGATGGCTCTCAGCCAACTCTATACAAACAAGCATATCTCCTTTGGCCTGGCTCAACTATATCAGATGATGCATTTACCCAACATGCTTTTCGGCCATGGCTGTTTCTGATTGGTCCAGAGATGACAATTATTCATTTTTACCCCAACAGTTTTGTGACCCTGAAAGTGAGCGTGAGCACAGACGATAAAGTGGGGCTGGAGGCTCCAGATTCCGTGATCATTCCTCCGGGTGCCGAGGCAATAGTCCCGGCACGTTAGCGGGCTCACCCAACCATGGTGGGAGCCTTGTGGCTCAGTAGAATAATAATAATAAATCTTTATTGTCCCATATTCAGGGAAATTATTCTTTGGTGACTCCGTAAGTTGACCATCATTAAAACATAAAACACAAAGGGAATAAGAAAACAATATAAAAAGATATAAAATATAAAATAAATATGAAATATGGAAGATTGACTAAACAGCAAAATGTCTAGGAATTTGAATTTAGCATTTGAATTGCACATGGTACAAATGACCTTTTGAAAATGTTCTTCTTCAGCCTCCTTACACGAAAGCATCTCCCTGACGGCAGCTTTTCAAAAAGTCCGTTCAAGAAATGACTTTCATCGGTACACACCTGCACCGCCTTCCTTTTCAATGCTCACAAGTATAGAGACTCCAGACTGGTTGAAGGCCCACCTACAGCTTTAAATGCCAGTGTAATGACCTTTCTCAATCGTGACTTATTCCGCACATTAAGATAACTGTACCAGGAAATCAAATTAAATGATAAAACACTGATCAGTAAAGAATTTGTTAACATCCGCATCACACGAGAGCAAACACAAAATGAATTCAACTTCCGGAGAAGATGCAATCTTTGCATTGATTTCTTGTACACAGCATCAGTATTTCCATCAAAAGTTAGCTTGTTATCAATAAAGGTACCCAGGTATTTAAATTTGTTAACAATTTCCACCTTATCGCCATTTATGGTTACAGGCTCATGATTGTGACCTTTCCGAAAGTCCAAAATCATCTCTTTTGTTTTGCACACATTCAGAGTAAGCCAAAAGTCCCCACACCACTCATTCAATGTGTCAAACTCGTCGAGGTACGATACAAAAGATGATTGATCGGAAAGACAGCCAACAATGGCGATATCGTATGCATACTTAATAAAGTTACAAACTTCTTTAAGAGCCATACATCCATTGGTGTACAAACTGAACAGTAGAGGTGACAATACACAGCCTTGTGGAGCACCATTATTCAAGATTGATAACTTTGATAAGCTACCATTCACCCTCACCCGCTGAGGACGGTCTCGTAAAAAACTTTCCACCCAGAGTATGATATGGGGGTTCAGGCACAGGTCACTCAACACTTTCAGAAGGGTAAATGGCTGCATAGTGTTAAAGGCTGATGAGAAATCGATAAATAACACAAGGACATAGGTTCCATTCTGGTCAAGGTGACTGGTGATTAGATGAAGTAAGCTGAGCCAGGCATCTTCAACACCTCGTCTTGCTTTGTATGCAAGTTGTAAAGGATCCAGTTTAGGAGTTACATCTGATGCTATAAACGTCACCATCAATTTCTCCATACATTTACACAAGATGGAGGTGAGGGCAACAGGTCTATAATCATTGAGCTGCCTTGGGTGAACCTTTTTTGGCACGGGAATAATGATGGACTTTTTCCAACAAATAGGAACAGTATGAGTAGCCAAAAGTAACTGGAACAAGCGTTACGCCTAGGTCCCCCGTCGGTGAAGTGATGTGAGTTGACAAAGTGGAAGACGCAAGGTGGCCATTTTGGATTTTGACGTGGCGACCCAATTTTCAATAGCGTTCTTCCTTATGCCCAGATACACCCACACACCAGATTATAAGTTAGTACTTCGCTTATTTTTCAAGATATTTCGCTCACAAGGTTCAGACATACATGGAGGCGGCCATATTGGATTTTGACGTGGCGACCCAATTTTCAATAGAGTTCTTCCTTATGCCTAGATACACCCACACAGCTGATTAGAAGTTGGGACTTCGCTTATTTTTCAGGATATGCCGCTCACAAGGTTCAGACATACATGGCGGCGGCCATCTTGGATTTTGACGTGGCGACCCAATTTTCAATGGGGTTCTTCGTTATGCCTAGATACACCAACACACCAGATTAGAAGTTGGTACTTCGCTTATTTTTGAAGATATTCCGCTCACAAGGTTCAGACATATATATGGTGGTGGCCATCTTAGATTTTGACGTGGCGACCCAATTTTCAATAGGGTTCTTCCTTGTGCCGAGATACACCCACTCACCAAATTAGAAGTTGGTACTTCGCTTATTTTTCAAGATATTCATCTGAAAATGTTCAGACATACATGGCGGCGACCATCTTGGATTTTGACGTGGCGACTCCATTTTCGATAGCGTTCTTCCTTGTGCCTAGATACACCCACACATCAGATTAGAAGTTTGTACTTCGCTTATTGTTCCCCGTCGCACCACGGAGCGAAAGGGGGACGATGGTTTTCCCCTCCGTCCGTGTGTCCGCCCGTCCGTCGGTCCGTCCGTGCGTGCGTGCGTGTGTGCGTGCGTGCATGCGTGCGTAAGCGTAGGACCGCATTCGAATTTGGTGTGCGGGTGCAACCCACGTCAAAATCCAAGATGGCCGCCGCCATGTATGTCTGATGCCATGTATGTCTGAACCTTGTGAGTGAAATATCTTGAAAAATAAGCGAAGTACCAACTTCTAATCTTGTGTGTGGATGTATCTAGGCATAAGGAAGAACCCTATTGAAAATTGGTTCGCCACGTCAAAATCCAAGATGGCCGCCACCATATATATATGTCTGAACCTTGTGAACGAAATATCTTGAAAATTAAGCGAAGTACCAAATTCTAATCTGGTGTGTGGGTGTATCTAGGCATAACGAAGAACCCTATTGAAAATTGGGTCGCTACGTCAAAATCCAAGATGGCCGCCGCCATGTATGTCTGAACCTTGTGAGCGAAACATCATATCAGAGCATGTTTTCTGCGTCTTCCACTTTGTCAACTCACATCACTTCCCCGACGGGGGACCTAGGCGTATTGCTTGTTTTTCAAGATATTCAGCTCACAAGGTTCAGACATACATGGCATCAGACATACATGGCGGCGGCCATCTTGGATTTTGACGTGGGTTGCACCCACACACCAAATTCGAATGCGGTCCTTCGCTTATGCATGCAACACACCCGCACGCATGCCTGCACGCACGCACGGACGGACGGACACACGGACAGAGGGGAAAACCATAGTCCGCCTTTCGCTCCGCGGAGCGACAACAATCGAGTAAAAACATTACTACGTTCTAAACAGAACTCTTTCAGAATACCAGACGTGATGCCTTCTGGACCACTAGCCTTCCTTTTACTCAATGCCCTAAAACACCTCACGACATCAGGTTCACAAGTTACAGGTATGGGACACGCTCGAGTATCGAGATCCTCACAGAGAGCTTCACATTTTACTCAGTTTCCCGGAACATCAAATCTCGTGTAAAAGTCACTCAATTCATCCACAAATTTGGAATCTGGAATATTAGTGGGCAATCTACCATCCTTGAGCCTCTCATTCATGTGGTTTGTGGGAGTCTGTCCACCTTTATCAAAATATGACAGACAACACTTGTTGTGTGTCACACTGTCACTTGAATCGCTGGCATGGCAACCAAACCAAGGCTTTTATTCACCACACGGCTCCCTTGGAGCAAGTAGGAGGGAGCTAACAAGCAGATGGAAAAGATGCTTGATGCAGGAGTAATTGAGTCCTTGGTAAGTCCTTGGTTGTAACCCGTTGTGCAGGTCACTGTGTTGGCGTTTTATTTCTGTAATGCCCCATCTCCCCTACCCCCTCACCTTTGAGAGGCTGATGGAGTATGTACTGGGGTCATGCCATGGCAATCATGCCTGGTGAGCCTGATGTGTGCTGGAACATTTGAAGAATCTATTACCATTATGGACCAGGTGTTTGGGCACCTCTGGCATGTCTAAGTCATGCGATAGGTCATGAGGGAGTGAAAAACGACCTAGCTAAGGTGAGGGCAGTAGAGTGGCCAATACCTCATGACATCAACGACCTGCGGGGGTTCCTGTGACTCTGCTCCTACTATCGGTGTTTTAAGCTAAAGTTTGTCGAGATTGCCAGGCCCCTGCACCGGCTTATGGAGAAGGGGATGAGGTTTAATTGGACAAAGGAGTACAATGATGCCTTTGTTAAATTAAAGGTGTGTTTGACATCCACACCCATTTAGCTTACCCCACTGATGATGGGACTTTTACCCTGGACATGGATGCGTCAGGAAGGATTTGGAGCAGTTTTGCCTCGAACACTGTGGAGCGTGGAAAGAGTTTGCGTGGAACACTGTGGAGCGTGGAACACTGTGGAGCATGGAAAGAGTGTTTGCATGGAGCACTGTGGAGCGTGGAAAGAGTGTTTGCATGGAACACTGTGGAGCATGGAAAGAGTGTTTGCGTGGAACACTGTGGAGCGTGGAAAGAGTGTTTGCATGGAACACCGTGGAGCATGGAAAGAGTGTTTGCGTGGAACACTGTGGAGCGTGGAAAGTGTTTGCGTGGAACACTGTGGAGCGTGGAAAAAAGTGTTTGCGTGGAACACTGTGGAGCGTGGAAAGAGCGTTTGCGTGGAACACTGTGGAGCGTGGAAAGAGTGTTTGCGTGGAACACTGTGGAGCGTGGAAAGAGTGTTTGCGTGGAACACTGTGGAGCGTGGAAAGAGTGTTTGCGTGGAACACTGTGGAGCGTGGAAAGAGTGTTTGCATGGAACACTGTGGAGCGTGGAAAAAGTGTTTGCGTGGAACACTGTGGAGCGTGGAAAGAGCGTTTGCGTGGAACACTGTGGAGCATGGAAAGAGTGTTTGCGTGGAACACTGTGGAGCATGGAAAGAGTGTTTGCGTGGAACACTGTGGAGCGTGGAAAGAGCGTTTGCGTGGAACACTGTGGAGCATGGAAAGAGTGTTTGCGTGGAACACAGTGGAGCGTGGAAAGTGTTTGCGTGGAACACTGTGGAGCGTGGAAAGTGTTTGCGTGGCACACTGTGGAGCATGGAAATAGTGTTTGTGTGGAACACTGTGGAGCGTGGAAATAGTGTTTGCGTGGAACACTGTGGAGTGTGGAAAGAGTGTTTGCGTGGAACACTGTGGAGCGTGGAAAGAGTGTTTGCGTATTATAGTTGGGCCATGAGTAGGCCCGTGAGAAATGATTGCATCACTCATAAAGAGTTATTGACTATGCTGTCTGTAGTGACCCATTTCCACTCGTACTTGTATGGGTGGAAACGTGGGGTCAGAATGGATCGCTCCTCCTTGCAAAGACTCTTACGGTTCAAGGAACACAGGGGTCAAACTGCACGGTGGTTGGAGAACTTGCAGCAGTGCGATTTTAATGTGGCCCATAGAGCCAGGAAGACTCGTGACATCTTCGCCTTCTTCCTCTTTTTGCGGTTGCTCGTGCCCTAAACTGCTTCCTCAGCTCGATGACAAAGCTTCTTCTGTTGTCTGGAGACTTCAGTTTGGCAATGTCTAGATGTTGTCTACTTTGACTCTGTGTTTCTGTCTTTCGGAGCTTCAGCTTGATTGTTGCTGCAACTAAATAGTGATCATTGTTAGCATCAGCGCCACGAAAAGTGTGTCGGTAATGGAAGTTCAATAAAATTTAATAAATATAAAATGACAATAAATAGATTCATGAGGATCAGCTTCACGTGTGTTCTGTACGAAGGGAAACACTAATCGAACCTTCCTGTGTTTTCTCTATATTGAGACGAGTCCTAAAGGGAATGAAGTGCAAAAGGGTCAATTCCCATGTGGTGTGCATGCGGAATAGTGATCGTGGTAGTGGTGGTAGTAGTAGTCGTAGTGAATAGTTATTTTGTGGTGGACACGAAAGCTCACTGGCGTGAGGGCATCATTCCACGCACCAAGTGGGCGGCGGCCATGCCCGAGGGGTAGGCGTGGCCGCGGGATATACACCGGGCGCGCAGCCCGGAGCGCTCCAGTGCTACAGTTGAGCTCGTGTAATAAAGACTCTTAAACTTACCGCGTTGTCCGCTTCCTTCTTGTTGTACAAGTAAGCGCGCGTAGCACCGCGCTTCAATTTCCTCTTATGAGTCATTAGGAAGAATGTGGTAATATACCTTTGGTACATAATGTGGTTAATGTGAAGGAACCACAAACCACAAAATTGTTTTCAGTCCGTGAAATTCCCCAAATCATCCGACCTTTTACTCATGAATAAGAACTCCTTGTGATCATCGACTGGAAAAGCGTGGAAAGGAGAAGGAATGAGTAAGTTGATTTGAGAGAACGATTGAGGAATGACTTTGGGTATTTTTTTTTGGTTTATATTGTCGAGGCTCTTGGAAGAGCAAGTACTGGATTAAAGTTTGTGAGTTTGTTTAAGAGAACGATTAATTAAGCCACCCACATGCACAATGCACATCGGGAGGACTTGTTGCTGTTGTCGGGTTTTTCTCCAATTGGTGCTCCCAATTGTTAATGGTACCAGAGTTCCTTCGACCCCGAGGAACAATAATAAACCACCATTTATAAAATATTATTATTATTTTCTTCCTGCACCCTCAACACCAAATTTCCAAACTGTATCAATCTCCGAGCTACATCTTGGAGCTGGCTGGGACTTTGGGAATGAAAATTTGCACAAATAATGTGAATATAAAGCAGGTGGGGTTGGCCTAATTCGTTTTTGACCTTGACCTAATCTTTAAACTAGGAGTTCCCAAACCCAAACTTGGGTCTCGTATGACATGAGGGACTTCTGATGGGTCACGGATGACTATGCACCGTTACAGAGATATACCGTATTCAAACGTTGGCACCTTGTTAACTTCTCACAAATCCTAGTTTTTGATGGGGTTTTTCACGTCGAAAGAGTTTTCTCCAACAATTTTCATGGTGGGTGCTGGTACCATTTGGGGCTCGAAGCGAATGTGAATTAAAGTTTTGGGTCAAGGACAAAAAAGTTTGGGAGCCTATGTTTTAAGGTCATGATCTAATTATTGACATTTTAACGTTCTTCACTGCAATTCGACAATCAACTTTGTATTTTCTCCATTTTTATGCGAATGTCCAAGCACTTTCAGAACGCAATTTTGCATCAATATTGGCAATGAAAATATTGCAGGGTTGAGATTTAAAAAAATTGACCTTGACCTAATTTTAAGGTCATGACGTAATTATAGACATTTTACCATTTTTGACAATAACTCAATAACGAAGGCTTGTCCAATCGGAACAAAATTGCTTTTACTAGATAGCCTAGAGCAAAGGCGCATTTACTCTTAATTTACATCATAATCCTCTGAGTTAAAGGTCAAGGGCAAATGGCGGAATCCACCCATACTGACTCGCTAGCTCTCGCTCCCCCGACCCTAGTTCTCGCTCCCCTGACCCTAGCTCTCGCTCCGGCCGACACTAGCTCTCACTCCGCCGACACTAGCTCTCACTCCATATTGATATTTTATGCAACCTTGATCTTTTGATTGAAAAAAAAAAAACATTGGCTTCTAGTTTTTGATTGATGAACCAATTCAGTGACCCAATATGCAAATTCTTAAAATTTCAGGTCAGTTGGATGAAAATTGATGATTTTAGGATGTTCACCTTGACCTTTTGACCGAATTATTCATTTGTCTTCTCCACATTCTCATATAAAGCTTTGTTGAAAATTTAATGACAAAACCAAAAATGACAAAGAATTTATGGCCCGGACAGACACACAGACACAGAAGTGATGAATAATAATTTAAAAATTCCAGCATAACAGGAAGTACTGTTACGTGAAAGGGGGAGGAGGAGCTGCGATTCGTAGCTAGAGTGTGTTAAGACTTTCGCATGGACAGTGTGATCAAGAAGGTTAGATTTGCCATTATATCAGATACAACTTCAATTGTAAACTGTGCACTGAGGGGACAGTGATTGTGAACCTTTGGGCAGGATAGGGTAAAATTGTGTAAACCCTCCTGTAGCAGGAGAGACCAGACAGAGAAATTGTGACATTTAACAAAGGCACCTTGGAAACCAATACGTGTTTCCAATGGAATCACCACAAACTGTTTGGCTGGTGGATCGTACGCCATGGCGTTATTGTAAGCTACAGAGCTCTGGCTGACGGCAGCACCTTTTTTTTTGAGGTGCCATCTCGCGCTGCAGGATGATGGCACCGCCCACATGAGCAAGTGGCCAATAAGGGAGCCGCCGGCGGTGATTAAGGTCATGTCCGCACTTGAACACATCAGCTTATTACATTTTGGTAGAGGAGAAAACATGTCTGTGTCTCTCTTTGCCACTCATCCTCGCCATTCCTACTCTTCGTCATTCTTCTATCCAGAACTGCACTCGCCTTGTGCCACAACAGCCTGAACAGGTTGTGGCAGACCCAAGGACCACCTCGTACCTACTAAAGTCCTCGCCTGTTTTGTTCCCCTTTCTTATTTATTGATTGTCCTGTCCTTTCTTATCCCCCGACCATCATATTTCAATGTAAATAAACCCCTTTCAATTATAAGAACGTCTTCTCGCTTTTTCATTTCGCGGGCGATCTCTCGCCAAACTCGGCTGTATTTGAGCGATCCTCGAGAGATTCTAAACGTGATGGTAGTTAAAAGAGCGCAGTAACCTTAAACATCGTTTCTGCATGGCGGAGGGATTCATCAGACATCCAGCTCTATCGGTCTGTGTTAATGGACTCGTCTCACACGACAATACAATATGAATGAATGATAATGGAGTTGAATACCTTTCACCTGGTTTCAGAAAAGATGAAATATATAACGAAACTTTAATCTGGATACAATTATGACAATTTATCTTTAGAAAAGGATCATTTGACTTTCCAAATGTGTTATGATACAAAGAAAAAGTACAACTCAGGAAGTTTCAAACACGTAACTCTTCAAAGTACACATCCATCGATGTTGTTGTTGAAAAGCGTAAACGTTCATTAATACAAGTTGCCCCATACTGCATTGAGCACATAGCATAACAAAAATAGCTTGACAAATTGCTGTAGGCCTGAAATGCATCAAAATCAGTTAATCAAGCAAGTTAAATAAATGAAAGCCCGCTGTTAAAGTCTGGAAAAAACCTTACCAAGGTCAGTGCGCAAATAAAACAAACGTCCTTTCATCAAATCTGAGTTCCTGATCGGAAGATGAACATTGCTGAAACTCCATATTTAGTGCAAACTCTGAAAGTGACATAAATGCGACAAAAAATTTATTGACAACACTCCCAACTTGACAATGCAAGTAGAGTCCGGCACGTTAAAGGTGAATATAGCAAAAGTATCGTATTGCAAAAATAAACGTTGCGGCAAAAAATAAGTGCAGGAATGACAGAGTAGACATTTCCATTATATCTGCAAGAATTGGGCCTTTCACTAATCCTCCAGTTGCAAATTATAATCTTCATAAAGGTCTCGCGTTGTCACTCCTCGAACCATAGCTGCAGAAAATGGTTATATATTTAAAAAAACACGACACTTTTTTGGTCTTCACATATATTTAAACAGGACAACTTTTAAAATAAGAAAATACGTTTTTACATATTAAAGGAAATGCAAGGGCTTCCGGTTCAGGACAAGTTAATATCCTGGACAAAATTAAAGGGATTCGAAACTGCCAATCACAGCTTCATATGACAAATACTCAGACTTTTGATACCAATCATGTTGTTGTGGCCCTGGGTTTCAGGTCTACTAAGAGGACGAAGAGGTAGCCTCGGTTAACCCCCAAACTTACCAGGCCTGAGGCTAACGTGCACAAATAACTTTGTGCCGCAGCAGGTTGCTAATCAACCGCGGATGCCAACCAGTTAAGCATGTGCTTCAGTGTCCGCCGTCTAATACTGTTTAACCGAATGCCATGTGACCTACTATACAAGGGGAAGGAGCTATTCTAATCTTAGCTATTCTAAACTTTGGTACATCATGGGTGATGCCATGTGACCTACTATACAAGGGGAAGGAGCTATTCTAATCTTAGCTATTCTAAACTTTGGTACATCATGGGTGATGAAGTGGTCAAGTTTCATCGAAATCATATGTTTCGGAGACATTCCGAGTGTTTACATACAGCCTGACTGACTCACTCACTGATGGGCACCACTCGATGCTGCGAATACTGTTTATAAAGGTCTCGCGTTGTCACACAATCTGAAATGGTTATTGGAGCAGCCTTGTGGAACTGCCTTCCTGGGGCTCTTCAATTCCACTACTGTACTTAAATTGGCGGTACACCACCATCAGATGCCATCTCCCATCCCTACCCATGATCCTGTCAACCCCCCCTTGTTCCAGGTGAACTAAAAATGGCATGGATCATTGGCAGTAGTGTGGTTACCCAGCAAGGAGTGAGGACATGCCTGTGCCAAGCGAGGATATACTACCTGAGGTGTTTGGAGCTGCGTCCACAGAGGTGTTCAGGCAAGTATTGAGTCGGTGCTCAGAATCATCGGCTCGGCGCTTGCTATTGTCGACCCAGTGCCCGTGGCATGTGAATTGGCATCCGTGGTGCAGGGGTAAAAAGAGGAGCACATAGCCCCAGAAATATAGAAGGACAATGAGGGTCAGCGAGAGCCCCAATTGTTGAAAACAAACACCCGATTTGGGTTTTTCTTTTTCTATAGGTGCAGAGAATCATGATCAGCTGGCCGCTCATGGCAAAGAGAGAAGGCATGGTACATTGGAGCAGGATGCTCATGGTCAGCAGTGGCTGGAAGGACAGGGACAAGGGCCTTAGAGGCATGGGGCCAGTGCCTGCAACCGTGGTTGTAAACCTGAAGCCCTGAAATTGTTATTGGGGCAGCCATGGAGGAAATTGTTCCCTGGATTGAATTTGGACTGGGGAGGAAGGTAGGCTAGCTTGGCCAGCCTCTGGTGAAATTTTGATGTGTCAGACACCTAGGCGCAAAGGCCCAGGCCCAAAGGCGAGCAGGGTGGCATGTCGGAGCACCCCAACTCTATGAGGGTGCAACTCGTGCTATGGTCTTAGGTTCACTGGACCCAAGTGGGAGGCAAGTCCAAGGTGGTCCCTCTCGGGAACCTGTGAGAGGTGTGTCTGGGAAAACCACTCGAGGCAAGTATGGCTGGGGGCTGGATGGCATTAGCACTGAAGTCCAGTGAGTGCCTAAGGAGGTGACCGCCTAGGCACGTGGTACAGCAGCCTCTAGAATAGCCCAGCATGTGGGGACACTTTGCTTTTTTGTTTTGTTTGATGGATGTGTGTCACGTTCGAGGACAGGGTGTGAGCACCACCACGAGAAGGCATTCCGGAAATACTCTGGAATGTTTGAGAGCATGTTTGCAGGTAGGCCCAGTGGGACCCGCATAACCCTCCACAAATTGTGTGGTGTAATTTAATGGGCCCTTACTTTTCAACAAGGGTACTGGGAATGATAAGCTTTGTGAACTATTTTTGGCTGCAACAGGTGCTGCTGCTATTACCCAACTTCCCCACTGTTGAATTGGAAGTGATACTTTGTCACCATACTTTGCTTTGGGAGAATGCAAGTGAGTTGGGGGATTGGTATGGGTGACGAGCAAGAGTGGCCATGAAGGTCAGAATGTACACCAAGTGGAAAGGGTTAAAATGTCATTAATGAAATGTGATTTGCAATGAATGTCTTTCCCTTGTGCTCTTGTGCCAGGTGGCAGTAGCAAATAGTTTATGTGTGGGATACTGGATAATCTTAATATAATTCACCAAATGCCTGTCGGTCCGTCTGTCTGTCTGTTCCCAGGTACCGCAAAAACGGCTGAACCGATCGCAACGGAATTTTGGGCGGGTAATCCTGGGACCCCCTGGAGTAAAATAGGCTATATTGTTTTTCCAATTTTTCCAATTTTTTCAATTTTCCAGTTTTTCCAAACACGATGGAATTATATTTACCGATATGAACAGTGATGTGGCTTTTGTTGAAATTCTACAAATACAGTTTAGATTTTGATGATTTGCGTGTGATATGATTTATCGGATGTTTATAAAAAATAGTTTAAAATAAAAAAAAGCCTTCAATTTCTGATATTTTGCCTTTTAATTTGGGCCTCCAAATTGAAGCCCCGCCCATAGGGCGGGTACCGTTGCTAGTTATTAGAATGCAAGTCTGCTCAGGTATAATAGATAACTTTCACTTTTACCAAGGACTCGTGTTTTCATTAAGTTGGCCTGGTTTTCTACACTGTTGGAAGGCGGTGTTGCTTGCAATCGAGAACTTAGCTAGGTTAGAGATGTTGCATGATCTGTCCCTGTAGAACATGCAAGGGTGAGGCAAGGTAAGCTCTTTGGAGTGTAGCTAGCTCTCCCCTCTGAGCTGGCACCCCTGCTTCACATCTGTCTTTGTTGGATTCTATGGAATCTAAAGCTCTCAACATTACTGGCACCTCCTGTGATGAGGTATAAGCACAAGGCCTGTTGCCAATCACCAACATACTGGTGGCCTCCGTTTGTTGCTGCCGCTCCTCCACTCTGGTCCCTCAGCCCTGACATTCTCTGCCACTCCAATGTGCAAGCATTCTTCTAGTAATCACCAGCTGATTGTACTCCAAAATTACAGACCGATTGTCCACTTCCACTCTATTTTTCCTCTTTTCTCCTGTTTGAAGAACTGCCTTCTTAGGGTCTTCAAATTACACTATTTAAATTGGCAGTACACCCATGCCATCTCCCATCCATACCCATGATCCTGTCTACCACCATTAACCCACCTACAGTGCATTCAGAAAGTATTCAGACCCCTTCACTTTTTTCACATTTTGTTATGTTGCAGCCTTATGCTGAAATCGTTTAAATTCATTTTTTCCCTCATCAATCTACACTCAATACCCCATAATGACAAAGAGAAAACAGGATTTAAAAAAAGTTTTGCAAATTTATTTAAAAGAAAAAACTGAAATATCACATTGCCATAAGTATTCATACCCTTTGCTATGACGCTTGAAATTTAGCTCAGGTGCCTCCCATTTCTCTTGATCATCTTTGAGATGTTTCTACACCTTGATTGGAGTCCACCTGTGGTAAATTCAATTGATTGGACATGATTTGGAGAGGCCCACACCTGTCTGTATAAGGTCTCACAGCTGACAATGCACATCAGAGCAAAAACCAAGCCATGAGGTCGAAGGAACTGCCTGCAGAGCTCAGAGACAGGATTGTGTCGAGGCACAGATCTGGGGAAGCCTACAAAAAAAATCTCTGCTGCATTGAAGGTTCCCAAGAGCACAGTGGCCTCCATAATTCTTAAATGTAATACTCTGGTTTCTCTTCAATTCAATTAGCTCTTTCACGAGCCTCGATTCAGTATACAAAAAAAAAAAAAAAAAAATGCAAGAAGTTTGGAACAACCAGGACTATTCCTAGAGCTGGCCACCCGGCCAAACTGAGCAATCGGGGGAGAATGGCCTTGGTAAGAGAGGTGACCAAGAACCCGATGGTCACTCTGGCTGAGCTACAGAAATCCTGTGTGGAGATGGGAGAAACTTCCAGAAGGACAACCATCACTGCAACACTCCACCGATCTGGGCTTTGTGGTAGAGTGGCCAGACGGAAGCCAAAGTTCAATCTTGGTTTCTTCAGATCACAGAATCTTGTTTCTCCCAGTCTGAGAGTCCTTTAGGTGCTTTTTTGCAAGCTCCAAGCGGGCTTTCATGTGTCTTTCACTGAGGAGAGGCTTCCGTCTGGCCACTCTGCCATAAAGCCCAGATCGGTGGAGTGTTGCAGTGATGGTTGTCCTTCTGGAAGTTTCTCCCATCTCCACACAGATCTCTGGAGCTCAGCCAAAGTGACCATCAGGTTCGTGGTCACCTCTCTTACCAAGAACCTTCTCCCCCGATTGCTCAAGGGCGGCCAGCTCTAGGAAGAGTCCTGGTTGCTCCAAACTTCTTCCATTTAAGAATTATGGAGGCCACTGTGCTCTTGGGAACCTTCAATGTCGCAGAGATTTTTTTTGTCGGCTTCCCCAGATCTGTGCCTCGACACAATCCTGTCTGAGCTCTGCAGGCAGTTCCTTCGACCTCATGGCTTGGGTTTTGCTCTGATATGCATTGTCAGCTGTGAGACCTTATATCGACAGGTGTGTGCCTTTCCAAATCATGTCCAATCAATTGAATTTACCACAGGTGGACTCCAATCAAGGTGTAGAAACATCTCAAAGATGATCAAGAGAAATAGGAGGCACTGAGCTAAATTTCAAGTGTCATAGCAAAGGGTATGAATACTTACGTCAATGTGATATTTCAGTTTTTTCTTCTTAATAAATTTGCAAAACTTTCTAAAATCCTGTTTTCTCTTTGTCATTATGGGGTATTGAGTGTAGATTGATGAGGGAAAAAATGAATTTAAACGATTTCAGCATAAGGCTGCAACATAACAAAATGTGAAAAAAGTGAAGGGGTCTGAATACTTTCTGAATGCACTGTAACGTAACCCCCCATACTTGCATGTTTCCTCCACTCCTCTCCTTTCTCTTCATTTCCTTCAGTGTGCACGCATTCTCCCAGTAATCACCACCCGGTGAACAGTAAGTTCACCGGGTGGTGATTACTTTGGGAAATGAAAACTCCCTGAGGTTGCCAATCACCAACACATGACTCCCTGAGGACATGTCTTGCCAAGGCAACATATTACCTGGGAGTCATGTCTTGCCAAGGCGACATATTACCTGGGAGTCATGTCTTGCCAAGGCGACATCTTACCTGGGAGTCATGATTTGCCAAGGCAACGTATTACCTCGGGGCAACATATTACCTGGGAGTCATGTCTTGCCAAGGCAACATCTTACCTGGGAGTCATGTCTTGCCAAGGCAACATATTACCTGGGAGTCATGTCTTGCCAAGGCAACATATTACATGGGAGTCATGTCTTGCCAAGGCAACATATTACCTCGGAGTCATAATTTGCCTTGGTGAGTCTCTGCCTGGCTGATCATGGATCCATAAAGTCTAGACATGACTGCACCCACAGAAATTAAGGGAAATAATGCATTTGGGAAATAATAATGATAATGAACAAATATAGTAATTCTTAGATATTTACCTCTGCCACCGAATTTTATTAAAGTGATTCTTCACGATTGAGTGATAGGGCAAAAAACGATATATAGCACGATATCTCAAAATGTTATGGACGGATTCGGACGAAACTTGGAGGAGAGGTTGCATATGTGACAAGGACGAGTCTATTCAATTTTGGTAAAGATTTGAATCCGGATCCGGATCAGAGAATTTTTTTGAAGTGATTCTTCACCATCGAGTGATAGGGCTAAAACCGATATATAGCACGATATCTCAAAAAGTTGTGGACGACGTGTGACTAAACTTGGTGAATGAGTTGGGTAGATAACAACAACAACAACAACAACAACAACAACAACAACAACAACAACATGCATGTTAAGGCCATTTTCCCTGCAAGAGCGGGGGTTAGCCTGGGTAGATAACAAGAACAAGCCAATTCGATTTTGGTTCAGGTCCGGATCCAGATGTGATCTATCAGTGGGATACAAAACGTAAAATGTTCAACCTGGCAGAGGTATGTGCTCTACTGAGTGCCATTCTAGTTAATTTTTTTGTTTATGTTCCCTCAAATAACAGCCAGACAATGGCAATAATTATACTCTCACATTTGTTCAACTGGTGCACAAACCATATCTTCACTCTTTCTTTAGTTAGAGAGATAAACATTTATAAACAAAGAAAATAATAAATGCAGCTGCTGCAGCTGTTAACAACACCATCATGGCATATCACACCACTGTAAAATGGAACTCAAAGGATGCATTTTGCTAAACGTTGGAGCAATTACTATGTCACAATCGTTGCAAATTAATGGTATGCAACTTGCTAAAAGCAGCACTTCCATAGTATTTTTGTCTACAGTTATGTGATTTTAGTGTATCAGGAAGTGGATGGAGCTGCATTTACATTGTGCAGAAAAATTTCACATTATTGGGTATGCAAAGCTTAATGCAGTAAATATATGAACGACAGGGTTTTTAGGAACATACAAGCACCTCGCTGTCATTAACCAACATACTGATGGCCTCTGTTTGTGGCTGCCGCTCCTCCATCACAGTGCATTTCATGAACAATGATGTTTTACGGCGTAGCCCATAGGGCAAAGCCATCTAGAACAGTGTTTGCCTGTCCGTTTGTCCCCTCAAACGTACACCAATCTGAGCTGAGGGTCTGGGTCTGGTCACATGACAGGGGTGATGTGATGTCATTACAGCGATACAGCACCTGCTGACTCTGCACACCGCCATTTTGACTCCAATTTCGTTCAGGCCGAACATATCGTCGAACCTGTCATACATCACAATCGTCATGCTCTACCTTAACGTTTTTCATTCAGTGTGAAACACAAACAAACCGATTGTTAAAATGACCATCAAATATCAAATGCATAGGACTTACGGGTCTTCCAACACCACAGTACTTATAGGCCTTAGGCTTCATGCCTTCATGGCTCACCTTCAGGCCGCTTTGGACAAATTAGCCCAGGTTTCTTAATACAGTAATATTATTTTCGTAATAATAATAATGGCGTTAATACTAATAATATAGTAAATATAATCGTAACACTGCAATCCCTTTGTTGTTATTGCAAAGTTTATAGATTGAAGCGGTGTATGGTTTTGTTCATTGTTGACTCAAAACATAGAGTAAACTAATACAGTCGTATTGTTTTCATAATAATAATAATAATAATGGCGTTAATACTAATAAATATAGTAAATATTATCATGTTCACCGGAGGGATCAAGATCCCCAAGGTGACGAATGGCCGATCGAGCTTTACACTCCGAGGCGTTCAGTCCAACAATGGTGGATCTTGCTTATACGCGCGAGGGGGTAGTGGAGGGAGGCGAGCGCTTACCTGGGCAGACGGGCACGAAGCGGGTTTTCTGAATCACCAACAAATAAACGGGACAGGACAAGGAATTAAAATTCAACAATTAACGGGTTCAATAAAAGAAATGCCAGGGAACAAGAAATTCCTCATTCCTCAGCCCTATTTGGGACACCCCCACATGGACTCATAAAACAGACACAGGGAGAGATAAATAAATGAAAAATAAACGTGTTTGTGTGGTGCGTTTGTCTGCATTCCACGGTCTCTTCAAGCGGTCCCCAACCTCGTCGGCCGCAGCGTGGGTGTATATGGTCCGTGCACGGGAAAACAGGCCTTGGCACGCAGCTGTGTTCACCCCAGCCGCCGACTTGCAGCGCTCAGGCCCAAGCTCCCCCCTCGTTGTCCTCACCACAAAGCACCGCGGTCTCTCCGGCTCACGTGGTACGGTACACAGCCGCCACGAAGCCACAAACCAAGAGCGTCAGAGTCCACGAGCTGCGACCGCCAATGTCAGGATGAAGAGCGAGGAAGAGCAGAGGAGCATGAACTGCGACCGCCCACCACGCAGCCAGTACCAAGAGAAAGAAAATGCAACTGTTCGCTTTAGACTCGGGACACGAAGACAGAGTAAAGGTGCGACTGCATGCTATGAAGGCTAGCCTGGAGAGAGGGAAAAATGAGTCTACCCGCAATGAATGTCCCAACACAAGAGAGTAAAATGGCGGCCGCTTTACCTTTTTGTTCTTCGGTCTCCAACGTCATCTGATGACGTCCGCGCACGCTCCAATCAAGGAGTCCATCGTAGCAGTCCATCGCCCAAACCAATCATCACCCCACGGGGTGGGGCCCCACGGCCCTGCCTGCTTGGTGTTGCGATGACTCGGCTGGTGGTGCCAGCGGCAGCGTTCAATGTCTGAATCCTGGTGGCTTTTATTTAGTGTTATTAATTTAGGTGCGGAGTGCACGGCTGGTGTGGTGTGTCATAAGGAACAAAGGAAAAAACAGAGGCAATTTACATACGGGGAATTAATTACCCTTATACCCTACCTAAGTAGCATAGCTCACCCCTCGCATGAAGACAATTATACAACCTTACCGGACACACAGACCTGACTTAAGTTACAGGTTTCTTCTTCTTCTTCACAACAGTCGGAGCACACTACCCTATACAATCCTACCTGGCCCTAAGGTATTTCATTGGTACCCCCCACAAACGTAACAATATAATCATAACACTGCAATCCCTTTGTCATTATTGCAAAGTTTCTAGATTGAAGCGGTGTATGGTTGGTTCATTGTTGACTCAAAACCTAGAGTAATCTAATACCGGGATTAGCCGGTATTGTGTGTGTGTCTTGTGGTGAAAAGAGTCCGTCAGTTTTGCAGTTTTGTTTTTAGTTTATTTTAATTCACATTTAAATTTAGCAAACAAGGGAGTTCCGATGCTTCAATATGGATTCATAATGATTGTCCAGCCACCTTGAGCTCCATGTATCACAAGGTTTGGTGCTGGGGTTCTGCCTCTGAGGCCTACGTGGTTCTGCAGTGATCGACCATCTGATGGTCTTGGTGCCGGCGAGGTGCACCCTCCCTCCAATGCCAGCATGGACTGTGTGACCCTGTTCATGGATGTGGTGGTTTTTGTGATGTTCATGTTGGTATCCCCACCCAGGTCATACTATCCTCTTCAACTACAGCATCAAACAAGCCACGCCGATGTTAGACATTTGGTCTTGCTTTTCCTGTGGCTGATTGACATGGCCATTGTTATCAATTCACGCAAGTCAAAGTGAGATGTGCACAGGATGATATTTGCAACAAACATGATGACACTAAATGAATCACAAAATGGCATTTCCATTTCAGCACGACCGAAAGCAAGTTGGTATAGTGGATTTGGAAGGGTGAGTTTCCTTTGATCATATCTCGTTTGTGTGTGATTCTGTTCAGCAGAGAGGCTGCAGGAATAGTGCCGGCACACTATGAATTGTTCTGGAGGAGAGGTGGCATAAGTTCATCTCAGACTAAGCAGCAAATGTACATCTTACCAAGTCGACCGAGAAGCATCTGTGCAACATCTTTCACTTCATTGTATTCATGCATCTTCTCAATGTGCAATTCCAGCTCCTCCAGATGACAGCCCCTAAGGATAATTTGGGAAAGAAACAACACAAACAAAAGGGAACTATTGAAAATGTTCCAACACTATGTGTGTGTATGTGTGTGTGTGTGTGTGTTATATATATGTGTGTGTTATATATATATATATATATATATATATATATATATATATATATATATTGTTACGGACCGCGGATTAGATGTTATTTTGACCGAGCGGTGGTGTAACCGCGGCCGAACAGTTATTTCCCGACTAAAACCCGATTCAACCCAAACGTTGGCCGTATCGCGCCACAGCTACTCAATCGGGAAAACTCTAAAGCGACCGAATGCAAAGAGGAAGAAGACGTACAGAAGAGTAACGGGATTTATTATTTACACACACAAGCAAAAAGGAGCAGTCACGATTATTTACAGGGACATGAGACGCAGGTGACACAGTGAATTCCTTATACAAGCTTAATTACCTACACAGGACAGAACAAACAAAGACACTGACTCACGCGGGGAATTGCAGAGTGGATTGCTGGAAGGAGGTGTGTGGCTGGAGGGGGGGGGGGGGGGGACGGCACGGAGCTGGCTGGAGCTTGATCCCGCACGGGACGTCGGGCTGGACCTCGACGGCCGCTGATGCCACCGAGCCTGTCGTGTGCGCGGAGTCACGGGTCGGAGCTGCTTGTCTCAGTAAAAGCGCATCTGCTCTGGCGACCCAGCTCTTTCTTTGGACTCAGTAAAAGCGCAACTCTCTGACGACCCAGCTCTTTCTTTGGACTCAGTATAAGCACAACTCTCTGACGACCCAGCTCTTTCTTTGGACTCAGTAAAAGCACAACTCTCTGACGACCCAGCTCTTTCTTTGGACTCAGTAAAAGCGCAACTCTCTGACGACCCAGCTCTTTCTTTGGACTCAGTAAAAGCGCATCTCTCTGACGACCCAGCTCTTGTCTCCTCCCTCCTTGTCACAACTCTTCGGGAACGCCCCGCCGGCGGGTTATATAGGCCCCGCCCCTCAACCTTTGCGAACCTCCCCCAAACGCTCTTCCTCCGCCCTCTCAAGCCAAACCCCTTGTTCATGGTTGGTCGAGTGGGGCTGGCTCACTCCTCCCCTCTCTGACGAGGTGGGGACCCGCCTTTCTTCCCCAACCCTGCCTCGTGGCCAATGGTGGTTGAAGAAAAACCGCCCAAAATGCAGTTGGCCATCGAAATGAAATGAAAGGGGACCTATTCTTATTTCACTTGGTACAATGTAGTATTTAAGTTAATGGGAGACACAGCCTTACCCTAAGACACATAATAAGATATAAGCTATCGAACAGGGGCATTCTATGATTGGCTGACGTGTATGCTTATGGACTAATTACCGAGACGCCCTTTTTACCTTTATACAACTCTGGAGGCAAGAGGGGCCATATCCAACCAATGGTACACAGCAGTTTACCACAATCCAATACACACAATAAAGAAAATGCCATCCTCATATCCACAACACTATATATATATACATATATATATATATATATATATATATATATATATATATATATATATATATACATACATACATACATACATACATACAATGCATTCAGACCGCTTCACTTTTTTCACATTTTGTTATGTTGCAGCCTTATGCTGAAATCGTTTAAATTCATTTTTTCCCTCATCAATCTACACTCAATACCCCATAATGACAAAGAGAAAACAGGATTTTAGAACGTTTTGCAAATTTATTAAAAAGAAAAAACTGAAATATCACATTGCCATAAGTATTCATACCCTTTGCTATGACACTTGAAATTTAGCTTAGGTGCCTCCTATTTCTCTTGATCATCTTTGAGATGTTTCTACACCTTGATTGGAGTCCACCTGTGGTAAATTCAATTGATTGGACATGATTTGGAAAGGCACACACCTGTCTATATAAGGTCTCACAGCTGACAATGCATATCAGAGCAAAACCCAAGCAATGAGGTCGAAGGAACTGCCTGCAGAGCTCAGAGACAGGATTGTGTCGAGGCATAGATCTGGAGAAGCCTACAAAAAAATCTCTGCTGCATTGAAGGTTCCCAAGAGCACAGTGGCCTCCATCTATCTATAATTCCAGTAATCTCTGTGTGTGTGTCTGTGTGTATGTCTGTGTGTCTGTGTGTATGTCTGTGTGTCTGTGTGTTTGTCTGTGACCGCTGTTTCTCGACAACCACGGGTCCGATATACTTGAAACTTGCCAGGTATATTGCTGGGGACCTGAGGATGTGCCTTTTCAAGGTTTCATATTAATCGGAGAAGTAGTTACCGAGCTATGGCGATTTCTTTACCAAACTCCGCAAGCCGTTCGCTTTGGACCAAACCATTTCATGTAAATAGAGGGGGGGGGGGGGGGGGGATTGTCACCGTACTCGCAAGCCGTTCGCTTTGGACCAAACCATTTCATGTAAATAGAGGGGGGGGATTGTCACCGTACTCGCAAGCCGTTCGCTATGGACCAAACCATTTCATGTAAATAGAGGGGGGGGATTGTCACCGTACTCGCAAGCCGTTCGCTTTGGCTTTGCGAATGGACCAAACCATTTCATGTAAATAGAGGGGGGGGGGGGGATATAATTTTAGATATATATATATAGTACGGGCATGCCCTAGTAATTCTCAAATGGAAGAAGTTTGAAACAAGGACTCTTCCTAGAGCTGGCCGCCCGGCCAAACTGAGCAATCGGGGGAAAGGGCCTTGGTAAGAGAGGTGACCACGAACCCAATGGTCACTGGCTGAGCTCCAGAGATCCTGTGTGGAGATGGGAGAAACTTCCAGAAGGACAACCATCACTGCAACACTCCACCGATCTGGGCTTTATGGCAGAGTGGCCAGACGGAAGCCAAACAGTTCAATCGGTTCTTCTGATCAAGTGCTTGTTAAAGTGGACATCTCTCTGGCCATTCTCAGAGAGCCTCCTCAGCGTCAACGAGTCTGGCATTTCACTCAGGCTGACTGGCACGGTCTGCAAGCAGCCATCAATCATCTGGACTGGTCTCCCATCTCTACTGCATCTGACATCAATTCTTTCTGGGAATTCTTCCAAAGCAAACTGCTCTCTCTCATGCACAGATTTATCCCATCTCGTCTTCAGTTGTCTTACCCTTCCTCCCGTCCATGGTACACTGAATCTTGTGGTGAGGCAGTTGCCCTGAAACAACTTCCCTTTGCCTCTTGGAAGGCAAATCCAACTGAAGGCAATCTCAGTTCCTTCCACCAAGCTCAGAACAAGTGTGTGTCTACCCTCAGGAGTGCCAAGAAGCACTATCTCTCCACACTCAAGATTGAACTATCAAAACCTGTCTCCTTCCTCCAAATCCTGGTGGCGTCTGGTCAAATCCGTTTCTGGTGTTTGTTCCCCCTCCATCCCCTCCCTTACTTCAAATGGCGACACAGTTGACACCGCACGTGACAAAGCTGAATGCCTCAACTCTGCGTTTGCCTCAAAATCTTGTCCCAAACCCATCTCTCTCTGTTCCCACCTTTCCCAGTCGAACCCAACTGCTCCTGGACTCTGTGTCCTTCTCTCCTGACAAGGTGGAGAAGTTTTTGTCAAACCTCGACTGATTCTGCAACTGGACCAGACAGCATCAGCCCACGGGTCCTAAAATCCTGCTCTGCCGCTCCATCTCACCCTCTCTCTTTTCTTTTCACCCTCTCTTTTGCTCAAGGTCACCTGCCAGCATCTTGGAAATCAGCAAACATGGAAATCCATTTGTGCTTTACACAAAAAAGGTGCAAAAACAGATTCTTGCAACAACAGACTAATCAGCCTGCTCCCAATTATCAGCAAAGTCATGGAATCCATGATTGCTTCGGATATCAAATCCTTTATCTTCTCCAATGGCTTGATCTCTGATCATCAATTTGGATTCAGACCAGGTCATTCTACTCTGGACATGTTGCTTCTGCTGTCTCAACAATGGATGGAGGTCCTCAATGCCAAACAGGAAAACAGAGCTGTCTCCCTTGACATATCATGTGCCTTCGATACGGTCTGGCACCCAGCTCTGCGCAACAAACTCTCCTCCTATGGTATCCATGGAAATCTCCACTCATGGCTTGCGGACTTCCTCTCTGGTCAAAGGCAACATGTGGCCCTGAATGGATTTCTCTCATCTCCCCCTTCCTGTTCAGGCTGGAGTTCCCCAAGGCAGTGTTCTGGGCCCTGTGCTATTTCTGGTCTTCATCAATGATCTCTCCGACTCTCTGGAAAATCCTCTCTATCTCTTTGCTGATGACTCCACTATCTGCCGCTCCATTCCTCATCCCTCAGATCAGCAGTCTGCAGCCTCCTCACTCTCTGCAGACCTGGACAAAATCACAGACTGGTCAAACAAGTGGAACATGTCTTTCAATCCTGACAAATCTCACACTCTTACTATGTCTCTCCGAAAAGACCGACTGGAAAACCCTCCCATCTACTTTCTCAACAATCCTCTCCAAGAAGTTCTGTCGCTCAAGCTTTTGGGTCTCACTATCTGCCATCATCTTTCTTGGGAAAACCACATTTCCAAGCTGGCCTCCAAAGCCAGTCACCGACTGGGCATCCTCCGCCGTGCGACGTCCTTCCTTGGCACACCTGAGCTCCTCACCACATACAAGGCTTTCATCCGCAGCTCAATGGAATACTGTTCACCACTCTGGGCTGGTGCTCCTGCCTCACACCTAGCTCAGCTTCACGCTGTTGAAACCAAAGCTTTCAGAATCATTGGAATCTCCTGCGATGAAGCTAACTCCGAGGGCCTTTCACTCACTCACCGCAGGCATGTTGGTGGTCTTTCTGTCTTCTACCGACTCCTCTCCGGCCTTGCTCCCCCAGCTCTCTATGTGCTCTGTCCCCCAAATATTCCTACAGGTCGCACAAGATCGCCTAATATTCCTACAGGTCCCTCTTATGGTTAAACTGCCAAAATCTCGGCTCTCTGCTCAGCTTCACTCTTTCATTCCCCTTTTCTCCCGCCTCTGGAACAAACTCCCCCACTCCCTTCAATCCCACTCCTCCCTCCAGGTCTTTAAAACAGCTGTTCACCACCATCTCTTATCTTCCACTATCCAAAACCTTGATCTTTTCTACCCCCGCTAATTCACCCCAGATACACTTTTTTTTGAAATTCCAACTTATTTCCTGGAAGTCCTTGCAGTATTCGTATGTTTTATACCTCTCCCACCTCCCCCCAAACCCTCTCCCTCCCACATTTCTCTCGATGTCCCTGCCTCTCAAATGATGTGTTTGTGTCCTTCCCCCTCTCTCCCAATGTTGTCTACCGCTCCCCTTATTTTGTGTTTTATGTGTCGGTTTGACTTTTTGTGTGATTATTGTTAGCTCTTTCACGAGCCTCGATCTTGTATACAACAAAAAAAGAAAGAAAAAAAAGCCAAACAGTTCAATCTGGATTCAAACAATGGATTCATCAGACCACAGAATCTTGTTTCTCACAGACTGAGAGTCCTTTAGGTGCTTTTTTGCAAACTCCAAATGGGCTTTCATGTGTCTTTCACTGAGGAGAGGCTTCCGTCTGGCCACTCTGCCCTGAAGCCCAGATCGGTGGAGTGTTGCAGTGATGGTTGTCCTTCTGGAAGTTTCTCCCATCTCCACACAGGATCTCTGGAGCTCAGCCAGAGTAACCATCGGGTTCTTGGTCACCTCTCTTACCAAGGCCCTTCTCCCCCGATTGCTGTTTGGCTGGGCGGCCAGCTCTAGGAAGAGTCCTGGTTGTTCCAAACTTCTTCCATTTAAGAATTATGGAGGCCACTGTGCTCTTGGGAACCTTCAATGTAGCAGAGATTTTTTTGTAGGCTTCCCCAGATCTGTGCCTCGACACAATCCTGTCTCTGAGCTCTGCAGGCAGTTCCTTCGACCTCATGGCTTGGTTTTTGCTGTGATATGCATTGTCGGCTGTGAGACCTTATAGAGACAGGCGTGTGCCTTTCGAAATCATGTCCAATCAACTGAATTTACCACAAGTGGACTCCAATCAAGGTGTAGAAACATCTCAAAGATGATCAAGAGAAATGGGAGGCCCCTGCGTTAAATTTCAAGTGTCATAGCAAAGGGTATGAATACTTATGTCAATGTGATATTTCAGTTTTTTCTTTTTAATAAATTTGCAAAACTTTCTAAAATCCTGTTTTCTCTTTGTCATTATGGGGTATTGAGTGTAGATTGATGAGGGAAAAAATGAATTTAAACGATTTCAGCATAAGGCTGCAACATAACAAAATGTGAAAAAGTGAAGGGGTCTGAATACTTTCTGAATGCACTGTATACACACACACACACACACACACACACACACACACACACACACACACACACACACACACACACACACACACACACACACACACACACACACACACACACACACACACACACACACACACACACACACACACACACACAAAGGAAGTACACCCCATGAAATGCTTTTTATCTTTTTAACATATTTGATCTTCATTTAAACAGTATCTATAGATAAAGGTGATCTAATTGAACATAAAACAATGGAAAATTGACTTTGCAATAATTTATTCAACAAAAAATTGACAGAGATGCCATTTCCTTCTGTGGAAAAACTAAGTACACCATTGGCTCAAATAGGTGGTGTTGCCCCCTTTGGCAGAAACAACCTCAAGTAGGCGTTTCTTATAACTGTTTACCAGTCTCTGACATCGACTGGGAGAAATTTTTTCCCACTCCTCCATGCAGAATTCTTTCAGCTGTGCAATGTTTGAGGGGTTTCTTGCATTCACAGCTCGTTTCAAATCCCCCCACAACATCTCGATGGGATTTAGATCCGGGCTTTGACTTGGCCATTCCAGAACCCTCCATTTCTTTCTTTTCAGCCATTCCTTGGTGGTTTTACTGGTATGTTTAGGGTCATTGTCATGTTGCAAGGTCCACCTTCGGTTGAGCTTCAACTTTCCGACAGATGGCCTCACATTATCATCAAGCACCCTCTGGTACAATGAAGAATTCATAGTGGATTCTATGATGGCGAGCTGCCCAGGCCCTGATGCAGCAAAGCTGCCCCAAACCATAATATTTCCACCACCATGCTTTACAGTTGGTATCAGGTTCTTGTGGTCAAATGCTGTCTTTGGTTTTCCCCAAACATGTCTTCTGGTACTGTGGCCAAATAGCTTTACCTTTGACTCATCTGTCCAGAGCACATTGTTCCAGAAGTGCTGGTCTTTGCCTAGGTGTTCATTGTGTTACGTGGTCCCCTCGGTGACTACCTGGTCTCGGTGACCCCCGGACCGTGAGAGGACCTTCGCCAGCAAGTAGTATTATATATATGCGCTTTCGCAACGCAATCCCTATGAATTCCACCCAAGAGAAACTGATGTGCAATGATATATTTCCAGGGTAAGGATAGCATACGATTTCAATGATACAATCACGGATATTCCCCGAGCAATCAACAACAAACAACCATCAACAATTTCCCAATCCACAATCAATTCCCTATATGCTTAAGATGGCCATCTTATATAGGTGTGTCCACTTCTGTACTCACGACCCCCTTTTGGTCTCTGCCCCTCACAATGTCTCTGGGCCCCTCCTGACCGAGATGCTGGTCGGCGTCGCCGCTCTCGGGCGGTTGAACGAACCCCGGGTGGACGTGTTTCCACCGGGCAGGTATCGTACCAGGCACCGCGGCTGCAGCCCCTCGTGGCCACGCGAAGCGGGTACGGTAAATCAAGCCAAAAGCCCCACGCCGCTTGCAAGGCGTGTTAGGCCCCACGTGCGACCCGTACGCGTCTGTTTAGACGGTGCCGCGAACGGTGCCAGACGCGGGGTCGATGCACGGCCCCACGTCAACTTGACGTCTCCACCGGGTAGGTACACATCCCGGTAACTCCTCTCGCCAGACGGGCTTCGGAACGCCGCTTTTCCATGCAGCGCAAGGTCGATCCCACCTTTCGTCGGAGCGGGGCGAGGAAGAAGACTACTCGTCGCTTTTCTTCCTCGTGTCTTTTGTCTTCCGTTTCCGGTCACTTCCGTTTCCGGACACTTTTTCAGAAGGGCTCCTGACCCTCCAACCACAACAACCCTTAATCTACTACGCATGGATAAGCAAAGACCTGAATGGTAATTCACATACATTCACATAAATATGTAACAATTGGCAAACTTTAGTCTTGCCCTGATGTTCTTTCTGGACAGCAAAGGTTTCCTCCTGGCACACCTCCCATGTAGATCAAATTTGGGCAGCCTCTTTCTAATGGTAGACTCGTGCACTTTGACATCAACAGTGACAAGAGCGACCTGTAGGTCGCGTAATGACATTCTGGGGTTCTTAGAGACTTCTTTCAGCATCTTGCGGTCTACTCTCGGGCTGAACTTGCTGGGGCGGCCTGGCCTGAACAAGTTGGCAGTTGTTTGGAATCTTCTCCACTTGTAGATGATCTTCCGGACAGTTGAATGATTGATTTCAAATTGTTTGGAGATCTTTTTAAATCCCTTCCCAGACTCGTAGGCATCTATAACCTTCTTTCTGAAGGCCTCAGAGAGCTCTTTAGATCTAGGCATGGTGATGCCACACACTTCAACAACAAAGAACAAACCAAACTAAATGTCTGAGGTTTAAATAAGACAGGTTCCTCCAAGATCCTCTCTAACGATGATGTAATCATTTGCACCTGAGCTGGTGCACCTGATTCTAATTGTAGGTATTTGAAGTAGTGATAAATGTAGGGGTGTACTTACTTTTTCCACATGCGAAATTTGCATTTATGTTTATTTAAATTATACAATGGACTACAAAATGTAAATGTTTCATGATAATTGTTATATTATATCACCTTTATCTATCAATATTGTTGAAATGAAGATCAAACAGCTGTATGTTGAAATATGTTGAAAAAGTCAAAACTTTACACGGGGTGTACTTACTTTTTCACGTGACTGTATATACATGTATATATATAAATATATATATATATATATATATATATATATATATATATATATATATATATATATATATATATATATATATATATATATATATTATATATTATATATATATATTATATATATTATATATTATATATATTATATATACTAGGGCATTGCCCGTACTATATCTATATCTAAAATTATATCCCCCCCCTCTATTTACATGAAATGGTTTGGTCCAAAGCGAACGGCTTGCGAGTACGGTGACAATCCCCCCCCTCTATTTACATGCAATGGTTTGGTCCAAAGCGAACGGCTTGCGAGTGGTGACAATCCCCCCCCTCTATTTACATGCAATGGTTTGGTCCAAAGCGAACGGCTTCCGGAGTTTGGTAAAGAAATCGCCATCGCGTGCACAAACGCGCAGGAAAGCGAATGAATCGCAAATTCGTTTTTATTAGTTGTAAAACATAGTTTAACGCCAACATAGTTTGCAAACGTGAAATAAATGAATACGCTCTCAAATGTGCCATCCGAGGCAGAGTGTGCCCGCCACGTTCGGCACACGCGATCGTTCGCTGCTCTCTGATTGGTTGAATCGTTTTTTGGACATAGCTCGGTAAGTAATTGTCCGATTAATATGAAACCTTGAAAAGGCACATCCTCGGGTCCCCAGCAATATACCTGGCAAGTTAAAAGTATATCGGACCCGTGGTTGTCGAGAAACAGCGGTCACAGACAAACGTACAGACAGACAGACAGAGATTACTGGAATTATAGATAGATATATATATATATATACATATATATATATATTTTTTTATTATTTATATATATATATATATATATATATATATATATATATATATTTTATATATATATATATATATATATATATATATTGTTACGTTCCGCGGATTAGATGTTATTTAGCGAGCGGTGGTATTGCCGCGACCTAACAGTTCCCCCGATTCTTCCCCAACTCACCCGATTCACCCAGACGTTGGCCAAATCGCGCTATGCCAAATCAATGATAGAAAGGACACGACGACTGGGAAAGAGGAAACGACGCAAGGGGTACAGTTCTCAAGACCTCCGGAGGAGGGTATAATTACAGTGGTGGAGAAAAGGGGTAGCTTACAAGGCAGTGAGGTAAAGACACAGAAGAGATGGGCACTTAATTACCGTCTTATCTTATCCCAGACAGACCACAGACAAACGGAACAAGGCAGACTTACACAGGGATTGATGGCAGGAAGGGACAGGTAGGTCGATAGCACAAGGTGCACCTTGGCTCGGGGACAGGATAAAGCACGGTCCAGAAGATGCGGGGAGGCCTCACAGCGCTCGGAGGGGACGTCTTTGTTTCTCCAAGCTCAGCGCGCATCTGACGTCACCTCCCTCTCACTGCGCATGCTCAGCGGGGAGTGACACACCCTCGGCTGGTTAGTTCCGCCCCACTGGGGCCGGTCCGCCGCTTCCATTGGGTGCGGGGCTGGGGCCGGTCCGCCGCTTCCTCCGCCCTTGACGAGGAGCTGACAGGGAGCCCCTATTTGGTAACCCCATCGAGCACATGTTCGATGGCGGCTCGTTGGGAAGGCCTGGTGCCCTCCCAACACCCCCTACCAACCAAGCCGGAGTGAGGATGCGCACTTCCTGCGCTCGTTGTTGTTGTTGTTGTTGTTGAACTGTGAGGAAGAGCTGCGGGGAGGTATTGGGAGGTCCTAAACTTCCTAACGGTGCCATACAATCACATTCTGGTGCAACGAAGGGTCAGAATTAATGGAAACGAGTCCTTAACTGACATAGACTAAGAATAACTAGCAAGATGTCCTATAGTTGTCTTACATGAGATGCGGTGAACCTGGGCACGACATTTAATGGGGGAAATAGGGGGAGGTCGGGTCTACAGAGTGTTGTTTACAGAAAATGGGACTAGGGAATGGGGGATTGGGGATAGTTGGGAAGTATTGAGGAAATAGGGGAATATTTACAAGCGGATATGGATGGATGCAAATCCCATATCCGCAACACTGCACCCTTCTCTACCTCGGGGCGGCCCGACCCGATAAATTTTTACCTACTTTAGTGTGGCACTCAGATGTAGTTCCCTCTACTATTAACTCAACCCTGAGTGCGACAGTTTTACAGATGTTCACAAATGAGTAAATATGTCCCCCTGCGACATTGCACCCTTCTCCTAACAGAAACACACCCACAAGGATAACCGAATCGCGGAAAGCATCCTCAAACTAAACATACAGCCGGTAGGGAGCATTATTTATACAACACTGATATTTACACTACGATCCAGGACCTGTTCTTTGAGGAACACATGCAGATGTTATGCATAGGGAGAGCACGCATGCCAGCATCGATACACCAACCCACGAGTGCCCTGTGGCCCTACGGCCTTTAATAATGTGCAGAGCACCCCGTCCAAGCACCAAAAGCACCACCCCATTACGCACAGTCAGCACCATCCGGTGCACCAATAAAGTGTTCATAAAAATGCACAATTAAGTGTCCATGGTCACCGGTGGTGTCGCAGCCGGCCGATGTTCTGCCGCTGGTCTTGCCTTCATGGAGTGCACTTGGCCTTCTGGCTTCTTTAGAAATAAAGAAAGGCGCCAACCGCGTCCATTTCTGAATTGTGGCCGTCAGGGGGGCCAACTAAAAGTGGTTCACCTGTATGGCATAGGTGCCACGTTGACCCAGAGGTCCATCCACGGGTGGTGCTTGACCGCAAAAGAACTGCGGTCCATTGTGGGCGGCCACAAAAATTGCGGTCCATATGGTGTATCGATCCAGGCAGCAAGCAGCGGAAGTACAGGCCCACAACTGCGGAGCCAGCACCTCTCTCTCCTCTCTCTCTGCCCCAAAGCCAGATCCTCGGAGGTGGGAGACAAAAGAAGACAAGTGAGTAAGGTGGTAAGGGCGCAAAAGTGCACGCAATACAAGGTAATGTACACTGGGGGCACATGGGAACCAGGTGAGACAGGTACGTTCCTACCGTACGCCCCCCCCCCCACCAGGTAACCTACATGGCCCCTCCCTTACCCCTTACTGTATCCACAAAACACAACACTACCCATAAACATCTACTTTACACATCAACAACGTCCCTACTGTCTTCCCTGTTCCTCCCATAAACCAAATTCGTCTTCTCTCCCTCCTAACCAATCAAATTTGCCATTTCCAACTCTCATCAAAATCTGCCATCTCCAACTCATCATCAGTCCCTCCTAAGGAGGGAGAGATGGAATCACCCCAATGTCTCATCCACGTTGTGATGCGTCTCACAAATCCAAACAGCAATTCTCCTTTCCTGCAACACAAAACAAAGAAAACACAGGTGTGGAGTCATCAGCATCACCTCAGGTAAGTGGCTGCGTATGGTGCGACAGGTTCATCAATCCTAACTATTTCCTAAATGACTTTAACAACTTTACATTACCCGGGGTCTTTCCCTGCCAATCCATTGGCCAACTTATACTATGGGTTCTAAAAACCAATTCCCATTGACCAAACTGTGGTGCTTCTCAATTTGGGGTCTCACTCCCCCGATTCATCTCCCGGTGCCCTTGCACAATTTCTGGGCTGCGACGTGTAGCTCTCCCAGCAGGTCTACCCACCTGCACACCTCCACCACTGCAGTTGCCACCCGAGCTTACCTAGCTCCTCACCCTAATCTAACTAACTGGGGAAGGCCCCTCCTGGCTCTGTCACCCCTCGGTGCCCTCTGGCACTGGGCTACCCGGGTCCGTCCTCCGGATCCTCGGGCCCCATCCACAACAACTACTACCGGCTCCCAGAGCCCACCTGCGGCCTCACCTGGCCGACATCCTCACAGTGGTGGAGTGCCCAAACCAACTACACACACTAACAGGCTACACGCCCAGCCATTTCCACAACACTAATGCACCCATCCAATCATCATTCTTCCACCCGCACCACAGATGCCAATATCCAACCACAATTTACCTATACCCTCTACCTAACACTTACACTACCCGCCCCGGGTATCCGTGATGGGGGTCCACTCTTCCCCCATCCACACCTTCGCACCACGCACACCACTCCATACCACTTACTCCAACTCTCTCCACACCACTCATTCTCTGCTCCATATATTCCACACACCTGTACTTGCACACCTGTGCTCTCATACTTGGTGCCGCCTGCACCCTTCTCTCCCCCAAGCGCATTTGCGCTGATCCACAACACTCACTACTCACCATGACACTCATCCGCAATGCTCTCTCATTCATCACTTGTACACTCACACACACCTCGGAGCATTGCCTCACCGATGCCTCATTTGAAGCTGCTCACCAGCACTTCCATTCACACTGCATCATCTGCTCTGTCTACTCCCTTCTAAAACTCGCGCTCCTCCGTCTTCCCTTGCACTCAGCGCTCCCACGTCATTATCAAACACTAAGCTACTACGTCCCCACTACAGGTACCAAGTCTCTTACTTAATCTTAACGTCACCTAAGGTCATCTTCTAGGTCCCTACACATTATCCAAGCCCTCCCTGGCTCGGTTGTCATAGCCACCCCATAAACTATAGCGCATTTGCCCCCATCATGGGAAGGGTGGCAGGGATGCCACCCTTACCCACCGGGCCCATCGCTCATCAATCCCCCAGTCCTCTGGCACTAATAAGCCCCCCTTATTCAGAGGTACTGGGTCCCGCCTCGGCATCTAAAGCCGAGGCAATCCACGGGGGCGCCTGCTCGCCGGTGTAAAGCCTTATCCGGTCGGCGTGGACGATCCGAGGGAGGGCTCGTGGCCCCCATTTTGATTTTTACTACCACGTCACAGACTTGCGACAGGACGACCCCCGGGCCTTGCCAGGGAGAGGTGAATTTTGGGCACCTACCCTTCCTCCTCCGGGGATTGAAGAACCAAATCTTCATCCCCGGAGTGTACTGACTCCCCTGGCTCCGGTGGTCGTACCTGCGCTTCATCTTTTCCCCCGCCAGATGGAGTTGGCGGCGGGCGAAGGCATGGACTAGCTCCATGCCTTCCTCTAGGTGACGTGCGTACCCCTCCCTCGGCGGGTTAACCACTGTGTCTAGCACGGGACCGCATAGCAAGTCGGCGGGAGCCAGTAACTCCCGCCCATACATAAGCAACGCTGGACTGCATGCGGTGGCCCCGTGCTGGCTGGTTTGGTAGGCCATGAGCAAATAAGGGAGATGTTCGTCCCAGTCATCCTGACGGGTGGCGGTGAACAGTGCCAGTTGTTGGATTAAAGTTCGGTTGAATCTTTCCACCATCCCGTCAGATTGAGGTCTTAAAGGCGTTGTTCTTGTTTTCCGAATTGACAGGAGACTGCACACATCTTTTAGCAATTTGCTCTCAAAATTTCGTCCCTGGTCGGTGTGCAACTCCTGCGGAATCCCATGCCGGCACACAAATCCTTCCACGAAGGCCTGCGCTACCACCCCTGCTTCTTGGTTGGGGAGGGCGTAGGCCTCCGGCCACTTGGTGAAGTAGTCCATCACAACGAGGATGTACTTATTACCTAGGTGGGTGCGGGGTAGTGGGCCTAGGATATCCATGGCCACCCGCTCTAGGGGGGCCCCCACCTGGTGTAATTGAAGGGGGGCCCTCATCCTCCGTGCTGGTCCCTTTTTGGCAGTACAGGCGTCGCATCTCCGACACCAGTCCTGTATGTCGCGCCCCATATTCACCCAATAAAACCTCCGGCGTACCTGCGATGTCGTCTTTGTCCTGCCCAAATGGCCGCCGGGGCGGGTACCATGCACCTGTTGCAATATATCGGTCTTAAATTTATTTGGGACTACCACCAGCCAGGAAGTTTTATCAGAGGGAACCCCCACCCACTTGCGATACAAGATGTTATCCTTCAATTCCAGGGTTTTCCAATGAGCCCAATATGCCTTGGTCTGTGCCCCGAGGGGGGTGACCTCTTCCCCATTAGGTCCTCATGTACCGTCTGACACTCTTTTTTAATTACCCCTACGTCCTTTTTCATCTCCTTCTGTGTTGATTTTAAACCCTCTATTACCGCTGTGTTCTTCTTTACCTGGTCCCCCAACTCCTTTTGTCCCACTGTCAGCTGTTCTACTCCCAGCGTCAACTCCTCTATACCACCTTGCAATTTTACAGTCCCCTTTCTCACCACCTTCTCCATGCGCTCCTCAGTGCCTCACCTCCTCGCGCACTCCTCCGACCTCCTCACTCACACGTCTTCTGATCTCCTCTCCCATCACTTGCATCTCCTGCCCAGATGCCACCCTCATCTGCTCCATTTCCTCCCTGTGAGCATCCAATTTAGTTTCTACCCCCATTCTGACCCCCTCTATCTGCTGCCCCATTTGTTTAACTTCCCTTTCCGCTTGGTCCCTCATGTCCCTCAATTTGCCTTCCATACTGTTTTCTAACCCCTCTAACCCCTTTTTCATCCCTTCCATTTGATTCTCTTGAGCGGCCATTCTGTTTTCTACCCCCGTTAACCCATGTTTCACCCCTTCTATTTGATTCTCTTGAGCGGCCATTCTGTTTTCTACCCCCGTTAACCCATGTTTCACCCCTTTGATCCCATTGTCTAACCCCTCAAATTTAGCTTCTAGCCGTTCCCCCATTTCTCCCATTTTGCCCCCCATTTCGCCCCCCATAACCCCCAATTGCTCACTCTGAGCCCTTATTTGCTCACTCTGAGCATCCATCCGGTTCCCCATTTCGCTCCCCAATCGCTCACTATCAGCCCTCATTACCCCCATTTGCTCACTCTGAGCCTCTATACTGTTTTTCAAACCTCCAATTTGGTCTCCCATTTGTCCCATAAGGGCCCTCATTTGCAGGAAAAAAAGGTTCGAATCCACCAGCGGCACTGCTACGGTCGCGGGCGCGGTCGCCGTAGCCATGTGCGAGGTGCCATTTTGCGCGCCCGTAACCTCGTACGCGAGGACGCCATTTTGCGAACATGCCGCCCTCACTGCTTCGCTCTCCTCATGTCCCTCAATTTGGTCCTGGATCGACCCTGCCTCACTCTCCTCTACCGGAACCCAGCCGTCTTGATCTCCCATAGCGCGACTTTCAAAATTCGGGTTTTTTGTAAAACAAAATCAAACTTCGGTGACTTGTAATTTTGAGCGCGTTAAGCGCGCTTCGGGTCCGTATCTCACTCCCAGACACCAATTGTTACGGTCCGCGGATTAGATGTTATTTACCGAGCGGTGGTATTGCCGCGACCTAACAGTTCCCCCGATTCTTCCCCAACTCCCCCGATTCACCCAGACGTTGGCCAAATCGCGCTATGCCAAATCAATGATAGAAAGGACACGACGACTGGGAAAGAGGAAACGACGCAAGGGGTACAGTTCTCAAGACCTCCGGAGGAGGGTATAATTACAGTGGTGGAGAAAAGGGGTAGCTTACAAGGCAGTGAGGTAAAGACACAGAAGAGATGGGCACTTAATTACCGTCTTATCTTATCCCAGACAGACCACAGACAAACGGAACAAGGTAGACTTACACAGGGATTGATGGCAGGAAGGGACAGGTAGGTCGATAGCACAAGGTGCACCTTGGCTCGGGGACAGGATAAAGCACGGTCCAGAAGATGCGGGGAGGACTCACAGCGCTCGGAGGGGACATCTTTCTTTCTCCAAGCTCAGCGCGCATCTGACGTCACCTCCCTCTCACTGCGCATGCTCAGCAGGGAGTGACACGCCCTCGGCTGGTTGGTTCCGCCCCACTGGGGCTGGTCCGCCGCTTCCATTGGGTGCGGGGGTTACCGGGCTCCGCCCTTGACGAGGAGCTGACAGGGAGCCCCTATTTGGTAACCCCGTCGAGCACATGTTCGATGGCGGCTCGTTGGGAAGGCCTGGTGGCTGGTGCCCTCCCAACACCCCCTACCAACCAAGCCGGAGTGAGGACGCGCACTTCCTGCGCTCGTTGTTGTTGTTGTTGTTGTTGTTGAACTGTGAGGAAGAGCTGCGGGGAGGTATTGGGAGGTCCTAAACTTCCTAACGGTGCCATACAATCACATTCTGGTGCAACGAAGGGTCAGAATTAATGGAAACGAGTCCTTAACTGACATAGACTAAAAATAACTAGCAAGATGTCCTATAGTTGTCTTACATGAGATGCGGTGAACCTGGGCACGACATTTAATGGGGGAAATAGGGGGAGGTCGGGTCTACAGAGTGTTGTTTACAGAAAATGGGACTAGGGAATGGGGGATTGGGGATAGTTGGGAAGTATTGAGGAAATAGGGGAATATTTACAAGCGGATATGGATGGATGCAAATCCCATATCCGCAACAATATATATATATATATATATATATATATATATATATATAACTGTGAGAAATAGTAGAAACTCCACAGTACGAGCAGGGCGTCTCATTTGCATTGAATAAATAATCGGGAGATTGAATAAGACGCGGACGTAGCTTCAGGGCTTCGATCTTTAATTCGACAAGCTTTCGACCAACAAAGGTCTTCTTCTGAGTCGGCCCCAAGTTCAACGGAAGTATATACATATATATATACTGTATATATATATATATATATATATATATATATATATAGATATAGATATATATATATATATATATATATATATATATATATATATATATATATATATATATATATATATATATATATATATATATCTGTGCATTGTGTCTTGTCACTGAACTACTCAAACTTTTGTAAGTCGTACAAAACTTCTGGTATGCACCTATCTCTCCCGTGTGTATGTCCTAAGGGTATTGTTTTTGAAAAAAAATGTGAATTTTTTTTTTTCAACTTAAATCTTCAACTTCGATTGTTTATAAATTGTAATATCATGTATATTACAAATACATTTGTGCAAAATAATTGTTTGTACTATGATTGGTGTAAACCATGACAAAACAGCAATACAGGTACAGCCATCTATCTTTCTATCCACATATCTGGGCAGTGTCTGTGTTGTCACTGAACTACTCCCTCAAACCTTTGTTTCCGTGGAGGTGAAGTGTTTTTAATAACGTGGCTGTGAGGAGTTTTGAATCAAGTGGTGCTGAGGTGTTTTGAATTACGTGCTGGTGAGGCGTTTTGAATTACGTGGTGGTGTGTTTGGAATTACATGTGGTGAGGTGTTTTGAATTAGGTGGTGGTGAGGTGTTTTGTATTACGTGGTGGTGAGGTGTTTTGTATTACGTGGTGGTGAGGTGTTTTGTATTACGTGGTGGTGAGGTGTTTTGAATTACATGGTGCTGAGGTGTTTTTAATTACATGGTGGTGAGGTGTTTTGTATTACATGGTGCTGGGGTGTTTTGCATTACGTGGTGGTGAGGTGTTTTGACTCACGTGGTGGTGAGGTGTTTTGACTCACGTGGTGGTGTGTTTTGAATTACGTGGGGTTGAGGTGTTTTGAATTACATGGTGGTGAGGTGTTTTGAATTATGTGGTGGTGAGGTGTTTTTAATTATGTGGTGGTGAGGTGTTTTTAATTATGTGGTGGTGAGGTGTTTTGAATTATGTGGTGGTGGGGTGTTTTTAATTATGTGGTGGTGAGGTGTTTTTAATTACGTGGTGGTGTGTTTTGAATTACGTGGGGTTGAGGTGTTTTGAATTACGTGGGGTTGAGGTGTTTTGAATTACGTGGGGTTGAGTTGTTTTGAATTACGTGGTGGTGAGGTGTAATCGTCCCAAACCTCCAGTCTGTACCTACCCCTCCTGTATGTATGTGCTGAGGGGTTCTTTTTTGAATTGTTTTATATTTTTTCAACATAAATTCCCTATAAAAATGTAATATCACAAACACTACAAATACATTTGTGCAAAATAATTGTTTGTATTATGATTGGTGTAAATCATGACAACACAGCAACTTAGGTACAGCCATTATCCTCAGATAACACAAGCCCCTTCCTCTGTAACGACGCGTGGTGAGGCGAGCCAAGTTTCTACTGATAGTAGGCAAAATATAGGCAAAGGTGATGCATTTCACTTGTGTCGATTCATAATAAGAGAATAATGTCACAAGAAACCCCAGCAAAGCAATCTTGAAGCTATCACATTAGCATGTAGATAACCCTGTCGTTGGCACAACGGTTAAGGTGGCTGGGAATCTTCGGGTCCTGAGTTTGAGCCTCTGTCATGCCGATGAATTAACAAAAGGTGGACCGACTCAGCCAGTCATCCTTCCGACGTCAGAAAAATGAGTACCAGCTGACAGGTAATGGGGGACATTGCATCATTGGCACAGCCACGTGCCCCCTGAAAATGATGCAGCACAGCCGCCACGGAAAGCATACGAACCACCACCAGCAAGTAGATACTACATTTGCAGAGCTTAACAAACAGGTCTCGCACCAAGGGGAAGTGGTACAACACTCACTCCTGGGTGAGTTCCGCTATTTCCGAATCCATAGCCACCAATTTTTTCTGTAATATTTCGGACTCTTGTTCCAGGTTCACTTGACCACCTGCAACACTCGGAGAACTGGATACCACCTGGAACGACACGAACAGCATGCCAAAATGAGGTTGTAGCAACTGTAATCGGGTTGTGTTGTTGTCTACGGTTTCTGTATAATGGAGCTCTCCGTATCTATTGTTTGGACCTGCCATGCTGACTTGTTTTGGCGTCAAACACAAAAAAAAATTATTAACTCATATAACATTCTGGATTTTGAATGGATCTTTATTTTATTGTCTTGTGTACTGACTAGCCTGGTGTTGGCTTAGCGGTTAGGGTGCCGGCTTGGGATCCTAGGATCCTGGGTGTGAATCCCGGTCGATGGCTGAATTAACGCCAGGGTGGCTGACTCAGCCAGTCATCCTTCCGAGGTCGGCAAATTGAGCACCAATTCACTGGTAATTCCCTGTGTGTCGCAAAAGGCGGCCAACAGGGTTGGTGGCAGGAAGGGCATCCGGCCATAAAGCATTGCTTCAAAAAGGGGACCACGGTGCCCGAAAAAGGCCAACCCCTGCTCTGCGGGAAAAATGGCCTCGAAAGGTGGTCCTAAAGGTGGTCCACCTTATACTTGTTCTGTTTTTCCATTTTTGGGCAACAGTATTTTCCTTAATTTAACATTACGTGTTAAATTATAATACTGTACCGTATGGCAGAAAAATATAAAAATTTGCATTCTGCGTCTTTCTGTGTTGTACCGCAATGCAGGAAAAATGAACTCCGCCCGCTCATTCTGTTTAAAAAAATTTAAACACTTTTCATGAGGATGCAGCAGAAGAAATGGCGCCAATATGCACTGACAGTTTTCTTTACTGATATGGTTCCTCGGAGTATTGGTGTCGGACAGAAATTCCACTTGGTGAAAAAAAGACGGCCTTTGTACAAATGTATTATGGAATGAAAGTAGGATAGCAGATGCAATCAGCGACTCATGGGATATGGAACACTGTTCACGAGTCAAATGGTTGGTATGACTTGAATCGGAGCAACTTAGCCAGCTGAAGTGATACATTTACCAGATGATTGCTGTCTGACACAAATACTTTTTCAAATCCGTTTTTTGTCTTGAAGAAACAAAACTGGGCCTCAATCATCCATCAATCACCGAATAACAAGTAGTCAGTACACAAGGAACCACCACCTTTAGAGGCCATTTTTCCCGGCAGAGCAGGGGTTGGCCTTTTTCGGGCACCATAGTCCCCTTTTTGAAGCAATGTTTTATGGCTGGATGCCCTTCCTGCCGCCAACCCCGTTGGTCGCCCCTTGCGACACACAGGGAATTACCAGTGAACTGGTACTCAATTTGCCGACCTCGGAAGGATGACAGGCTGAGTCAACCCCCTTGGCGTTAAATTAGCGATCGACCGGGATTCAAACCAAAGATCCTAGGATCCCAAGCCGCCACCCTAACCGCTAAGGCAACACCAGGCTGTAACAAGTTTAAGGTGGGAGGGGTTAAATTTTCCACGGATACGTGGGAGTATCGGCGTGGAGGAAGAGAAAGGGTGGGGAACAGATTTGTGGACCGCGAATAGCAAGGCTTGACTGTAATACATCTCAGTTACAAGTTTAGCACCAATAAACAGTACTTCCTGTTTGCCATACTGCATGGGAGGCATATACTGTACAGTGTACAGCATACAGACGATAGTCTGGTGTTGGCTTCACGGTTAAGGTGGCTGGCTTAAGATCTTAGGGTCCGCTGTCGTGCCGTTAAATAACACCACGTGGGTTGACTCAGCCTATCATCCTTCCGAAGTCGGCAAAATGAGTTCCAGCTTCCTGATAATGAGGGAGTCCTTGTTATTGCAGTGGACGGAATATGCTGCTCAAGTCAAGTGAAGCTCCCAAAAGATGTTCGATTGCACTAATTAACCTGTCTTTCAGGCTAACGATGAAACAAGAAAACGTCATGCGGAGCATGATACTTGCAAAATCCGCCCACCACCACCCCCCAAAAGTTTTCCATTGTTACAGCAAATTGTCCATTTCGTGAAGATTAAAATTTGCGATCTTGATCAAAGCTCGGGTCAACAGGATGAAAAGTGACAATTTTTCAGATGAAAAATGATGATTTTAGAAGTTTGACCTTGAGTTGACCTTTGACCTTTTGACCTCAAAAATAGCTGGTTTCCCAATTCAGTGAGGCAATACGCAAATGCTGTTCAATTTCCAAGCCAATCGGATGAAAATTGATGGTTTTTCAGATGAAAAGTGATGATTTTGGGAGTTTGACCTTGAGTTGACCTTTGACCTTTTGACCTCAAAAATAGTTCGTTTCCCAATTTAGTGACTCGGTATACAAATGCTATTCAATTTTCAAGTCAATCGGATTTAAAATGGCGATTTTAGAAATTTGACCTCCAGATGACCTTTGACCTTTGACTTCGAAATCAATAGTCTTCTCAATTTGGACGACCGAAACAACTTGGTGAAGTTTCGTGACGATCGGTTTAGAAGTGTGACCTGTAGGCCAGTGACAAACAGACAGACAAACAAACAAACAAACAGACGGAACCACAAATGCAACCGCCCAATATACTTGAAAAATCTTCGATTTTGCAAGTAATGAACAACAACACAACACAACAGGCATTTTTAGGCCATTTTCCTTACTCGAGCGGAGGTTAGCCTTGCGGTCCCCATGACAATCTTCTCCATCTTGCCCTATTTTCTGCATCTCCCCTTGTTAACCCCCTTGCCCACATTTCTTCTTACACCACCTTTAGCCAAGTCTTTCTCGGTCTTCCCCGTCCTCTACTTCCTTCTACATTCATTTCCATCACTCTTCTCAACCAGTCACTTTCATCCTTCCTCAACACATGACCAAACCATCTCAAACTGTTTCTCTTCACAGCCTCAATCACAGGCTCTATTCACATCATCTTTCGCAATTCATCATTTGTCTTCCTCTCTCTCAACGATACTCCACACTTCCACCGAACCATTCGCATTTCCACCCTTTCCAGCCTTCGTTGCTGCTCTACATTCATTACCCATGTCTATAATGAAATGAACAAGTTGTCCATAAAAGAAACCGAATTTTCCAATTCGTAAAGTGAAGTTGCATTCATGTGACAAAGTATGGATGACTCCTGAAATTACGTCATTAATCCACAAACGGAAAATAGCATTTCACTCTGAAGACATTTTGAATTGGCAGAGATTAAGAAGCAAGGTCAAGTCAAGTATCGTGGAAGCTAAAACAGAGTAATATATTACGCGCATCCAGCGTTTGAAATGTTCCAACCCCTCGGCATGGTATCGTGAAATCCATGTTTTAACCGGAAACCAACGGGATCACATGCCAATACCTGTACCTGGAACAGTCAGGGAGGATGAGTTGACGATCGAGAACGCTATTAACGATTATTACATCCGCCACCGAAGGAGGATGGAGGTTATGTTTTCACCCCTGTCTGTCTGTCTGTCTGTCTGTCTGTCTGTGAACAAAATATCTCAAAAATTTGTTAATGGATTCAGACGAAATTTGGCAGAGATGTAGCG